>NC_052054.1:26624585-26953514 GCF_903992535.2 Arvicola amphibius
CCATCTCGTTTCCCCTGTGTGGTGTGATCCTCAGTGCCAGGCGCTCGCCTCCATCTCGTTTCCCCTGTGTGGTGTGATCCTCAGTGCCAGGCGCTCGCCTCCATCTCGTTTCCCCTGTGTGGTGTGATCCTCAGTGTCAGGCGCTCGCCTCCATCTAGTTTCCTCTGTGTGGTGTGATCCTCAGTGCAAGGAGCTGGCCTCCATCTAGTTTCCTCTGTGTGGTGTGATCCTCAGTGCCAGGAGCTGGCCTCCATCTCGTTTCCTCTGTGTGGTGTGATCCTCAGTGTCAGGCGCTCAGCAGCAAAGGTGGGTTGCTTGGGTTAAAATCCTAGTGACTGGTGTCCTACCGAAGAGTTCTGCAATAGCCCAGAATGGAGTATAACAACGCTTTATTTATTTGTGGAAAAACTCACAGTAAGGATAGCAATCTGCAGCAGGATACATGCAAAAAGACTGCCAAACCTTGCCAAGACAGGGAAGATGGGTTTTTTTCAGATTTTTTTTTTCTGCTTGGCTGTACTCTGCTAAGCCATTGGCTGAAACATCAACCAATAAAAACAACACATATACAGAAGGACATCCCACATCAGGTGGCATGACCTCTCTGTGCCTTTTCTTCTTCAGGGGCTTGTTGTGATGTGGTAGCTCATACAAGAGAGACGGGTTAGTAACAAAGCATTAGAGGGGTGTGTGCAGTCAAGGAGATAAAAATGAAATTCTTCGCTTGCATGAAGAAGTCAACACAGAGGAAAGGAGACTGACAAATAGAAAGTGAAGCTGACCAACAATCAATACGCATTGTAAAACACACACGCATCCAAACACCTATGTATGTATTTCTGCCAATGGGAATACCTGGACATAGTAGAACACCCCTGTGTTCCCAGAATAGCCTTCTCCACATCTTCCCCCAAATCCCGGTGTGGTTAGGATATTCTGTTTGTATGCATTCTTATGATGCTAAGGGTGGAACCCAGGGCTTCTGCACATGATAGGCAAGTCCTAAGACACAGAAACACATCCTCATCTCAAGGCTGGGGATGGGAGCTGCCCCTGTAGAGGAGGCTGCATAGGCATGTGCATACATGCACATGGAGGCCAGATACGGATGTCCTGTGTCTACCTCTATTGTTCTCCACATTATTTTCTGAGATAAGCTAAGATAAGCATCTCTCATTGAACCTGAAACTTGCTGATTTAGCATAACCAGCTGGCCAGAAAATCCCAAGGATCCCCCGTTTCCACCTCCATAGGGGTGTACTGTGGTGTTCAACTTCTTATGTGGATTCCCAGAACCCAGCCGAGTCCCCTGAGCTTGCACATCAAGCCTTTACCCCAAGGCGTCTCCCCAGTCCGAGGCTAGGATTTTTACCTAACACTGGCTACTGCAAGAGCTCACCTCTGGTGTTGCTATCAAAACTAACTCATTGAAGCAATTCTATAATTTAAAACAGCATCTCCCCCCCTCATGTAAACTGTAATATTTCTTATGATTCATCTTAACTTGTATTTTTGTAAGAAATTGCATGCACGCAAGCGTGTGCGTGGTATTTTGTATTTTGTTTTGTGTGTGATGAGTGTGTTTGTGGGGTATGAGAACATAGTATTTACATATTCTGGTATATAAGCGGGATATTCAGTGTCTTCTTCCATCACCCACTGATGACTCACCCAAACTATTCCTTTGACATGGGGCCTCTTACTGAAGCTGAAGTTCTCATTTTGATTAGGCTGACTGGCCAACAGGCTCTCAGGATACTGTTTACATCTTCCAATGCTGGGTTCCAGACATGTTTCGTTTGTTTTGTTTTTTTGTTTTTGTTTTTGATTTTTGAGACAGGGTTTCTCTGTAGCTTTTGTAGCCTGTCCTGGAACTCGCTCTATAGACCAGGCTGGCCTAAAACTCACAGAGATCACCTGTCTTTGCCTCCTGAGTGTTGGGATTCAAGGCATGCACCATCACACAAAGCTGGGCTTCCAGACGTGTGCAGCCACGCTTAGGTTTTTAAAGATGATTTCTAGCTTTTTAAAATTCTTATTTATTTTTAAGTTTTAGGTGTATGAGTTCCTGCATGCCATGCCCACGGAGGCCAGAAGAGAGTGAAGGATCCCTTTGAAACTGGAGTTACAGCCAGTATTGCTACACAGTACTAGTTACAGCTAGTATTGTGTGGGTACTGGGAAGCAAACCTAGATATCCTGCAGGAACAAGAAACCACTGAACCCTCTCTCCAGCCTCAATATTCAATTTCATTGTGTGTTCCTTTTGAGACAGTGAGTGACTGCCACTCACTGGAACTCACTGTGTAGACCAGGCTAACCTGAAATTCACAGAGATCTATCTGCTTCTGTCTCCCAAGAGGGAATTAAAAGTGTATACCACCATGCCTAGTTCTTAAAATTGTGCATGCATGTGTGCGTGTGCGTGCTTGTGTGTGTGTGTGTGTGTGTGTGTGTGTGTGTGTAATGAGCTCAAGTACCCTTGGAAGCTAAGGACTTCAGAAACCTTGGAGTTGAAGTTGTAGGCATTGGTGAGCCCCCAAGCATAGCTGCTGGGAACTGAATTCAGACCCTCAGCAAGAGCAGCAAACACTCATAAATCACTGAGTTATCTCTCTAGCTGATGCCCAGATTTTTTTTTTATGTGGATGGTGGAGAATCAAACTCAGGTTAATATGGTACACACCTTTAAGCCCAGCACTTGGGAAACAGAAGCTGATAGATTTCTGTGAATTCTAGGCCAGCCTGTTCTACACAGTGAGTTCTAGGATAGTCAGAGAGATATGGTAAGATCCAGTCTCAAAAGAAACACACAATGAAACTGAATACTGAGGTTGGAGAGATGGCTCAGTGGTTAAGAGTACTTGTTGCTTTTGCAGGGGATCCTGTACCTGCATGATGGCTCACAACTTTCCCCCACTGAGATATCTTCCCACCCACCAAAAAGTAGTATTTACTTTAGAAAATATAGATAACAAAAATAATGAAATTAGGGCTGGCATGACTGTTACAGGGGTGACCAATGCTTTCTGCTTGAATTTAGGCCTGTTCCACCAGGCCTAGTTTTGCAAACCTGGTTAAAGTTCATAGGTAGGGATGTCATAGACCTTACGGGAGAATCTAGTATTGTATTGGCTAAATGGTCATGTTATCCAACTGTCTTTTAACTATATTTATGTTTGTACTCACAGGTTTGTGCTGCTCTCAATCTTGGTCAGAGAAACTTCTTTTTGAGGTGGATTCATAGCTGGTCAAAGCGCTATGAATAAATGATTGTGAGTTCTCAGTCATGCATGGATCATTCATGTCAACCTACCCCAAGGCTCAGGGAATATATAAAAAAAAGATGTAAGGAAATTACAAAAGGAATGTAAGGAGCATGGGCAGGAGAACCATTGCACGCATGCACTTGCAGCTGTGGCTACCTGCATGTGATCAGACCAACCAGAATTCCAGCACGAATAGGGGACTGGCTCCTGAGGCCCAGACCGCTAGCTGCAGAGATATTGGCAATTGATGGCTGAGTCACTTTGCTTTGGGCATGAGACTGCTCGGGAGCTACCCAGGTCAGTAAATGGAGCCACAGCTATGTGCATATGAACAACACAATTGGATTCAGTAAGATATTTAAAAAAAGGAGACATAAGCTTATCAGAGAGCCATGTTAGGGGTCCCAGCAGAAGACAGAGTAAGGTTAGTAAGGGATGGATATAAATCAAAATACAAACACACACACACACACACACACACACACACTCATACTATATAATTCATTTTGATTTTTGTATTATTTAATACATTATATAAAATATGTGTTTTGTCTTTTAAAATGTCATATATATTATGTATATAATGCTTGTATTTAATGTGTACACACAAATACACGCACCATTTCCAAAGAATAAAAGAACGTGGCACTTGGCAGAAGGGAGAGAGGGGGGAATGGCCTGAATCCATGACCATGTGATCTGACAGGAGTCCAGCCCGGGGGTGGGGTTGTGTCACCATCACAGGTGCAGCCACACCTTTCTTGGCAATGCCCCATGTGTGTTATGTAATGTGAAGGTGTGCTTCTTCCCGTGTCAGCTTCAGACCGGGAGAGAAATCCACACTAGCCCGAAAGAAAGTGACCAGGATCCTGCCGTTTCCCTCAAACAACAAGAACAATCACTGGGGATTTACCTTATTGGTAGAAAAAGGAGGATCGGCTTGTATTTCCTGTACGCTGGAGTTTCACATACACATTGCCATGTAACAGCCTTAGAAATGATCAGGTTTATGTGTGATTATAGATCTTTTTTCTCAGTCAACACCATCTTTTATTTGTGACTGTGTGTGTGTGTGTGTGTGTGTACAAGAGAATGTGTGTGGGTCCAGGTGTATATGCCACCATGTGTAGAGGTAGAGGATAGCTTTTAGGTGTCAGTTGCCTTCCATCTTGTTTGAGGCAGGATCTTTGCTTTTATTTGTTTTTTGTTGTTGTTGTTGTTGTTGTTGTTGCACTGTCTACGCTGACCTGCAAGCTCCTAAGATGTCTCCTTTCTCCACCCTCAGTCTCACTGAGGGAACAGTGGGATTACAGATTGCATTACTATGTCTGGGTACTGAGGACTCAAATGCTGACCCTCACTCTTATGTGGCAAGTGGTCCTATGACTTGATTTATCATCAGTTATAGGCATCAAGGTTTTAAATCTTTTTTTGAGTATATCTCCAATATTTTATTTACATCCCTTTTTATAAAACCTTGATTTTTATCCCACCCCTATATTGACCTAGTCCCAAATTTTTATGTCATTTGTGGAGTTAAAGCAACAAACTTCATTTTCAGCTTATCCCTGGAGGAAGACACTATAAAAAAAAAAACGTGTTTTTAGAGTTCGTTTTTCAGCCTGTTTTCCAGTTTTAAAAGGTGAACTTATTTAATAAGAACCAAAAAGAAAGAAAAAACAAAAGAAAGAAGGAGAGAAGGAGGGAAAGAAGGAAGGAAAGAAAGAATGAATGAAAGAAAGAAAGAAAGAAAGGAAGGAAGGAAGAGGAGAGAAAGAAGAAAGAAAGGATGTTCTTGGAGGTTTGATGGCAACTTAGCCGATTTCCAAATTTGTTAAATTTCCTATTGTCAATGGGATATATTCTTTCAGTAATACTATTTAGAATACACTGCATCTAAGAATTGCCATGTGTTCTCCACAGAGATTCAACATCCCCCCCAGTTCTCCCTTTACCTCTCTCTGGAGAGTAGTTGTGTGCAGTCTGTCCGGATAAAGACTGGGCCCCAAGTTGTAAGAAAAGGTTCACTTCGTGCCAAGTAAAATAACCTTTCCTGTGACTTGAGCAACATAATAAAAAGGGAAGAGAGATCGGCGCATAGATGAGGAAGAGAGACTGGTGTCTGCGGTTGGGAGCGCTATAGTGCCAAAATTAATTTCGTTGTTTAGATCTTCCTTGCAGTCCACGATAAAGCTTTATATTGTTAGCACGAGCAAAAGGAAATAATCGGTACTGTTTTAATTTCCAAAGAGAAGGTTCACAGGGGCGGCGGTAAGATATTGAAACAAGTATTTTAGAGAGACACATGTCGTTTCCATTCATTTGTTAATTTGTCATAAGATTGCATTTTTCTAAGTGTGAGCATCCAAGTTGAAGTGATGTCTTCAGTTTTTTCCCTCCTGTTTTTAGTAATTTTTCATTTTGTCTTAGTTTGATTACTTGAAAATTAAGTCATTCTTCTCATTAAATATTATTGGAGCTGGGATGTATCTTAGTTGGTAGAGTAGTTGCCTATTAAACATAAGACCTTGGGATTTAAATATGCATAAGCTGTGAGCAGTGGTGAGCACCCACAATCCCAGCACTTAGGAGGTAGACGTAGGAGGATCTGACTGTATAGTGTGTTCAAGACCAGCCTGGGTCTTAAAAAACAAACAAAAACATCAATAGGATACATGAGACCCTGGGTTCAACACACCCACACCTACCCCCCCACACACATATGCGTACACAAACACACATTCTAACGTATGCAGACATACTCATTATGACCCTGAGAGAGGCAATGGCTTCTACTGAAGGTAAATTACTTTCCAACAATACATTTTTTATTGCTACAAATAAATTTCATTTATAATCCATCCAAACTACACTTTGACAACCTTACTATTAACTCTAGTAATCTAGAAAAAAGGATTACAGCATGAGGAAGAGAGGCCACATGAACATAAGGTGGGGCTGAACAGAGAATTAAACATTGCTTACATGATCAACCATGTCTTTCTGAGACTGTAATGGGGGAAGAAGAGGATCCAAGCTGAGTTCCAAGAGCAGCCCCTTCCTGTCCTGTCTGTGATGGACTGGGTTTGATAAGGAGCCTGGAGGGTTTCCTGACACGCTGAGGGACAGTGTTTAGGCTTGTCACTGCCCCTGTCCACTTGAGTTTGGCATTCAATAGTCAGCTAGCATCATCAGGCATTTGAATAAAATAAAACAAGTGTGTTAACTGGATCCCATTACTTCATTCCAGAATATTAAAACCATTAGAATAACAAGAGGATTACAACTAATTAAAGATTTCCTATACAAAGTCAGGCATACAGTTTCAATGAAAATACTTCAGAAATTAGGTTTCTCAGGGCTCCATGATCTTCTTGGTGGTGTAGCATGCAGACTGATTTCAGCCTAGCCAAAATGTTTTATGAACTAGGCCTGATAGCACGGCCTGTCACCCCAGCTACTCAGGAGGGCTCAGTGAGGATGATCATGCATTAAGGGCTTGCCTGGGCTAATTGAATGCATTGAGGGCTTGCCTGGGCTAAGTGAGGATGATCATGCATTGAGGGCTTGCCTGGGCTAAATGAGGATGATCATGCATTGAGGGCTTGCCTGGGCTAAGGAACGAACACAAGGTCAGTCTAAACATCTTAGACAGATTGTTTCAAAAAGAAAAGAAACAGTAGAACAAGTCATTTACAGAGAAGAAAACGATCAATAAGCACATGCCAATGCTTTCACTCACAAGAAACCAGGTGATAAAGATTAGAACCAAGGCCAGTGAGATAGCTAGCAGGCAAAGGGCTCACCACCAAGTCAGATGACCTGAGTCCAGTTCACAGTACCCACATGGTGGCAGGAGAGACCATCTCCCACACGAATGTATGTATATTCTCTCTCTCTCTCTCTCTCTCTCTCTCTCTCTCTCTCTCTCTCTTACAGGAGAATGATAAAAACAAACTGAAACCAAATACCCTGCCTTACTGCAGTTAGCAGAATTCAGTGGAGTCCAGGAACACCAGGTACCGTCAAGTTCTGAGCAGGAGCCTCAAACTGTGAAGGAGGGAGTAACCCAGAGACAGGTATTGGGGTTCAACCTGAACATCAGAAAAGCAAAGCAGCCAGCCACTGGCTCTTACCTCTATCTCAGACCGAAAATGGATGATCCTGCCTCCATGAATCCTCAGATTTTGAGACTGAGCCGAGACCTGTCTCCTCCTGTTTTATATTCCTCTCTAGCGCTGGGTTTAAAGGTGTGCACCACCATTGCCTGGTCTCTATGGCTAACTAGTGTGGCTGCTTTGTGCTGATCTTCAGGCAAGCTTTATTTATAAATAATATACCACTATACAGGAGCTCCAGGAAAAAGTGAAGAAGGGAATATACACAGACCTGTTCACTGCCTCTCTGTACCAGCAAAAGTGTGAAGCAGCATACGTGTGCTCAAGTGTAGGACGGAGATACGTGAAATAGTCATTCATTCATTGACTGGTGAGCGTCTGCTGTATTTCAGTGCTATTTGGGTTCTGAGGAAACATCAATGAACATAACAAAGTATCTACTCTAAGAGATGTAGTGAGGAGCAACAGGCTGTGTTCCTGCCTGGCTCCCGGCCGCCTGACTAGCTTATGCCCCGAAATAACAACACACAAACTGTATTCATTTAAACACTGCCTGGCCCATTAGTTCCAGCCTCTTATTGTCTAATTCTCACATCTTGATTAACCCAATTTTAGTAATCTGTGTAGCAGCACAAGGGGTGGCTTACTGGGAAGATTCTAGCCTGCATCCATCTCGGAGAGGAGAGTCATGGTGACTGCTCGAGGCATCTGACTAACTTCCCTTCTTCCCAGCATTCTGTTCTGTCCACTCCATCCATCTAAATCCTGCCCTATCAAAAAGCCAAGGCAGTTTCTTTATTAACCAATGAGAGTCCTCCATCAAAGAGAGATGTATCTGTAGGAGCACAGAAAACAATTTAAATGAAAGGATTAATCTTATGTCTAAGAGATAATGATAGGTAGCATGTATGAAACCCAGCAGTGAAGGAGAATGGGAGGAGTCCATGGGTGGGGAAAGAGACAGCTGAGCAAGCCCTAGATTGAGAGCAATCTGTGAAGATAACTGGAGGAGAGCAGTGAAGGCCCAGAAGGTCACAGAAAGAGGACAGGGAAGGATGGGGGTGATTCTGGCACAGTTGAGAACCATAAGGGACAATGAGAGACCTGTGCTGGCCTGAGCCCACCTTGAAGACTACTGACTCCTTAGAGCACACACGGCTTGAGTAGTCAATACACTAGGCACAAGGCACTATTATAAACTAACGTACCTCTCTCTCTCTCTCTCTCATCTACCATGCCCCCTACTCTTTCATAACCCAGGTTCACCTTGAAACTATGCTGGGATTACAGGTATGAGCTACCTCATCCTATTTCATTATAAACTCTCTACATACATTTAATCGTTTAATGTCCTTATTTGTCTCACAGAGGTATTGATATCTAGACTCATTTCATAGATAAGGAAGCTGAGCTCCAGACAGGTTAACTCGTTCTAGATCGGCTAATTGTGTGTTGATTCAAATCTCGACTGAGTCCAGCCCACTCAGTGACTTGCTTGCTGACTCTTGTGTTTGACTCTAGGGCGGTCCCCTAGTGTCTGGCATCTTCCCACCATTGTAGGCTGTGCTGTGGGTCAGCTCCTGGTTTAGGCTATTGTTATCACCTAGACTTTGGAATCTGGGAAGAGTTGAGATGGGAGGGGCCCCTGTTCCCGGCCTCCTTTGCTTTCTCCTCCCCCAGAGTGGTTTAGCAGGTGCAGGTTTTGCAGGTCTATGCAAATTTCTCTAGCAGAGTGGTAACCATGTCACAGACATATTTGCAAGTTCTACTTTATCTTGTCTTTCGGAGGAGAAGGCAAATGAGGAGGTAGACCCTGATAAGATGCTCCCTCTGGAGCCCTTCTCTCAGCAAGAGGCATACCAGGTGGTTTTGTGTGTCAACTCCACACAAGCTAGAGTCATCAGTGGAAGGAGCCTGGGTTGAGGAAATGCCTTCATGAGATTGGGCTGTAAGGCATTTTCTCAATCAATGGCAGAGGGCCCAGCCCATGGTGGGTGGTGCCATTCTTGGGGTGGTGGTCCTGAGTTCTATAAGAAAGCAGGCTGGCCGGCGGTGGTGGTGCATGCCTTTAATCCCAGCACTCAGGATGCAGAGGCAGGCGGATTTCTGAGTTCGAGGCCAGCCTGGTCTACAAGAGCTAGTTCCAGGACTGGCTCCAAAGCAACATAGAGAAACCCTGTCTCAAAAAAAAAGGAAGGAAGGAAGGAAGGAAGGAAGGAAGGAAGGAAGGAAGAAAGAAAGAAAGAAAGAAAGAAAGAGAAAGAAAGGGCTGAGCAAGACCTGGGAAGCAAACAGTAAGCAGTATCCCTCCTTGGCTTCTGCATCATCTCCTTCCTCCAGGATCCTGCCCTGTTGAGTTCCTGTCCTGGCTTTCATCAGTAGTAAATAGCAATGCAGAAGCTGAATAAACCTTTTCCTCCCCAACTTTGCTTTATACTCATAGTGTTTTGTTGCAGCAATAGAAACCCTAAGACAAGAGGAGACTAGCAAGCCTCTTCAGGGACCAGTGGGTAAAGATGACCCAGTGGGTAAAGGCCCCAGAATTGAAGTGCCGAGAACTGACTCCCACATGCACACTGTGGCAAGTGCACACCCCCATCTCATACACAAAATAAACAGATAAATAGGTTAATTAATTTAATTAATAAATGTAAAATTATGAAAAATGGCTCTTTTAGTCATCTTCTAAGGAATGCTCTTCTGAATCTCCTAATCTGGAGTCAAGCTTCAAGCCCAATAGTTTTTTTTTCTGGTAAAAGTGGGAGTTCTTCTCTTTTATGATGTTATCATGTTTCTATAATAAATTGTATGTATATATGCTTGCCTGGTTTTTTTTTTTTTGCCTGGGTAGTTGGTTTAGTTTCTTTTGCTTTTTGAGATAGGATCTCTTGTATCCCAGGCTTGTCTAAAACTTTCCTAAGTAGCCAAGGATGACTTTGAACTTCTAATCCTTGTTGCCTGATTTTCTGATACGGTGGTTAGACCCAAGCCACCGTGCTTCATTTACTCGGTATTGGCAATTAAATGCTGGGCTCCATGCATGCTAAGTGATTCACCAGCTGAGCTACATCCCAGCTTCTAAATCAAACTTTCCTGACCACACCCATTCCATTGCTTACACATGTCTGAATCCAAGAGCAAAGCTCTGATTAGTTCACAGTGCAGTTGAATAGCAAAAGCAGCAGTTTCCAAAGTGCTGGAAGGTGAGTGGTAGCATCAAGGGGTAGAGAGCGTTTCTGGGGTGTGTTATTGCACATAAGGGAGGATTTACCTCATCTCGCCTTCAGACACCCGGGACACGTTTACTCTGGGGAGGAGAAGTAGATGCTCGAGTGTGAGGGTAGAAGGACATTTGTTTGTTTGTTTGCTTTTAAGGTAAGATCTCACAGACACAAAATAAGTAGATAAATAAATGTAAAAATATAAATAGTTAAGTAATTAAAAGAGAGTTTCTGCCTGGCCTTGAACTCAGACAGGTATGTCTACTTCTGCCTCCCGAATGCTAGGATTAAAGGCCTGCACTGCTATGCCTGGCTTTGAGTCTTTTTTTAACCCTTGTACAGAACACATTTTCAAAGATGTAACATATCAGCATTCTGGAGGAGAGGCACTGAAGTATGTCATGGACACCCAGCATGGTGCCACACATCTGAAATCCCAGTACTTAGGAGGCTGAGGCAGCACTGTCTAGCCTGGGCTTTATCTAACAGGATCCTTTCTCAGCAAAACAAAACAAGCAAACAACAGCGATTCTTGCAGTAGCCTATTTCAAATGCACTTGAGTATTGGGAAATATGCAGTACTGACTAACTGCACCTGTCTGCGAAATGTGTTTTTATATTTGGCAACACTGGTTACAAAATAAAGTACACTGGGTGGTGGTGGTGACACACACCTTTAATCCCAGCACTAGGGAGGCAGAGGCAGGTGGTTCTTCTTGAGTTCAAGGCCAGCCTGATCTCCAAGAGTTAGTTCCAGGACAGCTAGGGCTGTTACACAGAGAAACCCTGTCTCGAAGAAACAAAAACAAAACAACAACAAAACAAACAGAATGGGATCTGAGCGGTTATATTACAGAGGAAAAGAGCTTCTCATCTAAAGATATTCTTGCATGTAATAAGAGTTTTGAAAGGAGATAGTATTATATAATTTGCTTCTTTTTAAAAAAGATTTATTTATTATGTATACAATATTCGGCCTCCATGTATGCCTGTACGGCAGAAGAGGGCACCATATCTCATTATAGATGGCATGTGGTTGCTGGGAATTGAACTCAGGACGTCTGGAAAAACAGTCAGTGCTCTTAACCTCTGAGCCATCTCTCCAGCCCCGAAACCCCTAATTTGTTTCTAATAAAATAAAATTTTCTGGTTTTATATGAGTAAAAGTGTTATAAATGACAAAAAAATAAACCAAAACAAACTCTTGTCACTTGGCTGCAGTCTACTGAAGGGGACATTTTTTGACTTTGTATTATTTATTTATTAAAAATTTCCACCTCCTCCCTTCCTCCCATTTCCCTCCCACTCCCCTATCCCCCCTCTCCAGTCCTAAGAGAATTTAGGGTGCCCTGCCCTGTGGAAAGTCCAAGGCTCCCCCTCCATCCAGGTCTAGGAAGGTGTGCATCCAAATAGACTAGGCTCCCCAAAAGCCAGTACATGCAGTAGAATCAAAACCCAGTGCCATTATCATTGACTTCTCACTCAGCCCTCATTGTCAGCCACATTCAGAGAGTCCAGTTTGATCACATGCTCTTTCAGTCCCAGTCCAACTGGCCTTGGTGAGCTCCCATTAGATCAGTCCCACCATCTCCCTGGGTGGATGCACCCCTCGCGGTCCTGACTTCCTTGTTCAAGTTCTCCCTCCTTCTACTCTTCCTCTGGACCTTGGGAGCTCAGTCCAGTCCTCCAATGTGGGTCTCTGTCTCTATCTCCATCCATCTCTGGATGAAAGTTCTATGGTGATATGCAAGATATTCATCAGTGTGGCTATGGGAGAAGGCCAGTTCAGGCACCCTCTCCTCTGCTGCCCAAAGAACTAGCTGGGGACATCTCCTTGGACACCTGGGAAACCCTCTAGAGCCAAGTCTCTTGCCGACCCTAAAATGGCTCCCTTAATTAAGATATCTTCTTCCCTGCTCCCATACCCACCCTTCCTCCTAAAGGGGACATTTTTGACTGCCTTCTTTAACCTAGGCATTTACTGTCTCCCCTGATGCCTGATGGTGTCTTGTCAAAATGTTCTTGGGTTTAAAAGCTTGTAATTCCTAATGGCCCTCTAGCAACACATTATGATATTAAAGAGCTTTCTTGTGTCACTTGGCTTTGGAAGCAGATAAAGATCAGATCTGTTAACCTTTTCCTTTGGATTCATGCTTTCATCTCTCCCTCCGTCCCTCCGTCCCTCCCTCCCTCCCTCCCTCCCACTCTCCCCCCCCTCTTTCTCTGGTAAACCTTTTCTTAGCCAAAATATTACTACACTTACTTTCTCCATGGTCCCATTTCATCTCCCACATTTTCCAGGCCTCATTCTTCTCCTCATCCCTTCTCCTCATCCCTACTCCCACATAATCTAAGCTACTAGGATTAGAATAATTCAGCTTTCTCTTGGAAGCCTGTCCTGGCATCCCTAACTGCAGTCATGTTTAACACCACTTAATTATCACTAATATATATATTAGTTGCTGGGATCTGAACTCCTGTTCTCATGATTGCTCAACAAGTGCCCTTAACAAAACACCACAGACTTCTAAACAACAGAAGTTTATTTCTCATGGCTCTAGAGGCCAGGAAGTCCAAGATCATAGCCCTGGGAGATTCACATGTCAAGAGGTGACAACCACTCCCTCCTTCAAGATTTTTGGTAGCCATCACCATGATGTTTCTTCGTGTGGCGAGAACCAGAGGTTTCTCTATGCTTCCTTTAATCCTCTAACCTCTCTCAGAGCCTGTCATCAGACACCTTAGAGACATGAATGAATTTGGGGTATGTGCAGACATCCAGGTTCTGAAGCCACTAGAGAAGTCCATTTCTTATTCTCCAAAATCTGTGACTATATTAGGTAACAGTAAACAAAATTAAGCTTGAAGATCAAGTTAAAGTTGACAAGAAACTCACTGTGTTTGTTTTGCTTATGTTTTGATGACACAGAGTCTTGCTATATAAATCAAGATGGGCTTGGAGTATGTAGCCAAGACTGGCCTTAAAACATATTTTGGTCTTCTTTCCTCTGCTTCCTACAGTGCTGGTATTGCAGGTATGAGTTGCAAAACCCAACAGCTAAACAGATATTGTAATAAAGAAAGATAGGTCTGGGTATTGTGGTTTGCAATCAGATGTTTCTCGTCCCAACTACCCATCCCCAAATAACCAACAGTTGCTTCCCAAATTACCACATAGAGATTTATGTTAATTATGAATGTTCGGCCAATAGCTCAAGCTTATTACTAACTAGCTCTTACATTTCAAGTTAACCCATGTTCCTTATTTATGCTCTGCTACCTTTCTTAACCTGGCACATTCATCTCTTTCTCTCTCTGCATCTGGCTGGTGACCCTGACTCTCTGCCCTTCTCCTTCCCATCATCCCTAGTTTGGTCACCCTGCCTATACTTCCTGCCTGGCTACTGACCAATCAGCATTTTATTAAACCAATTTAAGTGGCAAATCTTTACAATGTACAAGAGAATCATTCCACAGCAGTACTGCATGTCTGAAATGATGGCATTTGGGGAATGGAGGTATCAGAATGATCAGCAGCCCCAGGATGGCCTAGCTATAGGCCGAGCTACTATGGGAGTCATAAGAGTCAGAGGACCACGACATTGACTGAAAGGTAGTGTCTTCTATATAGACTGTACCCATGAAATCCCAACAGAGTGGTTGCCCAAGCAGACATGAAAAATGATACCACTGGTTAACAAACCATTGTGAACTTGGAAGGTTGTATTTATAAAATATATATATATATATATATATATACACATATATATATATATGTAGCAACAATAATTAAATAATAAGAGGCCATGAATTTGAGAAGAAGTGGGAAAGATATGGGAGGATTTAGGGGAAGGAAAGAGAAGTGTGGAATGATATATATAATCTTCATATATGAAATTCTCAAAAATATGTCATGAATGCAGGAGAGAAGGGGTGCTGGGTGTAACAGGAGAATGCATTATATACATGTATGAAATTGTCAAAGAACAAACTGATAAAAATAACAAGCAAGACAAAACAACTTGCAGGGGATGGGTGTAGGGGAATGTTGTGACTTAATTCAATTGGGCCCAGTATAATCACAGGGTTCCTTAAAAGTGGAAGAGACAAGGCTGGGCACAATAATGAATGCCTTTAATCCCAGCACTGGAAACACAGAGGCAGGCAGATCTCTGTAAATTCAAGGCCAGCCCTATCTACACAGTGAGTTCTATGACAGCCAGAGCTACAAAGTGAGGGGGGGGACATAGGTGAAGGGGTGGGCAAGGCAACAGAGGGAGAGCCAAAAGACACAAGGAGGGAAAGATTCAGCTTGACATAGTTGACTTGGGAGAGCGCCACCAGCAAAGGGTATATCGGTGGCCTCGTAACCTTCAAAAATGAAAGGAAACACATCCTTTGCCTCAAACTTTGAGAAGATATGCAAGCCTGCTCATACCTTGACATATGTGGCCTGTTGAGTTCAATTTTAGACCTTGTTTTCCCAAAGTGTAAGGCATTTGTATTGTATAATTCTCCAAATCTTTGGCCATTATTACAACCACAATAGAAAACTAATATGCTATGATTGTTCATTATCCTTTAGGTATTTTGATTCTTGTCTCATCAAAACATCAAACAAAACAAGCACAATGAACTGACTATTAACTTTAATTTCATCTGTAAACCTAATTCCACTGACCATGTGACCTAATGTATTCACAGAGTTTGAAGAACAAAAGATGGGCTGCGTTCTATATTCGTATACAGAAAGATTTTTAAGTTTTGAGAAGATGGGTACTGGGCTTCTTATAAATTTTTATAAGTCAATGTGATAACAGTGTGTTGACCAATGAAATGTATCTTAGTCTAAGAACTCGAGAAGAGGAAAGAGTTAATTCAGTAAAAGAAGTTGTGTAGTGACATGCGTACTGACTGTCTGCTGTCCAGAAGGCCACTCATTGCTAGCCTTAGAAGTTCTGACAGTGGCCACATGTCTACAACCCATGCTGTCTACTTGATGCATACTGATGCCCTGGGTTTCAGATGTCTGTTTATTTTTTTGAATGTAGTTTCAGTGGGACTCTGATATTTCTTTATATTTTATTTTTCTTTTTTTCCTTTTCTTTTCTTTTTTGTTTTGCTTTTTTTTTGTTTTTTTTTTTTGAGGCAGGGTTTCTCTGAAGCCTTGGAGCCTGTACTAGAACTAGCTTTTGTAGAACAGGCCAGCTTCAAACTTCGAAACTTCAAACAGAAATCAGCCTGCCTCTGCCTCCCAAGGGCTGGGATTAAAGGTGTGCACCACCACCGCCCAGCTGGCTTTGAAATTTCAAACCAAGAGCTAGCATTGATAGTAGGCCTATTCAGAGCCGTGTATGCATGTGAATACGTTGTTCATGTCAGTCTAGCATACAACCCCAAAACAGGTCATAAACTGTCTCAAGCTGGAGGCACCGGGGATTAGAGAAATGAGGATGCCATTGTGTCAAGAGTTTATAAGCAATGGAATGGTGGCTCTATTCTTAATTCTTTACTAAAGGCTTGTTTCCTTTGAGTTCTCATCTTCCATCTATCTTTACATCCACCCACTCTATCTATCTATCTATCTATCTATCTATCTATCTATCTATCTATCTATCTATCTATCTATCTATCATCTATCTATCTATCTATCTATCTTCTATCCTGGTTGTCCTGGAACTCACTCTGTAGACCAGGCTGCCTGGCTCCAATTTTTTATAAGTGTAATAGTTTCTTTTTTTTAATTAATTTTTTCATTTATTTTAGAAACCGATCAGTTTCCCCTCCCTCTTCTCCTGTTTCCTCCACCTCCCTTTTTACCCTCCCCCCACCACCCTCCACTCCTCCTCAGTCTCAGAAAGGGGTAGGGCCTCCCATGGGAGTCAACAAAGCATGGCACATCAAGTTAAAGTAGTACCAAGCTCCTCCCCCTGCATCAAGGTTGGGCAAGGCAATCCAGCTTGGGGATCAGGTTCCCAGATGTCCAATTCAAGAGCCAGGGACAGGTTCTGATCCCACTGCTAGGAGCCCTACAAACAGACCAAGCTATACAACTGTCATAGACATGCAGAGGGCCTAAGGTTGGTCCCATGCAGGCTCCCTAGATGTTGGTCCAGAGTTGGTGAGCTCCCAGAAGCTCAGGTCAGCTGTCTCTGTGGGTTCTCCAGTCATGACCTTGATGAGCCCCCCTTCCGCTGGTACAATCCCTCCTCCCTCAGCCCAGTGGTTGGCTATGGATCTCTGCATCTGATTCCATCATGAATGCTCTCTGATGACAATTAGCGTAGTCACCAATCTGATTACAGGAGGTCAGTTCAGGCACCCTCTCCATTATTGCTAGGAGTCTTAGCTGAGGTCATCCTTGTGGATTCCTGGGACTTTCCCTGGCACCAGGTTTCTCCCTCACCCCAAAATGCACCCACCAATCAAGACATCTCTTTCATTATTCTCCTTGTCCATCCCGTCCCCAACTGGGCCAGCCAGATCTCTCATGTTCCCATCCCTCTACCTTCACCCCCTCCATCCCACCACCCCCATTCTCATCCCCAGTTTGCCCAGGAGATCTCTTCTATTTCCCTTTCCCAGGGAAATCCATGCTTCTCTCTTTGGGCCTAGTTTTTCTGGGGCTGTGAATTGTACCAGCTCCCAACTCTTATCTCATTATACAAGGCAGTCTCCAGAATGCTGACAACCTTTGAGTTTATGATGTTTAATCTGAGAGCTTGTCATAAACTCATTCACAGCGTAGACCTCTGGTGCTTCGGTAAAAGATGGTCACCCTTCATTTATGCTCCCTTCCTCTTTGCAGTAATATTTCTTTTCTGATCAGATTTTAGAAAATGTTTTCAACTGGGGAGGTGAGGGCTGGAAGATCATAGAAAACTCCAGGCCACCTGGGCTATGTAGCAAGACCTTGTCTCTAGAGAACAGACATGCCCCTCGAACATGCCTTTAGGAACATTTGGATTAGAAATTGACCAGGGCAGTGGGTGGCGCACGCCTTTAATCCCAGCACTTGGGAGGCAGAGGCAGGTGGATCTCTGTGAATTTGAGGCCAGCCTGGTCTACAAAGCAAGTTCCAGGACAGCCAAAGATTCACAGAGAAATCCTGTCTTAAAAAAAACCAATAAATAATAAAAATAAAAAATTGAAAACAGCATTTGTATATTCAAAGAATATGAACTGTGTGTGTGTGTGTGTGTGTGTGTGTGTGTGTGTGTGTGCGCATGTTTGTGTACAGTGTTGGGGACTGAATCAATAGGCTAGGGAGATACTCTGCCCTAAGGTACATCGCTGGCCTTTTAAAAAATATTTATTTATTTATTTATTTATTTATTTATTTATTTATTATGGATACAATATTCTGTTTGCATGTATGCCTGCAGGCTAGAAGAGGACACCAGACCTCATTACAGATGGTTGTGAGCCACCATGTGGTTGCTGGGAATCAAACTTGGGTCCTTTGGAAGAGCATGCAATGCTCTTAATTGCTGAGCCATTTCTCCAGCCCCCCAAAATATGGAATTCTTCACGAATTTGCATGTCATCCTTGCGCAGGGGCCATGTTAGTCTTCTCTGTATTGTTCCAGTTTTAGTATATGTGCTGCCGAAACGAGCACCATCCCTGGCCTTCTTATTTCTACTTTTAAACATTAGTTTCTCACCCATATAAGAAAGAATAAGCCATGGGTATATCTGGTTGATGTCGGTGTCATTTTGCATGACTTTTTAATACTTTGATTATATTTATTTTCCAAGTTCTTTTAAGAATGTAATGCTTTTATTATTAAAAATGCCTTTTTTTCCCACTTTAAATCACAAAATGGCTTCGGGTCCATATGTTTTATGTGTGTGAACCTCACTATACTTAAAACATATTTGCAAGGTCTCGGTAATTCCCCACTGACAGCATCCTATTATGTAACATGAACCTATTAAGTAATATGAATATGTTTTACTTCACTAATATCTAGTCACCCGCTCCTCTCCCTTTTCAACTGCTGTACACAGGACAATAATCATCCTTGTAGCTAACTCCCTCCATACTGCTATTACTTCCTTAAGGTGCATTTGCAGACATGGCAGCCTGCCAAGGATTTGTAGGCTTTCAGAGCGAGCTCACTTCTCATGGCATTTTGTACATGTGCCAAATTCCTCCACAGAGACGTCTCCCTCATCTCACCCCCTCCAGTGGCAATGTTTGAGAAGTCAGTCTTTTCCCTCATTGAACAATACTAGATGTTGACTTTGTAATAACTGTGGGTTTAAACATTTCCTTGTTGCTTCTTTATAAGCCTTCTCTCACTAATTGGCTGCTTTGGGATTTTGTCCATTTGAAAAAAAAATCTGTTGGTTTTTTTATATAACTAAAATGTGTGTGTGTGTATATATGAGATAGGAACACTTTGGGTTGTTTTTCAGTAATTTTCTCCTTGAATTTTGGTGATCGTTGGGTTTTATTTGCTTATTTGTTTACTCACATAACCTCAAATCATGTGGGTAAACTGTATTTCTTGGCATGTGATAATTACCTTTTCATCTGTCATCTATTTTCCTGCATTATCCCTGAAATTCATACATCCTGTCATAAATTCTTGAATATCTGTCACACATTCATACACATCTCCAGTGGTATTTTAGGTGTGCAAATGTTTTGAAAGCACATTAATTACAGTGTTCTTCCTTTGCAGCTTTGCAAGGCTTTAGATTAAATTAAAATCTGGTGTTATTTTTCCAGCATGGTTTGCTCTATAGTTAAAAAATTTACGTTAGGTTTATGTTCATTTTTTTTTGTCTTTTTCCTTACTTTTATTTTCAAGGTATAATTTACACACACAAAGTTGACATGTAAAAAAATGTAGAGCTCAGTGTCCATTGTTGATATGCGAGCTTGATGTCCTGTGTGTGTGTGTGTGTGTATGTGTGTGTATTTGTGTGTGCGTGCATGCGCACACATGTGTGTGCACCTCATAATGTAAGTTGTAACACTCTGGCAATCCACAATGCTTTTCATGCCCCCCACATCATAAACCTTTCCTACCACTATAGCACAATTATTAGAATGCTATCCTATAAATTTATCAAATTTAAAAGTATTTATGGTTTATATTCTGTTTGTTTGCTTCTTTGTTTAAGACAGGGTCTGTAGCCCAGGCTTATCTTGAATTTGTAGTCATCCTCCTGTCTACACCTTCCCTGCTTTAGCCTTCCAAGTGCCTGATTACAGGGGTATATCACCATACCAAGGCCCAACTACATTTTAATATGTATTTCTATGATGGATGTGATGCTTAATTTTGATCATCAACTTTATTGGATGTGAGACAACTAACACATTAGCAACATACACTTCTGGGCATTTCCAGAGATGACTGCCACATGGGACAGCATCAGAATTGAGGTCCTGAATCGTATAGAAGACCCGGATCTTAAACCACAAACCTACAAACACCTGATTTTTTATAAAGGAGCCAAAAGTACACATTGGAAGAAAGAGGGCATCTTCAACAAATGGTGCTGGCATAACTGGATGTCAACCTGTAGAAGAATGAAAGTAGATCCATATCTATCACCATGCACAAAACTCAAGTCCAAATGGATTAAAGACCTCAATATTAATCTGAACACACTGAGCTTGATAGAGGAGAAAGTGGGAAGTACTCTACAACAAATGGGCACAGGAGACCGTTTCCTACGCATAACCCCAGCTGCACAGACATTAAGGGCAACATTGAATAAATGGGACCTCCTGAAGCTGAGCAGCTTCTGTAAAGCAAAGGACATTGTCACTAAGACACAAAGGCAGCCTACTGACTGGGAAAAGATCTTCACCAACCCTGCAACTGACAAAGGTCTGATCTCTAAAATATATAAGGAACTCAAGAGACTAGACTTTAAAATGCTAATTAACCCAATTAAAAAATGGGGCGCTGAACTGAACAGAGAATTTTCAACAGAAGAAGTTCAAATGGCCAAAAGACACTTAAGGTCATGCTCAACCTCCTTAGCTATTAGGGAAATGCAAATCAAAACAACTTTGAGATATCATCTTACACCTGTCAGATTGGCTAAAATCCAAAACACCAACGATAACCTTTGCTGGAGAGGTTGTGGGGTAAGGGGAACACTCATCCATTGCTGGTGGGAATGCACACTTGTGCAACCACTTTGGAAAGCAGTGTGGCGGTTTCTCAGGAAATTCGGGATCAACCTACCCCAGGACCCAGCAATTCCACTATTGGGAATCTACCCAAGAGATGCCCAATCATACTACAAAAGCATTTGCTCAACTATGTTCATAGCAGCATTATTTGTAATAGCCAGATCCTGGAAACAACCTAGATGCCCTTCAGTGGAAGAATGGATGAAGAAACTGTGGAATATATACATGCTAGAATACTACTCAGCGGTAAAAAACAATGACATCTTTAATTTTGCATGCAAATGGATGGAAATAGAAAACACTATTCTGAGTGAGGTAACCCAGACCCAAAAAGATGAACATGGGATGTACTCACTCATAATCGGTTTCTAGCCATAATTAAAGGACATCGAGCCTATAATTGGGGATCCTTGAGAAGATAATAAGAAGGTGAACCCCCCAAAAAGATATAGTAATCCTCCTGGATATTGGAAGTAGACACGATCGCCAGGCAAAAATTGGGAACTTGAGGGTGGGGTGAGACGCGGCCAAGGGAAGATGCGGAGAGAAAAGCGTGAAGGGGAGAATGGGGGGAGCTCGGAGGAATGGGATGCTTGGGATACAGGAAGGGTGGATATGAGAGCAGGGAAGCATATATCTTAATTTAGGGAGCCATCTGAGGGTTGTCAAGAGACTTGACCCTAGAAGGGTTCCCAGGTTTCTAGGGAGACGCCGCCAGTTAGTTCCTTGGGCGGCTGAGGAGAGGGAGCCTGAAAAGGCCAGTTCCTATAGCCATACTGATGAATTTCTTGCATATCACCATAGAACCTCCACCTGGCGATATATGAAGAAAATGACTGAGCACCGGACTGAGCTCCCAAGGTCCTGATGAGGAGCAGAAGGAGAGAGAACATGAGAAAGAAAGTCAGGACCGTGAGGGAATCTCCACCTGGCGATAGATGAAGAAAATGACTGAGCCCCACATTGGAGCACTGGACTGAGCTCCCAAGGTCCTGATGAAAAGCAGAAGGAGAGAGAACATGAGAAAGAAAGTCAGGAACGTGAGGGGTGCATTCACTCATGGAGACAGTGGGACAGAACTAATGGGAGATCACCAACTCCAGTTGGAATGGGACTGATGGATCATGCGACCAAACCCGTCTCTCTGAATGTGGCCAACAGTGGGGGCTGACTGAGAAGCAAAGGACAATGGTGCTGGGCTCTGATTCTTCTGCATGGACTGGCTCTGTGGGAGCCTTCTCAGCTTGGTCGATCACCTTCCTGGACCTGGGGGGAGTTGGGAGGACCTTGGTCTTAACATAGAGTAGGGAACCCTGATGACTCCTTGGCCTGGAGAGGGAGGGAGGGGAGGTATGGGTGGAGGGGAGGGGAGGGAAGGGGGAGGAGGAGGGGAGGGAAGGGGGAGGAGGAGGGGAGGGAAGGGGGAGGAGGAGGAGAGGAGATGGAAATTTTTAAATATAAAAAAATAAACCATGAAAAAAAAAAGAATTGAGGTCCTGCCCTGAATATGTAGAGTACCATCCAGTATGCTGGAGGATGGGCAGAAAACACCGCCCAGAGGAAGAAGGGGAGTCATCCTGAGCATGCGCCCTCTTCCTAATGAGTTTGTCCATTGCCACGTGACCCCATGGACACCAGATTCCAGCTTCTTCTGTTTCTCAAAAGGCCTCAAGCCAGTGACTCCCCAGAGCACTTCTAGGCCTTGAGCCTTGGATGGAGAAAGCATCACTGGTTCTTCTTGCTCAGCCGTCCCCATCCAGCCCCTTGAATTGAGAAGCTGCCAGGTTCTCTGCCTCTCCCGCTGGAGACGGCCATTTCTGGACCACACAGTCTCCAGTTCTGTAAGCCAATCTAATAAATCCCTCCTGGTCCCCTAGAGAACGCTAATGCCATGAATAATAGAAACTGCCTTCTTGTGTCCATTTCTCCATTGTTTTAATCCTCATGAAAAAGAGTTGGAGGACATTTTTAAAAATTGAGTTATATGAGGCTTATTTTTCTTAGGTTTGTAGGAATTCTTTTTAAATGTTTAAGTCTTTCCTTAACACTCCTTTGAGCTCAAATGTCATGAGTGTATTTTTTTTTTTGCTTGTTTTTAGACAGGGTTTCTCTGTGTAGCCCTGGCTGTCCTGGAACTCTCTTTGTAGACCAGGCTGGGCTTGAACTCAGAGATCTACCTGCCCCTGCCTCCTGAGTGCTGGAGATAAAGGTGTGGGCCACCATCCTTGTGTGTTTTTGTTTTGTTCTGTTTGGAGTTCTGTTGTTTTGATGAAGGGTTTCTCTAGAATTGGCTTTGTGGTATGGTGTGACATAGGTCAGAGTTGTCCCATGTTGTATACTCAATGGACCCAGCAAGGGAACTGAGAGAGGACAGCTTGTACTTGGGGGTCCCTTTATACTCTCTGTTTTCATAGTGGTCCTTGAAGCGATGGGCAGATGATATGTGATATCCTTTCTTTTACTAAGATTTTAAAATTGGAGTTGGAGAGAGGGCTCAGAAGTTAAGATGACTAACTGCTGTTCCAGAGGATCCAGGTTCGATTCCGGCCCCCATATGATGGCTCACAGCCACCTGTAACTCCAGATCCAGGGGATCTGATGATGCCCCCTCTGGCATCTGAGGGCACTGCACATATGTGTTGCCCATACATATGTACAGCCCAAGCACCATACACATAAAAAATAAGTAAATAACTCTAAGCCAATTGAAATGTATTTTTTAAGAAAAAGACTTTAAAATTAGTTAAAACTAAACCACGTTGTAATTTTCATAATTACTTTAGGAATCTGCATACTAATACTCCCACCTCTATGAGAGTCTCTGGGGTGTGACTGGGCACAAGGAGCATGGCCACCACCATTCATCTCTCCCTGCTCCCTGATAGCAAAATGCAACATGACCTCCCTCCATGACACCCCTCTGTATTGACATGCTGCCTCTAACTTTAAGCTAAAATGGACTCTTTCTTCTTGATCACAATGATTTCCAACTTGGGTCAGTTCACACCTCCTTAGGCAATCTGGTAACCCCTGGCTCCCGGGGGGTCACCACACTGATGCCTCATTGAGTGTGGACACATTATCGGCATAGCACACTACAGCACAGAGCTCCTGGACCTGAGCGATCCTCTGCCTTAGCTTCCTAGGTAGCTGGGACCACAGGCAAACCCTTCCTTCTTTATACCACCTTTGGTACGTATTTTGACACAGCGATGTGGGAAAAAAAATAACTAACATATTATATACCTAAACTTGTGAAAACTTTATTGGTGAGAAAAGGGCTGAAAGTGGAAAAAAGTTTAAGAAGCCACGATTTTGTTCACCTGCAATCTATTTAGGTAAAAGCTATATAAAAACATGTTTATTGAAGTTTTTATTACAGGGTTACAGTAAAGGTTGACTGATACTTGGCATGATTATTATTGGCCATCACAATTCATTGCTGTTTATTTCTGCGTTTTGTTGTTGTTTGATTATCTAGCTGTTTATTTATTTATTTTTGTGCCAGGGTTTTCCTATGTACCCGTGGCTGTCCTCAAACTTGTTCTTTAGACCAGACTGGCCTCAAAACTCAGAGGTCCACCTGTCTCTGCCTCCCAAGTGCTGGGATTATAGAACCTAGTGATGGGATCCCATCACTAGGCCCAGGCTGGTGATCACATTTTGACTTCAGCTATCAACAGGGTATGTCTAGTCTAAATAATTATCTTTTGTAATAATCCAAAACACTTGTTTAAGCCAAGAGCCTTTACAAACATGCAAACTTAATTGAAAATATGGCTGCTCAATGGACATACATAAATTTTACTCGACCCTTATGTCAAACATGCTGAGTTATGAAGACCTTCGGATTATAAACCAAGAGACCTTCTTCAGCAAGGTCTATGCTATTGATTGACTGTGAGGTGTCCCCTGAAGGCTCATGGTTCCCATCTGATTGGAAGATTTTTGTGGCCTTTAGGAGGTGAGCCTAGCTGACAGAAATGGGTCACTGAGGCATGGGCTTTGAGGATTATAGGCCAGTCCCACTTCCAATCTTCTGTTGATGTCCTGATCGACCCAGGTGTGAACAAGAAACCTCATGTCAGCCGCTACAGCCGAGAGCCATTCTTGTCACGTTCCCCCACCATGGTGAATTGAATCCTCAAATTGCAGAGGAAAATAAGCTCTCTTCCATAATTTGCTTCTTAATCAGGTCACAGAGGTCTGAAAAGTAACTAAAATGACCCAAAGATGGTGGTCAGGACAGACAGGATCTCGGGAAAACATGATGAGTAGATTGCTTCAGAATCTGAAAGCTGCTCAAGACGCTTTAGGGATAGGACTGTGTTCTCACTGAGACTCCTGGTATTAAATCCACGGCTATGATACTTCTACTTTTTTTCTTGTCTTTTATGGACGAATTTACCTTCTGTTTCCCCTTCCCAGGGGGATCCATGTATGTCTCTCTTAGGGTTCTCCTTGTGACCTAGCTTCTCTGGGATTGTAAAGGCTAGCTACCCTTTGCTCTATTGTGTAATATTCACTTATGAGTGAGTATATAACATGTTTCTATATCTGGGTATGAGTTACCCCACTCAGCATGGTTTTTTCTAGTTCCATCCAGGAGTCTCAGTGAGTTTTATTGGGGTTACTTACAGGAATGTGGGTAAGGGTTTACTCACAGAAGAGGAAATTACTCACAACAGCTGCATCTGACCAAAGCCCACTCTAGCAAGGGTGACAGCCCACAAAGGTTGGGAAACCTGGAATACACTGCAGGCAACTCAAGATGTTGGAGAGAGTCCTTTTCAAGTAGTCTTAAACCTTTTCCAGGAAACTCAGCCTGTTTCTGCTTCTCCCAAGCAGGTGCTCTGGTCTCAGAGTCACCTTTGCAGCTTTTGCTCTTCTGAAGTCTTTGCAGCATGGCTTGTCTGAGAATCTTTCCAGAATCTTAGTTCTGCTTTCTGTCACAGAGGGACCTAGTGAATCTGATCAGTTTCAGGGATTTCCTGAAGCTATTTTGAGTTGTTTAACTTTATGCTTAAGGCTCTTCTGTTGGATGATGGTGTCTAACACTTTTAATCTCACTCGGGAGGCAGAGGCAGGTGGATTCCTGTGAGTTCGAGGCCAGCCTGGTCTACAGAGTGAGTTCCAGGACTGGTTCCATAGCTACTGAGAAACTCTGTCTCAGAAAAAAAAGCATTTGTCTGAAGGATAGAATGTTAATGGCTGAAATTATTTCTCAAATGACGTAGTGAGGAGATGAGCCTAGAGATGACAGAATCTTCTGTATGAACTTAAGAATGAAGCTGATTCAATAGAAGGCAAAGCCAAGAATTTTTTTTTTACATTTTGGAGCTCCTGGATCAAGTTTGTTATGCCAAACACCCCCAACCAAGGCTTGAAAAAATATTTATTATTTGTGGTATGTGTGTGTTCCTAAAGACGCATATAGATGAAAATTTAAATAAAATAATTTTTCTTTCCTATTAAGTGTGTTTAACAATGATATCTTGAAATTTGCATGCAAATGGAAACAGATAAGACCTCCTGAGAAAATTAGGAGGGGGTGAAAAGGGAGGGTAGAAGGGGAGGGGGGGGAGAAGGCGAGGGGGAGGGGAGAAGAGGAGGGGGAGGGGAGAAGGGGAGAGTGGAGGAGAACATGAGGGAATGGGATGCTCAAGAAGGAGGAAGGACAGTGAGGGAGAGAAAGGAAAAAGATATCTTGATTGAGGGAACCATTAAAGGGCTATCGAGAAACATAGCACTAGGGAAATTCCCAGGAATCCTCAAGGATGGTCCCAACTAAGACTCTAAGCAACAGTGGAGAGGACGCCTAAACTGGCCTTCCCCTGTAATCACACTGATGACTACCTTAATTGTCATCATAGAACCTTCAACCAGCAAGTGATGGAAGCAGATACAGAGATCTACAGAAGCACTGGGTTGAGCTACCTAAGACCAGCTCAAGAAAGGGAGGAGCGGTAATGTGAGCAAAGGAGCTAAGACCATGATGGCGACACCCACAGAAACAGCTGACCTGAGCTAGTGAGAGTTCACTGACTCTGGACTGATAGCAGGGAGCCTGCATAGGTCCAAACTAGACCCACTGAATGTGGGGAACAGTTGTGAGGCTTGGACAGTCTGTGGAACCACTGGCAGTATGACCAGGATTGACCCCTAGGTCTTGAACTGGCATCTTGGAGCACATTCTTTTTGGAGGGGTACCTTATTCAGCCTTGTTCTTGCCTGGAAGTGAAGTATCAGACTTTTTTTGACTCCCCATGGGAAGCCTTACCCTTTCTGAGGAGTGGATGGGGAGGTGGGATGGGGGAAAGGTGGAGGAAGCAAGAGGAGGGTAGGGAATGGGAACAGGAATAACTATGTAAAATGAGAGAAGATTGTATTTAAAAATTCGCAATAAAAAAAGTGTGTTTAAGTTGGGTTCTATGTCACACAAAATGGAAGCAAAACCTCTTACATCATACGTTGATTATATTCACTAAAGGGAAAAAAATCCAGCATAGAGGGTGGAGACAGCCAGACTAACTAGTTGGCACCTGAGGAATGGCACTTGCAAACACTAGCCTGCACACATTCACAGATACAAACACACACACACACACACACACATATGCACACAAATAAAATTCATTTTAAAAGATGAAGGTTGGGTTTTAGAACATCTCATCAAAAGTCGTGCATATAAAAGTTAGAGGGGCAGGATCTGGGCACCAGAAGCAGCTTCCTGAAGGGAGAGCAGGACAATGCTGGCAGCAAGGACCTGGTAGAAATACTAGGTTTCAAAGTTCACCTCCTGTGTGAGTGTACATTCATTGTTCTTGGCTCAGTAGACTTTGGCGAGTTGGCTCTGGCAATTCCATTTCTTCAAGAAATTTGAGTTAAAAAAATCTTATCACAGAAAATTCTTTTTTATTATTTACTTATTTATATTTTATGTGTGTTGGTGTTTTGTCTGCATGTATATCTGTGTAAGGGTGTTGACTTCTCGGGAACTGAAGTTATAGATATGTGAGTTGCCGTGTGGGTGCTGGGAATTGAACCCAGGTCCTTTGGAAGAGCAACCGGTGCTCTTAACTGCTGAGCCATCTCTCCAGCCCCACAGAAGATTCTTATAAAGCATGGGTTGTAATAGATGTACAGTGGTGTGTGTTTGAGACCTTGGGTACTGCAAAAGGGGACAGTTTATAGTGACAAGGGATTTGTATGTGAAAATAGATGTGGATTTATTTTAGCTTGTTTCATCCTAGCCCAGTGCACAATTAGTGACAGACAGGAAGTTGGGGTCTTCAGTTACAGACACTAATGATCTGCCCATGGTTTCAGTTGGGAGTAAGCTTGACCTGGAAAATTTGTAGGAAAGGAGCGAAGTCCAAGTCTAGCAAGACAATGGAGCAACTGTGCATTCTTAGAATCTTCTGAAAATAAAATAAAACGCAAACCATTAATGAGACCTTTTACAACCTAACACAGCAAATGAGAAAACCATCAGGCCCACCAAACCTCATCATGTCAGCTGCTTAACATAATAAACTCCTTGTAGCTCTGAGCCAGAACTGAAGAGCTTTGGCCAACATTCTAACTGTTTGGTCAACCAAGGTCGTAAATAATCTCTCATGTGATGCCGCCCTTATAACCCTAAAACACATGCATTGTCCCGCGGGGGCAGAGGACGTATGTGTTCTATTGTGGGCATGCTGAGGTTAGAGGACCACTGTGGGAGTTGCTTCCACCATGTGCAGTCTTGGGATGGAACTCAGGTCCTCAAACTTGGCAATAAGCACTTTTACCTGCTGAGTTGTCTTGTGCTCTCTCTGTAGCGGTATCTTTAAGAGGCAAATGAAAGTCATAACATTAGCTTATACATTCTGATCACTTTCCAACCTCTCAAGGGCAATTTTTACTTATGTGATTGTCCTAGAGTTTGCAACTGGTAAAAACAGAGAGACATTCTTTATTCACTAATCTACGTGGATGAAAATGGCGTAGTGTATGCTGATATTTCCCTGACTTTGCTTTGGGAAGTGCAGTGGCAAATCCTAAAAGGACCGTTATTTAGCTTGATAAAAGAAAACCCAAAGAGTTTCTACATAAGCTACTCCAGATGACTTCACTTCTTTGATAATTTTTTATTTTTATCTGTCTGTCTGTCTGTCTGTCTGTCAGTCAGTCAGTCTGTCTGTCTGTTTGTTTTTCAAGACAGGACTTCTCTGTAGCTTTGGAGCCTTTCCTGGAACTTGCTCTGTAGACCAGGCTGGACTTAAACTCACAGAGATCTGCCTGCCTCTGTGTCCTGAGTGCTGAGTTAATTAAAGGCATGCACCACCACCACCTGATTTTTTTTTATTGGATTTTTTTTTTAAATACAGCGAAGGAGATGCTTCTCACATATGCCCAACCTCCAGGACCAGGAAGTCACAATGGAGTTTAGGATTCCACGGAAACTGCTAGAAAAACTTTAACATCTGCCCCTCCCCAATCAGCCAGAACCCCAAGAACACTGAGGCTACCAATGCCAACAGCTCCTACTTGACCCATCTGTGCCCAGCACCACATTGAACTCAATAGAGCCAGAGAGGGATGAGAACTTCACCTTTCAACTCAGCACAACAATGCCCACAATTCACCAGGTAGTGCTGCTCTCGACCTTGGCCAGAGGAGCTTCTGCAGTGGGCAACATTCATCCCGAAACTCTTCAGCAGACAGAGAATAAGCGGTGTGTGGGCGCTACGTAGGACGTTTATACGAATTCACCCAAGGTGGAGGGGGCGGTATCACGGAAGATGAGAGCGAATGTGAGACCTGAGGATGGGAAGGAGTCCTGTGAAACACCATCTTCTAGATGTGACAGTGGCTGTTGCACTCACGAATTCACTGTGCTTATGGGACCTGTGCAAGTTCAAGCCAACAGGATCAGTCACTATTTCAGCAGGCAGCGCTAAACGGACCCAGCAGGTTACAACAACAACAACAAGAAGAAGACATCAGGGTGAGGGGACATGTTGGGGGTGTCAGGGGAGAGGGAGAGGAGAGGAGAAGGGATGGAATGACTCAATTTACATTGTTTCAAGGTGGTCAAGGAAGAAATAAAGGATTTAAAAAGATACAAAATCTAAAAATTTTAAAAAGATTACAAAATACATATCATTATTGCCACAATGTACAAAAAATAAGCAGTCTGATTAACACAGCTATCAGGTTTGTTTTAAATTTCCAAAAGCCTGTGAAGACAGTGATCTTCTCCTTAGGTTATAAGTGTCCTGAGATAGGAAGCAAGGTGATAGATTGTGGAAGTGGGGGCCTAGGTGGAGGAAGAAATGGAGCCAGTTTAGGGTTGGAAAGGACAGTGTGCTAAGTGAAAGGTCGCAAGCAAGGCATAATGACATACATGTGACACATATGTATATGCCACAATGGCGCTCAAGTACTTTATCCATTAACATAAGAAAGTTAACTACAAAAATCAAAATGAAAGCATACAGTCCTTTCAGTATATCTTTTATTAAAGTTGTTTCCTTTAAAAGCTGCCAGGAACGCAATGCCCAGGTTTCTTGTTTATGTGGGGCACAGTGCCTATAATACCAAACATGCAGCTTTTAAGGCTTTTGCCATTTATGGTAATTTACACACATGATGCTTTGGTTGAAATGGTACATGACGGACAAGTCCCTGTGGACATGCGTGTGGGAAATTCCTTTTGATCCTGTGGTATTGGTCACAAGGCCCCAATTGCAGTAACCACTGCCGCTTTATTTAACAATGTCTTATTTCTTTGTAGGCTTTAACATTTTGGAGTAAAGATTGTTTGCCCGTCCAACAGCGAGCCACAGTATTTAAATTGACCAACCTAATATTACAGCTACTTTGAGGTAACCAAATGTAAACTAAAAGCCTTAATTAAAATGGGCGATGTTGTTTAACTTAGCATCTGTAGTTTGGTAAATTTAGATTATTATGGAAAAACCCTTATAAAAACAACAACAACAACAACAACAAACTTTAGGGCTTGGGGTATAGTTCATTTGGTTAAGCGATTGCCTAGCATGCATAAAAGCTCTAAGTTCGGGTTCGATCCCCAGTATTGCATATGCCAGACTCAAGCCTATAATACCATTACTTGTGAAATTGGAGTAGGAGGATTAGAATTTCAAAGTCATTCTCTACTCTATATAGAGAGTTCCAGGCTGACCTGGGTTGCATGAGAACCTCCCAATACAAATACTGAAACAATTTAGATTCTAATGAAACTATGGAATCAAACAAGTTTAAATCAATAATAACACAGCAGGTGGTGTTCTACTTCCTGAAGTCAAATTTCTCCCAGTGTGAATGCGGCTAATCTGTTGCGGGTCCTTCTTTCTGCTTTTGTGTCCTACACATGAGCTGTGTGCTGATTAATGCATCATTGGAAGCTGTCATCAGACCTCTACTCACAGTGTTCCTTGTGACAACATTTCACCTGTTCCTGGGGTGTGCTTGACATAAGTGTTCTTCTGGACCTTTCTCAGGAGCTCAACTAAAGACAAGCATCATTGTACTTGCCCTTCAAATTCTGCTGGTATCAGGTTAAGGTACTCTTACACTAAATGACTCATGTCAAATGGTCTATGAGAACGTGCTCAGCTGTGAATAGAAAAAGAAGCTTAGTGTTCATAAGAGGAAAAGAATTCTTGAGTGATGACTGTCCATTGGCTGTTGGGACATGCCGGCTCTCGGTAGTGTCATGGGCAAGGCTCTGACAGACGAGACTGTGCATTCAATGACAGCCTGTTTCTCTACTTTCTGCTACTCTCACCCATGTCTAGCCACTCTGCAACAGTGTGGTTCATTACTTCTATTAGTGATTGTGTGTGTGTTTCATACACGAGTGTGCAAGTGCATGAGCCTATACTCTGAACATTCAGAGGGCAGAGCAAGTTATTGGGGGTCTTCTCCCATGACTCTATGCCTATTGCTTTGGGACAGTCTCTCATAGAACTGGCGGCTCTCCACTTTGTCTAGGTTGGTCAGGCAATGAGCTCTCAGGATCCACCCATCTCTGTTTCCCAATACTGGGGAAATGAGCATGCATAGCCATGCATGACTTTTCGCATGGCTGCTAGAGGATTCTAATTCAGGTTTTCAGAGCAAGCATTCTCAACTAGCTTCTTAAGACTTCTGCTAGAATTTTAGCTAAACTGGATGGGGTGGTATTGGTCCCTAACCCTAGCTAAGCCGGAGACTGCTCAACCTAGGTTACAGAGCTAATTCAAAGTCAGTCTGAACACCTTAGCTGAGGCTGTGTCTCAAAACTAAACACAAAAAGGATGGAGTGAGGATGGAGCTCAGCTATGAGCACCTGTTTGGCATGCACAGATCTTAGGCTCCATCCTCAACACTGGAGGCAGGTAGGGTTAGATAGACAGTGTTGTCTGAGTTTTCTGATCCTGCCTGGTTTCCGCAGTTGTTAAGTCCCAAAGAAATCACACAGAGGTTTACATTAGTTATAAACTGATCAGCCCATTAGCCCAGGCTTCTTATTAACTCTTATAACTTATATTAGCCCATTATTCTTGTCTATGTTAGCCACGTGGCTCGGTACCTTATTTGGTGGGGAGGTCACATCTTGCTTCTTCTGTGGCTGGGACAGGACTGCATCCTCTTCCTAGAATTCTGTTCTCATTGACCCAACTCTACTTCCTGTCTGTTATCCTGCCTATACTTCCTGCCTGGCTACTGGGCAATTAGCGTTTATTTAAAATATAATTGACAGAATACAGACCATTGTCCCATACCAAGTTAGATAGTAGGTAGATAGATAAGTAGGTAGATGAATAAATAGATGACAGGTAGAGAGATTATAGGAAGACAGATAAGTAGGTAGATAGATAAATAAATAAGTAGGTACATAGGTAGATAGATAATAGAGCAATAAATTAGGAGGTAGATAGATCAATGACTAATAAAATGCAGAACTGGTTAGAATCTCTGTGTACAATTATATAAAGTCCTTGTAATTTATTGGTTGGTATAGCATAAGCTGGACCTACTAATGTGAACACATATGATTTTTAAATTATTTATTAATTTAAATTATTTATTAATCATGCTTACAGTTCCCCCAAATCCTGAGTATATTTCAACATGAATGACTTGTTCTTTTGCACACAGGTCTGCAGTCATCTGGGTCAGCTCTCTGTCATGAGACATGTCATCTTGGCTCCGTTTTAGTCTTTTGTCAGATGTAAGGCTGTCTGTGTATATCTCATCTGGGGTCCAGGTTGAAGGGATAGCTGCTGGTTGGCATGAACTCTCTTCAGGGTAATTTCAGGATGTTAGAGATTGAGCCAAAGACGAGAGGACCTTTAAATTCTTTCTTTGTGTGTGTTATATTATCCTGCCCAGAGCAAGTTATGTGGGTCAACATCAGTGGAGGGGGAAGCATACCACATTACCCCTGTGTTGTTAGATTTATGTGGCTGAGGGATGGGGAAATTAAATGTAGGCAATAATCCAATCTAGTCTACAGGGCTTCACTTTATATGAACTCTGTCTGTGCCCCTCCAGTCCTCTGACCTCAGTTTCTGTTGCTAATATGCCCAGTGGGAATAAGAGTACTTTCTATACCAACTAAGACTCAAAGGAAGTAGACAACTTCCAGGTAGCTTGACAACCATAAATCTAGAAGCTGGTATAGCTGGTTTTCCATTTTGGCACAACTTCTGGCTTCTTTATTAGTTTATTTTTAAGATAAAGTTAATGTTTTAACATATTTATTAGGGAACCCCCCCCCCCAGTAATGCTGGAGATCCAATCCAGGGCTTTTACATCTTGGAAAAGCACTCTACAGCTAAGTTACAGCCCCAGTTCAAACAATAGACTGAAATGTATTTTGCTTTGTGTTTTTGTAGTGCTGGGGTTAAACTCAGTGCCTATACCTGCCAGGGAAATGCTCTACAACTGATTGGGTACTTTCCAGACCAATTTTGTTGTGATATGGTGCATAGACATCATTCTCCATTTAATACTTAATGTAAATCTAGAGCATAAGTGATAATAGGTAAGAGCTTCTATTTATAGATAGATGTAGTTGACCCAGTACATTGCTAGGGATATAATGATATAGTCATGAAATGATTGTTAATTGAAGTATATTATGTTCTCATATTCTAATAATTATAACCGATCATCTCACACTAATGTGGAGATAAGCAGACCTATGAACATATGATGACATAGTGTTCTAGTTTTGTTTCTTTTGCTGTGATAAATAAAATACCCTGACCAAGGGCATCTTAGGGGAGGAAAAGGTCACTGACGGAAGTCAAGGCAGGTACTCAAAGCAAGAATACGAAGGCAAGCCTGGTAGCTGTTTTGTCCAGCATTACCTCTGACCAAGGAACTCACTTGACAGTCAAAGAAATAGAGCAGGACCCTGGGAGAACATTGTTTGCAGCTGGATACCATGCTAGCTCATACTCAGCAAGTTCTCTCGTACAATTCAGGACTACTCGACAACCCCCACAGACATGGACAGCTGCGGGCTGATCTGACTTAGACTTTCCTCTCATAGGACTTTGTTGAGTATCAAGTTGACAGTTAAAGATAATTAGGATATATATTATATATTAAGATATATATTATATATATGTTCATTGATATCTTTTGTTTTTCATTTGTTTGTTTTGAGACAGCGTCTTACCCTGTGGCTCAGGCTAGAATGAGACATCTTGCTTTACTTTCTTTTAAAATTTATTAGCATTATTTTCTCTCTTTCCTCTAGCTATTTCTTTGAGCCTGCCTTACACTGTAGCCCAGGTTTGACTCAAACTTGTCAAGTAGCTGAGGCTGGCCCTGAATTCCTGATCCCCTCAATTGGTGGGCTCACAGGTAATCACCACCCCTTGCTTCTCCTGTGGTGTTGGGAATCAAAGACAAGACTTGGTTTGTTCTAGGAAGGCATTTTACCAGCGGGGCTACTTCTCCAGCCCTCTCCCTTCCTGCTTTCTTTCTCTTCTTTTTTCTTCCTTCCTTCCTTTTTTAATAATGAGGTCTCATTATGCAGTCCTGGTTGGCCTCACCACTGTCTCCCCACCTTCTAAGTGCTGGGACTACACAGTGGTTTGTCACATGCTCTGTTGCTGCAAGTTTGCGCCTCTGAGATGATGTTATTGAAACTAAGGATTGAAGCATGAAACGGGTCTGCTAGGCAGCCTGGCAGTGCTTAGGAGACCAGTTCATACTTAGATGTAACGGTACATCTTTTTCTTATTATCAAGTTTTTAATTCTATGTGCACGAATGTTTTGCCTGCAGGCATGCATTTGTACCACATGCACACTTGTGTTGGTGGAGGTTAGAAGATACAGTTGGAGCCCTTGGAGCTGGAATTACATTCAGTTGGGAGCTGTCATGTAGGTGCTGGAGGCCTAACCCAGGTCCTCTGCAAGAGCAGAAAGTGCTCTTAACTGCTGAGACATTTCTCCAGCCTCAATGGCTATTTTCGATTGTCACCTTGACAGATCTAGAATCATCTGGGTGACAAATCTTTGGGAATATCTAAAGGGGGTTTCTAGATTAGTTGAAGAGGGAACACCCACTCTAGAAATACACCCATTGCATGGGCTGTTTTTCTGACTCAGTAAGAAACTAAAAGTAAAGGAACACCAACATTCATCTGTCTGCTTCCTGACCCCGATGCAATGTGACCACTCACCTCACATCCCTGCCACCACGCATTCCTCACCATTATGAACTTTAGGCCAAAATCAACTTCTTCCTTCTTTAAGTTAGTTTTTCAAGTATATTTTTATAGCAACTAGAAACATACCTAATACATTGGTTAAAAGAGAGTGTATATAATTATATATATTATATAATTGGGGATTTGCCAATGAAGTTTTTTGTTTGTTTGTTTGTTTGTTTGTTTGTTTTTTGAGACAGGGTTTCTCTGTAGCTTTGGTGCCTATTCTGGTGCCTACCAGAGATCCACTGGCCTCTGCCTCCCTCGTGCTGGGATTAGAGACGTGTGCCACCACAGCTCAGCTCCAATAAAGTTTTGAACACTGCCCATCCTTCCGTTTTGTTTTCATCAATTTTCCATATGTTAAAAATTCTTCAAAGTTGTGATTAAAATTTTTTTTGAGACAAGTTTTCACTATGTACCACTGACTGGGCTGGAGCTCACTATGTAGACCGAGTTGGCCTTGATCCCTTTGTTTCTGTTGCCCCAAAAGCTGGGATTTCAGGCAAGTGCCACAACACAGCTTAAAACTATAGTTCTTGAAGGCTGCATTTATACTCTGTTTTCTCTTCAGACTGTAAAAGTCTTTTCTTTGTCTTTTTTTTTTTTTTTGGAGTGCCTGGGGTTGGGGTGGGGATGGGGTTACAGAGTCTCAGGTAGATCTGGCTGGCCAGCTTAACAGTCTAACATTATTCAGCGAAGGATGAATGACCTTGAAATCTCCATCCCTCCTGCCTCTGTAGGCATGCAGCATCACAGCCATGCTTTCCTTTCTTCCACACAGGAGCTATCTATTATAGCTTAGACATGTTCTAGTGTCTCCTGGGGTTATCATCTTGCTGGATATACTCAAGACATTAAAAAAAGGAGAAGGAAACAAATACTCATGACTTATCTACTCTATGTGGGCAAGATGTTAAAAAAAAACCTTGCTAAGATGAGAAAAATTACCATCTCAGAAAGAGAAAACAGAATCAGAACATGTAAGTTAGAGTTTCTCTGTGAGATTCTTTGAGATGAGCCCAAACCAGGAAAAACAAAACAAAACCAAAACTGAGAAACTGTCCACTACATTTGCAAGTCAGTAATTGCAGTGTGGTGAGGCCATGTTTTACTCGGAGATAAACAAACAACTGTGTACAAAGGTTTTGCAGTGGACAAATCCAGCAGTCTGAAGTCCTGCCGTGGGTTATTTCCCCACGCCACATTAAGATGGCCCAGAGAGTGGTTCAGGTTCACATCCATTGCTGATTGCTCTGGGGCTGAGTTGAGTTGACAAATGATCCCTCTGAGGCTGAAACTAGTCCTTTTGGGTATTCCCAGAGTCTGCAGCCCTGACCTTGCTCTTGGCCTCTGAAGCCCCTTCCTCCTGATGGTTTCTTTTCTTTGTAGACTCGCTGTTCTGTGACACCTCCAGACTTCATTCTTGGATGTCTCTTGACTTAGAAGAAGCCTCCAAATGCCTCCTAAGCCTGGCAGATAGGATCTCTCCCATCAAGAATATTTCAAAAAGGAGGTTCTCTCGGGTGACAGAGAGAAACGTGCAGCAAGTGATTGCTGCCTTCACATTCTACTTCTGAGCAGTCCATCCTGCCCTTAAAGACATTTCATAAGGAGAAAAGCTTTTGCTGTGAACACCCAGAGCCTAGGACTAGTCAAATGCGAGGAGGTTTCCTGGGGGGAAGGGAAACTCCCCAGGTTCTGAGGGACAGAAGAACAGCTCAGGCTTAGCAAGTGTGCTGACCACTGTCAGTCTGATATTGCTTTCTGGCCATGATTAAAAGACATAGCAAACAAGTAAGGAACACTTGGGGCTGTCCTCGAACATGAAGGGTTCTCTTTTGAGCTCTGTTATCGTCCCTCTGCCCACAGAACCCAGTGCTTGCTTCCTGAGATTGTGTGAAGAGACACTCTCGACTTGCTCTGGGCCTAACAGGAAGACATTCTTGGGACTTACCTTGTCTATCTGCCATGTTCAGCACGGTTCCTGGGACATGAGGGAATGAAGGAAAGACAAAGTCCCGGACACACAGAAAAGCCAGGATCAGATGGAATGGGCTCTCTGATGGAGAAACTGTAGCATCCCAGAGCTCGGTGTGTTTTTATATACCATGGAACAGAAAGGTTATTGCACCAGCTGCGTACTCGGTGTTGTTATTACTCACAGATAAACAAGGAAGTGGGGTTTATAGCAGACACCTAGATCAAAGAGTCTGGCTTAGCTAATCACTGCAGGAGATGTCTCTGTAGGGAAGCAATCTCCATGCTGTGGATATCCAGGGAGAGAAAGCCATGGTGGAAAATCTCGGTACACACAGAAGAAGGGCTTTGCCAGCCCTCTAAGCCTTGGGTGGATAAATGGGGAAGACTGCCATTTTCTTGTGAGTCTGAGGCTCTGCTGCTTGACATGGCTGTATGGCTGTGTCCATATCAACAGACACATTCATGTAGGACTTGGTTCACTCGGGGCTTCTTCCGCTATTCACTATGCTCCTTCAGTCAGAAGAGTAAGAAATGAATATTCGGCACAAACTCTGGCCCGGGAAAAACAAATCCACATTTTCCTGGAGAAGGCTCTTTGACTGCGAGGGTGGATGGTTAAGGCTTTGAAGTAAACAGACCTGTAAAGTGTCCAGATGGCTACTAAGTAGTCAGTGAAAGTTGAGGAAGTTCCAGAAGGCCCCCTCATAGCTAAGGGGATCTCAGGAAAAATCTGATTGTCTTCTTTTGCCTTAGGCTGGCTGGTCAGTGGCTTTCTGAGCTATTCTCACTTTCTATGTGTTCATGGAGACAGCTGCCTGGGGCGGTAGCGACTCCTTTTCTATGAACAACACAAGTACTCACATCCATGCAGCTATCCAGTGATGGATTAAACTCCTGCTGACACGTGAATGTAAGTTCATGAGCTGTGCTATCAGTTAACGCCCTTGAAGAATCAGCAGCCAGAGTCAGATAGTTCTAGATACTTATATACTCATTTACCAGGCAAGTAGTATTCACTGCTCTAATTTACTGACCCAAGTCAATTTTAATGTGAGGATATTAATAGCATGTTAACCACAAACTGAGCTGTATATTTGTATTTATGATTGGTGTGAGGAGAGATCTTCTAAAATTACATTTACTTATGTACCTTGTGTGTGTGTGTGTGTGTGTGTGTGTGTGTGTGTAAGAGTTCCCTCAGACTAGGTATGGGGCTGGTCAGAGGACAACCAGCAAGAGTTTGTTCTGTCCTGCCGCCCTGTGAGTCCCAAGGATTGAACTTGGGATATCAAGCTTGGTACCAAGGGCTCACCTGTTGCATCATCTTGCTGGCCCAGGGGGATGATCTTAGTATATAGTCACTTCTTTTTAGTTTCTCCTCAGAGCGGTGGGAAGTTGCTACCATTGAGCCCTTACCAAGAGCCTCTTCACTGTAACTTCCCAGTACCTGAAATTCAAGTGCAGAAGTGGGGGGTGGGGCAGGAGAGGTGAGAGTCTTTCAAGGTCTTCCTGCAGGACTCCTGAGGGACCCTATGCCCTAAACTATACCTATAATGTCTAGCCATGAGCCCAACCATGAACTCCAATATGGCAGGTTTGCAGAGGCCCTACATTCAACATGTGATATTAAGTTTTTAAATGCCATGTAAGCTTTGCTGGTAGCTAATAATGCTGTTTCCTTTTAAGAAAATTAACTTAGTTTGGATAGCTTTCCTTTCCAGTTTAAGATCCAGCCATGGCATTTTCTTTGTAAAATTAGAATAATCAAGAGCTTTCTTCCAAAATCTCCATCCTCTCAGTGTTGAAGGGAAGAGGAAGTGGGTGACAAAGCTCAGGAATTTCCTATATTTGGTTCTAAGATATGTTCCCATTTTCTTAATCTTCCCACCCCACTCCTGGAAGAAAATCAGTACGTGTTTGTTGTGCCTTGATGTTTAAACCTAGCAGGACGAGAACTAAAGCAGCCATGTGCTACAAGCTCACTGCTAATCCTCTTGAGATAATAGATTTATTTCTATGAAAAAGAAAAAAAAGTCAGTTTTGTTTTTTTTTCACAAGAGTTAAATATTATTATAAACACAGCAAACAGAAAAAGGCAGTTCACATTGCATATTTGTAAATCAGACTCCTCAGGCAGTCCGCATTGAATTTGAAAAAAAAAAATCTTCCTTTGGGTACTTGATAGTTTCTAGAGAGTAAATTACTGTTATCAGAGAACAACATGCCTTCCCTCCGTTGCAAATGTACTTGCTTACAAGCTGTTAATACCCAAGAAAGAGAGGCTCCACAAATAGAGTTTATTGGACTTATATGGGGACAAACCCCCAGGGCCAAGATGATAACTAAGCCATACTTTCAGGTAGGTGTTCACAGCGGTGAGAGACAGATTTACCCCAGCCGTTGTGTTATTGATCCAAATCAGAAGAGGAAGGAAGTGCAAAATGGAAGGGAAGTTGCGAGTGCAGTCTTGTGTGTGTGCATGTGTGTGTGGACTAGTGTACACGCATGTGTGAGAAGGCCAGCTTGATCACCCTCCACCTTATTTTTTATTTAATTAAAAGAATTTTTTTTTTTAGGTATATGGGAGTTTTGTCTACACACATGTCTGTGTACCATACATGTTGACAGAGACTGCTTCTTTGTTCCTGGCTGCCCAGACTCGAAATAACCACAGAGAAACTGTATTAATTAAATCACTGCTTGGCCAATAGCTTAAGCATATTGCTAGCTAGCTCTTACATCTAGAGTGAACTCATTTCCATTATTTTGTATTTTACCATGAGGCTTGTAGCCTACCGGCAAGGTTCCAGCTGACAGCTCACATCTATCCCCTCTGGTAGTAACGTGGTGTCTTGTGACTCCACCTTCTTTCTCCCAACATTCACTTTAGTTCCCCCACCCCACCTAGCTCTACTCTGCCCTATCACAGGTCAAGCCAGCTTCTTTATTCATTAACCAATAAAAGCAACACATACACAGAAGGACCTCCCACACCACACATATGTGCCTGGTGCCCCGAGAGACCAGAAGAGAGCATTGGATTCCCTGGAGGGTTATGAGCTGCCATGTAGGTTTTGGGAACTGAAACCCAGCTCTGCTAGAAGCACAACAAGTGCTTTTAACTTCTAAGCCATCTCCTTGGCATCTCTACCTTGGTTGGTTGTGGTTTTGTTTTTGTTTTTGTTTTTGTTTTTGTTTTTGTTTTGTTTTTTTGGTTTTTCAAGACAGGGTTTCTCTGCAGCTTTAGAGCCTGTCCTGGAGCTAGCTCTTGTAGACCAGGCTGGTCTCGAACTCACAGAGATCCGCCTGCCTCTGCCTCCCGAGTGCTGGGATTAAAGGCACCCGGCTCTACCTTGGTTTTTAAGACAGGGTCTCTCGTTGGATCTCATCAACTTAGCTAGACTGGCTGGTCACAAGGCCCTAGAACTCACCTGTCTAAGCATCCTGAAGCACTAAGGTTACCATGACTAGACATCTTAGGCTGAGCCCTGGCCCTTCTCTACTAGATGAGGACTTTTAAAAGGTTTTCTGAAAGCCTCAAGCAGACATTTCTGTTTGGGCTTCTTTGGCCAGATCCGGTCAGAGGGCATCCTCCTTCCATTCCAGAGTGTGCCCGAGAAAGCATCACTGCCCTGTGTACAGAAGAATGCTGGTTACAGAGGTGGTCAAAACGCGTGCTCACAGAACCAGCCTTTTAGGCCTGCCACCACTGACTGGGACTTTCTACTGAGGGCTTGTCATGTGGAATTGTTTTAAGCAAACAAAAAGTTCCAGTTTAAGAATGCAATGTCCCCACCTCTTATTTCCTCTTTGAAATGATAGATTTGGGCTGTCTTGTCTCTAAATAGCTACTTTCATAGCTTGTGTTTTAAGAGCAGCATGTCTTAGATCAAATGACAAAATGAAGGGAAACATCTTGTGACCTTTGGGGTTTCAGTCATTTGGGAGGCTTTTTTTTTTCAAGACAGACAGTTGAGTATTTTGGAATAGTCTGGTATTTATTTATTCATGTCTATGGCAGAACCATCATGAATAATGGTTATATGACAAAAAAAACCCCAAACATGGACTACACATTTCTGAAATTCACTTGAGCTTATTGAACAATAACTCAGTTTTAGTTGAAGAACTTTATTTCTTTGGAGGCAAGCATTTTAGTGATTGACATGAGGAAAGTTTTCATGGGTAGTTTCTAAAGACATCTAAATATTGTTGATCCCCAAAATATCTAACTTAAGTAGCAGATCTTTCTTTAATTTTAGCCACTGGGCAACTCAGGGCTTAAAACATATTTCTTTGTTATATATTTTTGAGAATTTCATATATGGATTTAATGTAACTTTGTCATATATATTCATGGCCCCATTCTGCCACTTAACTCTCCCCAGATCCATCCCCTACTCCCTAGCCTAGCCACAAATTTGTGTACTCTTTTTTTTTTATAACCCACTGGGTCCCATTTGTGCTGCCTTTGTACCCATGGGCATGGAGCCATTAATTGGAATGTGGTCGGCCCATCAGGGGCTACACCCTTAAAGGAAACCCACTCTCTGTCTTGAAGAAGCTATCAGCTACAGTAGCTCTTTAGCTAGGGGTGGAGCTTCATGAGCCCCTCCCATCTCCATGATGGAATGTTGGTGGGTTTACTCTTGTACAGATCTTGTGCAGGTAGCCACAGCAGCTGTGAGTGAGTTCGCACATGCGTGTAGTGGTCTTGTCTTATCCAGGAGACTGTTTCACTGATTCTCCCTGACCTCTGGCTTTTAGCCTCTTTCTCCCTCCTCTTCTATGATGGACCCTGAACCTTGGGAACTAGGACATGATATAAATGTTCCATTTTGCCTGAGCCCTCTGCAGATACTTATTCTCTGCTCTTCGGCCAGATGTGAGCTTTGTGAACCACAGCTTGGTGCACAGAGAAACTTCTATGATGAAGTCTGAGAGCTGCCCTAATCTGTGGGCATAGAGATAGGAATTTAGAGGTAATTTGATGCTGTGTCCATTTAGCAAATAAGAGCTGTAGATTCAAGCCATAGAACCTACGAGTTTCCCCCACTGTGGGTTCTTGGAAATATTTACAAGCAGCCTCTGCCAGAATGTTTTCTCCTGTGGGACAGGCTTAAGTTGGGACAGAAAGCAGATCGCTCTTCCCTCTGGCTCCATATTTCTTATGTTTTTATTTCCAGTGTTTCTGGTGCATCCTACCAAAGAACATGGACACAATAGATTTTGTAATACTCCTTCTGTGGGAAAATACCTAGTTCTTAACAGAGAAGCCACAAGTGAAACTCTTGAAAATAATTCATAAGTCAGATCAACTCAAAATTCCAATGCATGCATGTTCCTTGTGGTCTGTTTTACTTGACTCTGTCTAAAAGTCTGTTTCCTAGTGTTCAAGTTTTTTTTGTTTGTTTGTTTTTGTTTTTTGTTTTATTTTACATACATAAGTCTCTTAATACAGTTTTTTTGGTACGTTTTACCATTTACATCTGGCAAGAAACTCACTCATTTCATACGATATCTGCTACCCATTTATGCTCAGCAGAATGATTCTCTGTTGTTTGGCAAGATGCTCAGTGGGGAAGAGCCTTTGATGCTCTTGCAGAGAGCCCAAGTTCAGTTCCTATCACCCACACCATTTGTTTCTGCAGTTACCCCTACTGGTTGTAGTAGTGCATACCTGTAATTCAGGTGCATGGACAAAAGAGGCAAGAAAATCAAGGTCATTGTGGTGGCAAGTTTTAATTGTCATCTTGATACACTCTACAGTCACATGGGAAGAGAATCTCAATGAGAGACTGTGTAGACCAGATTGGTCTGTGGGTGTTTCTGTGGCCGATTGTCTTGATTACGTCAGTTGATGTGGGAAAACCTGAGCTGTGTAAGAGAGGAGAAAGCAAGCATGCATGCTTTCATTGTTCTCGGATTCTCTATATTATTATATATTGCTTATTAAGAGCAAGTATGCATGTATTGATATATTATTCTATATTATACTATAATATATATTCCTTATTAAGGATCTCACTAAACACTAGCTCCTGCTGCTGTGACTTCCCTGCTGTGATGGACTGTGTCCTGTAATTGTGAGCTAATTGTGATACTCTTTCTTCTCTAAGTTACTTTCACCAAGAGTATTTTACCATAGGACCAGGAAACAAAACTAAGATCGTCACCATGGTTACGCAGTAATTTTGGGCTAGCCTGGACTAGGATCTTGTTTCAGGGCCTGGGGAGATGGCTCAGCAGTTAAGAACACTTGCTGTTCCCAAGAGTAGTACTCACATGGTGGCTCACAACCATCCATAACTCCAGATCCGGGAGAACTAATGCCCTCTTCTGCCTCTGTGGTCTCTGGGCGTAAGGGTCATGTGCATACAAACATATAGGCAAGCTGGGTGTGGTAGGCCATGCCCCTAATCCTAGTACTCGGGAGACTACAGCCCTGAGTCTTGTAGCTCTGCTCACACTTAAGTGCTCTGCAAAGCTGAATGCTGGACCTGTGAAGAGGCGTCCTTGCTCTTCTTCCTACTCAGTCGTCCCATCCAAAGAAGGGACGACAGACCTCCAGGTGACTTCACATGTCTATCCCGAGGAACAGACAGACACACTCCTGTAACACGAATAATAAAAACCCAGAGACAGATATTGGGGTACAGCTAGAGGGAGACCCTGTCTCACGAATCCTGAAGATTCCATACCCCACACTCCACTGAGTTCCTGTCTCTTCCTGCTTATATTCCTCTCTCCACCCAGCCGTATCACTCCTGTCTCCACCTCCCTAGTGCTGGAATCACCTTTGTGTGAGCTCTGTTTCTCTTTTAGACAGATTCAATCTCGTGTAGCCCAGGGTGGCCTTGAGCTCCCAGAGACCATCTGCTTCCTGAGCCCTGGGATTAAGGATGTGTGCCACTACTCCCTGGCCTGTATGGCTGACTAGTATGCCTACTTTGCCCTCTGACCTTCAGGCAAGCTTTATTTATTGAAACATACACAATATACCACTATACACTCCATACCTCTGGAGGTGGTACTGTTCGTGGGCCAGTATATTTTATTTACCACAATGCTGGGAATATGCTTTTCTTTTTTTTTTTTTTTGTCTTTCTGTCTGTATTTCTTTCTGTATGTCTTATTTCTCTCTCTCTTTCTTTCTTCTCCTCCTCCTTCTGCTTTTCTTTACTTCATTTTTTTATTTATTTAAATTTTCTTTCTTGGTTGTTTGTTTTGAGAAAAGGTCTTACTATAGCTCAGGTTGGCCTCAAATTCATGATCTTCAGTCTTAGCCTCCCAAGTGCTGAAAGTCTGAGGGATGTGGCACCTTACTTGGCTCAGCAGTGAAACAGCAACTGCAGTCATAATGCACAAACCAAAAACAGACTAAAAATTAATATATTAGACTTAATCAACATGAGAAACTCCTAAAAATATACATATTAGACTTAATCAAAATGAGATACTCCTTGGGTGGGCATGCCTGAACCCTCAGTGTTTGAAAGGCTAAGACAGTGAGTTTGAGGCCACTATGGGCTGCATAGAGAGATTTTTGTCTCAAAACAAAAACAAGGGCCTGGAATGTAATCCAGTGACTGCTTGCTTGCATAGCATGCTCAAGGCTATCTCTCAAAGCTCAGTTATGCACGGTTTCAAAGATTTCAGCTTAAGTTATCATTGAGAAACTTCATAGTTATAAGCCAGTAATCAACCCTGAGATAAATTTTGTAAATTGTACATTTTTAGTCAATTTTCCTATGCCATAACAGAATTCTCAAGCCAGAGTTATCTCTAAAGAAAATAGGTGTGTTTAATTACCGTTCTGGATGTTCAATAGCTTGGCACTGACATCTGCTTGGTCTCTGATTAGGGCCTCATTTAGCTTCAGTTCAGGGTGGCAAGTGTATGGAAAAGAAACGAGAATGAGGAGAGGCACTGGTCTTGCATGATCACCAACTCCCTCTTGAGCCATCTTGCCAGGAGGACTCAACCTCCGTGACCTAATTACCACTGAAAAGGCCAACCTCTCAAGACCTCTCAGTGTGTGCTATCAAAGGGAACTAGCACATGTGAGCCGCAGAACAGGGTAGGATGTAGGCAGAAGTTTAAAAGTTTTTATCTGCCTATGAATATGCAGTTATTCTAGTACTACCTGCTTGAAAAGAGGCCCTTTCTCCAGGGACACCTTTGTACCTTTTCTGAAGACTGGATCGATTTCTTATCCTTCTTTATTGCTTTGTTTATTGATCTTCACCAACACCACACCCCTTGACTCCCACTCTTCCATGGTAAGTCAGAATCAGGCAGAGTTAGCCTTCCAATTTGCTGCATTTTTTTCAAAGTTGTTTTAGCTATTTAGGTTCTTGGCATCTTCACACCAACGTGTCAGTTACTATCAAAAGGACAGATGAATTTTTTGATTGCTTTTTATTTGTTTGTTTATTTTGAGACAGGGTCTCACTGTGTAGTCCAGGCTGATGTGGAAGCTGGTTTAGCACCACCCAAGTGCTAAAGTTACAGGCATACACTGACCACATGTCCTGTTTGGAGTTTTATTTTTAAATATAGGCGAAGTAGTTCAGGGGTAGCACAGGCCCATGTATAATCTCTGCACCTGATACACAAAGACCGGAGAATTGGAGGAGTTCAAGGTCATGCTCAACTAGGCAATTGAGACCCTGTCTCATATATACGTGTGTGTGTGTGTGTGTGTGTGTGTGTGTGTGTGTGTGTGTGAAAACGTTACATAACATCCAGGTTTGGTGGCATATACCTATAATCCCATCTACTCATGAGGCTGAGGTGAGATATTGTAAAGTCAAGGCTAGCCCATCTCCAAAGATTTTCACATAATTTAAAACTCAACAATTTAGCTCTTTTTGCCTTTCTTTCTTTCTTTTTCTCTTTCTTTCTTTTTCCCTTCCTTCCTTCCTTCCTTCCTTCCTTCCTTCCTTCCTTTCTTTTTTTTCAAGACAGGATTTCTCTGTGTAACATCCCTGGCTGTCCTGGAACTCTGTTTGTAGACCAGGCTGGCCTCCAGCTCACAGATATCTGCCTGCCTCTGCCTCCTTAGTGCTGAGATTAAAGGCGTCCGCCACCATGCCCAGCTAATTTAGCTTTTCTTCAACACAACTCATGGAATTTACTTACAAAGTTGTATGACAATCAATATTATTTAATCCAGAGCGTTTTCATCACACGCACTGCAGAACATCCTTGTGTCAATCAGCTGTCCCTTTCTAGACTCCCGTCACTCTACAAGACCCCTTTCTGTGTCTGTGAATTTGACTCGTCTGGAGCTTTTCTGTAAATGAAATCCCACATGTTGGAAAGACATCTCGGTGGTTAAGAGTGCACGCTGCACAAGCATGACAAATAAGGTTTGGCTTCCAACACCCGTGTACCAACAGAGTCCTCCGCATGCCCTGCACCAAGTACTGTGGAGAAAGATATAAGAGCTATGTGCCAGCTAAGCGACACCCAGCCCTGAAAATGTTTGATGCCACCATAAGTTGCGGGATTTTTCTTTTTTCCTTCCTTCCTAACAGCCTCTTTTTATTACAAATATATAGAAACATAAATTTTTGTATATTTTCCCACTGGATTTTGATGTTTTAAAATTAATCAATTTTTATTGTACATATTTGGATATTTTGCCTACATGCACGTCTATGCACTACCTTCATGTAGTGCCTGCAGAGGCCAGGAAAGGAATAGGATCTTCTGGAACCAGAAGTATAGGCTGTTGTGAGCCACCATGCAGGTGCAGGATCAAACTCTTCCTCTGGAAGAGCAGCCAGTACGCCAAGTCACTGAGCCATGGCCTAGCCCTTTGGTATTGTTTTGATTTCTATTTCCTCTTCTTCTTAATTATTTCCTTCCTCTGCTTACTCTGGTTTTAATTTGCTTTCCTTCTTCTAATTCCTTAAAGTAGAAGCTTTAACCACATTAAAACTTTTTTTTCCCTACTACGCAGGTCCTTAATATTATAATTTTCCTTCAAAATTGTGATTCAGTTTTCATTTAGCTCAAAACACTTCCCAATTTTCCTTTTGATTTGTCCCTTGGCCCATGGATTACTGAGCATTGTGGTATTTTATTTCCAAATATTTGAGGATTTTTTTTTCCAGAGAGCTTCTGTTATTGATTTCCAATTTAATTCTGCTGTGCTCTAAAAGCACATTCTGTGTGATTTGAATCCCGTTTCATCTTATGAAGACTTTTGAGCGGCCAAGAATAAAAATAAGTTGTCTTTGTTCTTGGTAGGAAAAGAGAGTTGAAGAACATTCAACAGAAATTTCTTTCTAGGGTTGGGGGGGTGTTGCTCAGTGGCAAACCATTTGCCTGGGCCTGAGCCCCAGGGTTTGCCATCTGTATACCACACACTTAAGAAACAAATAATGCTCTCGTGCACCAGGCAGCACCTGTATACTAACTAGAATTTTAGAAACTGTCCCAATTTACTTAAATACAATGACAAGAGCAACTTGGGTCAGGGAAGCGTTTGTTTGGCTTAACCCTTTCAATCCCAGTCAATCAGTGAGGGAAGCCAAGACAAAACTCAAGGTAGGAACTGAAGCAGAGACCGTGGAGGAAACACTGCCTAACGACTTGCTCCCGTGACTTGCTTGCGCAGCCTTTATTATACAACTCAGGAGCAGCTGCCTAGCGGGGGCACTGCCCACAGCGGGATGAGCCCTCCCAAATCAACCACTCGTCAAGAAAACGCTCCACAGACATGCTCACAGGCCAGCCTGATGGAGGCAGTCCCTCACTTGGGGCTCCCTCTCCCCAGGTGACTCTAGTCTGTGGCAAGTTGACAAAGAACTAAATAGCCTAGGAACCGCTGGTGTTTTGTTTCTCTGTCCAGACTCCTGAGCCTGACAGACTACACTGAAACCTAGCCTGTCTGTCTTACGTGCTCGCTTACACTCTTCAAATGTGTTTCTCGCCTGCACGATGGCGGGATTGATGAAGTCTCACCCGCAGTCCTGTCTGTAGATATTGAGATATATCTTGTGCAGCCCTTGGCATCTGGCCCAGTAGGATGTACGCCTTGAAAACATCAGCCATTTTTTTTTTTAAAGGAAGTCACTGACATATTCCGGGAGGACACTTCCTGTTTTTTTTTGTTTTTTTTTTTTCCTCCCTACCCTCCAGTTTGAGGCACTTGATATATGTGAAGGGAGGACCACAATTCAACTACAAACAGCTTTGTGGACAGAGCAAAGTATTCGGTCCAGGTAGCATTCCGAGCAAAGTTATCCAGGCTCTACGCAGTCTGTGCTGGCTTGATACCCGTCATGGTATCACCGCACACAGTTATTTAGGAGGGGGCAGCACTCCCTGAGAGCTCTGGGAGCCCCGTGCTGGGTGGTTAAGTGAATTTGGAGCTGATGTCTGTTACACACTCCAAGACGTAATTTGGAACCTGCAGATCTTGTAACTAAACCACGGCACTGCAGAGAGGCAGAAATACAAGGGTAAAATTACAGCTTCTCAGAACTTTGCTCCACAGCTTGCTTCGGGTGCCTGATTGGATCTCACTGTAATTGCGCGTTGACTGTGGGCTACAGAATCTAGGTGGTTTGAGTACAAAGCTGTCTCATGAGTTACTTTTCTCTCTTGGAAGCTTTATAGTAGTCAAGATTGGCAAGCATGGCTAGGTTTTGATTTCTGGAGTCAAACTACAGAGGAAGAGGGTTTTTTTTTTTTTTTGAGGATTATTAATAGATGTTATTTGACAAAGCCTTAGTTTTCATACCAAAAAAAAAATTATAATGGACATGTAATTTTTGTGGTTTCAACATATTGGTTACTTTTTAGCATACTTTGTTGTGAGGCCCTGAGTTAAATCCCCAAACCCGTGGAAAACAGTGCCCGTGGTGTTATAGTCCTCTAACCCTAGGTATGGGAGATCCTTGGAACTTGCTGGCTAGCCAGTATAGATGGATTGTGGAGCTCCAAGTTGAGTGGAAGACCCTATCTCAAAAAGAAAGGTGGGCAATGACAGAGGAAGATACCAGGTATTTTTCTCTGGCCTCCGCATGTGTGTACACACACACACACACACACACACATGTACACAGGCATGTACACAAATGAATGCACATGCAAAACAGAGAGGGAGCAAGAAAAGAGCAGAAGAGAGCTGGTTTGTTGATGTTACAACACTGCTTTGCTAAATTGCTCTTTAGTTAGATGAGACACAGATCCAGGTTCTATGCAACCAGAAGCTTAAATCATTTTGGAATATTTCTTGCAGATAACAGGAATACTCATAAAGTTCATTTTTGCAAATTTTGCAAAAAAAAAAGTGCGTGAAATACACCTTTTGAAAACATCAGTAAAACTTCCTTACTGGATCTAAGAAAAGCAAAGGAGGGACCCTAAGGCTTCAACTTTATTCACAGTAAATCCAATCCTGACTAAGATATATCACGAGGGAATCGGTGAGCAAGCTTCAGCCCCCCAAATTAATGAAAAACCCTGGACCTGGTCCGTGGGGAAGGGCACTATTGCAGGCTGTCAGCTACCTGCATGCAATGATGAATTATTCTGTTCCTGACAGTGTTCCCTCATCAGGTTTTATTTACTTGAGTATGATAATTTGAAACATTAACATTTTGCATTTTCCCAAAAGAAACAGCCAAAATTATAATTAGCTACTTTCATGAGGTGTGAGAAATGGATAAAAAAAGGATTATATGTTTTCCAGAGTTTTTCTCGGTGGAAATTTTCCTCCTGAAAACTTAATAAGTTTGAAAATGATTCCCCATTCATATTTACTTTTGTGCTTGAAGAATGTTATATGCAAATATTAGGTTTAACTGCTAGGTTAATACAAACAGGAAAGTAAGGATCCTAAATTTAAAAATAAGTTCCTTATAACTAGAAAAGAACATTCTTTTCAAGGCATGCTTAGAGCTTTTTGACCCAGAGAAACAGACCATGAAGCCACTATTGCGGGTGGAAAAGACAAGCAATCTCTGCAGAACATTCTAGAATGCGTCTTTCCAGAGTCCCGTGAAGATACTGTGACGTGTGTGGAGTGATACATTTGGGGCCTCTTTTCAGTAAGACTTGTGCTAGCTGTACACAATCAAGGGTTTCGCTGTGACATTTTGATGTATTTACATAAGGCATTTTGATAATATTCACCCAGCCTTGTCCTCTGTCCCCCCCTGCCTCCCATTCATCTCTTCCCAGCTAGCCCTGACTCTACTTTTGTGTCTTTTTTGGTATATGTGTGATCCAGTAAGTTCCGATAGGGTTGCTTACATGGCTCCGGCTGAATCAGACGTCTCTCTATGTAAGCAGGCTGGCTTTGAACTTGCTTCTACCACTTGACTCCTGGGATTACAGATGTCCAGCCTCCTCCTCTTTTTCCTTTTATCCTCAACCATCCCATTCCCACTCTGAAATGATCTTATTAGGTAGCTGTGGCTGGCCAGGATTTCACTGGTTTTGAACTCACAGAAATCTGCCTTCTTCTGCTTCCTGAGTGCTGAGACTAAAGGCACGGATTGCCATGCTTGGCCTAGCCTGTCCCAGCTTAACATCTCAATGGATGTCCCTCATCGGAAACACGGATGGATCCTGGGAAAGGAAGAGAGGCCTCCTGTGTCCCTTAGATGATTTGACATGGCCAGATGGAACCAGACTGTGACTGAGAGACTTGCTTGGTCTCTTCAGTCTGGGCTCTAGGGCAGTCACTGCACTCCTCAGGGTGACTTAACTGGTTCAGTGCCTTCTCTTGATATCACATTAAGAATGTGTGCAACCTTAGAATGATGAAAAGCAGAGAGAAGAACAAGGTGTGTTGTTGTATGCCTGTAACCTCAGCACTCAGGAGACCGAGGTAGAGGGTCAGGAGCAAGAGACCTTAAAATCCAAAACACTCAGAAAAGCAATGAGGGGTTCATGGGGAATAATGTAGTTTATATTAAATAATCCACTGTTTATCAAATTTAGTGCACTCCTCATTTTTCCCCACCACGAGTTTGAAGCAGTTCACCTTGTTTTACAGCTCACTGTAATGCAAAGAGAAGCAGAAGAGGAAGCGATTGTGCTGAGAAAGATAGAGCCCACAACCCATCCTGATGCTGTTCTTCAAGGATTTAGCTCAGAAACCAACTCTGCCTGGGCTTGGGATGTGGCTCATTTGGTAGACTGCTTGTCTAGCATGCTCAGAACCCTGAGTTCAGTCCCAGAACAGCATAAGCCAGGCTTGGTAGCAATTGATGTAATCCCAGCACTCATTCTTGGCTCCATAGTGAGGGAGAGGACGGCCTATACCACGAGACCCTGTATCAAAATCACACACACACACACACACACACACACACAGACATGCGCGCACATACACAGACACGCACAAGCACACACACACAGACACGTGCACACACAGACACACGCACACACACACATATACACGCGCACACAGAAAATTGACATATAAAGAAAACCAGAATTTATAGAAAATACATAATTAACCATGAGAGAAAATACTTTGTTTCTTTCAAAAGTTCCTAACATCAGTTTTAAAATTAAATTTCTCAAATGAAACTGTCGTAAATAGTATCTGTCCCAAGTAGTGTAACAGGCTTTTCCTTTTTATCTTTCCTTCTTTGCCTCCCCAACCCCTCCGCCTGAGACAGTGCTTTCTATGTAACAGATCTGATTGCCCTGGAACTTGCTTTGTAGATCAACTGGCCTCAAACTCACAGAGACCTGCCTGCCTCTGCCTCCCAAGTGCTGGGATTAAAGGTGTGGGTCACCACTGCTGGGTGAGTCATGGGTTGCTAAACTGTTTGTTGCATTGTCTGTTGACAAGCTCTGGCTTTTCAGGTGAATCCTGAGAGACACCATGAAAAGACGCAGATATAGTTGGCTAGCAGCTAAGCAAAGCACAGGCCTGAAATGAACAGGCTAAAAAGTTGTGTGGCTCAAGGTCCCGGTCCTTCTGACTTGGAAGATGTTTCTGCCCTGGTTCTGGTTCAAGCTCTGCTTTGTTCTCTGAAAACTTCATGAATGATAGTTGGCGAGCTGGGGAGAACTTATTTTCAGTTACTATGTTTGAGATTTTGTTATCTTCTTTCTTTTTACTTTTAAAGTCAGCACACAAAGGTTTAGCATTAGTATTCCGGTTCTGTTTTAAAACAGGATCTTATTAATGGAGCCCACACTGGCGCCAAACTGACAATCCCCCTGCTTCAGATTCTTGCGTAATAGCTCCACTTTGATCCTGCAGTACATGTTCTTAGTTAGGGTGCGCGTGTGTGAAGTTTCCAAGGTGGAATGCCTGTCGGTTGAATGTATGGTACGGACTTGGAGAGGGAGGGGAAGGCAGAGTGGGATAGTAGCATTGCCGATGTACGCCCCTTTTCTGATGGTTATACTTCCTGGTTTCTGAAGTTAGGAGAGCAGGAGGAAGAGGAACATGATGGGATTCTGGGGACAAAATTTGGAGAACATGGGACTTGTCAGAACATGTGATGTGGTAATCACCCAAGGGCTAGAGCAAGATGCAGGTGCCTGAGCCACCAGAAGAATCATATCAAAGGAATGAGGGATGAGACAGCAGGTTGTAGATAAGGTTTGTGGACCAGAGACCTAAAGCAGATCCCTCTAGAAGCCTAAATATAAAGGAAGAGTGGGGAAATGATTTTAACTAACTAATTAGACAACCAAGGCAAGGACAAAAACATGTTTTAATCTTCTAATGAGGAAAACAAATATAATCTCTATATCTATCTATCTATCTATCTATCTATCTATCTATCTATCTATCTCTATCTATCTATCTATCTATCATCTATCTATCTATCTATCTATCTATCTATCTATCTATCTATCATCTATCTATCTATCTATCTATCTATCTCTATCTATCTATCTATCATCTATCTATCTATCATCTATCTATCTATCTATCTATCATCTATCTATATCTATCTATCTATCTATCTATCTATCTATCTATCTATCTATCATCTATCTATCTATCTATCATCTATCTATCTATCATCTATCTATCTATCTATCTATCTATCATCTATCTATCTCTATCTATCATTTATCTATCTATCTATCTATCATCTATCTATCTATCTATCTATCTATCTATCTATCTATCTATCATCTATTTTCTATCATCTATCTATCATCTATCCAAGTAATTATAGCCCAGGGTTTCCTCAAATACAGAATTCTCTTTCCTTAGCCTCTCAAGGTCTAGGGCTGCAAGCGCGAGCCACTACTCCTTACTTGGTGTATTACTACTTTTAAAAGACAGGTTCTCACGTGTTGTTCTAGACTGGGTTGAATTCTTGGTGTAGCTGAGAATGGAATTAAAGTTCTTATCTTCCTGTCTGTGCCTCCTAAATGAAGTATAAGTGTGTGCGACCGTGATCCCAGTCTGGTTTTAAGTGGTTGTGGAGATATAACTCAGGCCTTCACCCGTACTAGGCATGCCCTCTACCAACCAAGCTACACCCTCAGTCCTTGGGTACATGTTAAATGTTAGAGTGGAGAAGTTTGGGCTGGAGAGATGGCTCCGTGGTTAAGAGCCCTTTTTGCTCTTTCAGAGGATCCTGGTTCAATTCCCAGCATCCACAGTGGCTCACAACTTTCTGTAACTCCAGGGGACTTGATGCCTTCGTCTGAGTTCCGTGTGCACCAGACATGCATGGACGCACATGCATACATGCATGCAGGCTGAACAATATAACAATAATATAAATACTAATAATAAATCAATAATATAAATGAATCTAAAAATCAAAACAAATAAAAGCCCCCTACCAAAAACAAACAAACAAACAAACAAACAAAAAACCATACATGGTATGTGGTTGCACACATCTATAATCCCAGCACTTGGGAGGTAGAGGCAGGAGGATCAAGAAATTTAATATCATCCTTAGCTACATATCAAGTTTGGCAGCAGCCTTGACTACAAGGGTCTCTGCCTCAAAGAACAAAAAGTATGGAGACAGTTCTCCTTGCTGCCCCATGTGGCTGTGAAGCCGGGAGGTACTGTGAAGTCTCCTGATGTGTGGCTAATCCGTCTTTTTGACTCTGAGCCGCATCTGCTTCCTGAGTTCCGCCTGTCCACCTGTCCATCCCTCTTTCCGTCTGTTCTTCCCTCCCAGGAATATGGGCCTTATTTCTATTGGCTGAGCCCACTGAGGCTCTGGGACTACCCGGCTCTCCCCGACTCCTTTGGCATCCTTCTGGGATTGCTCGTCCCTGGGTGGCTGGCATCTGCAAGTTCTGCATTTAATCCTCACAACTGAATGGGAGTAGTTTGCTTCCTTTCATAACTCAAATACAGACATTAGCCTTCAATCACACATATGTGCAAATAGAAGCTTTCACATGTTGGGAAGTTCAGTGGCCCACGATAGCAAGGCCTGCCTGGGAGGTTGAGGGCAAGCATGTTTTGCCAAGGAAGTGACATTTGAGCCCAGTTCCAAAGCTCCAACTGAACAAAGAAGATAAGGAGGAGGGAGGATGGTCAGAGTGGAGAAAGCAGAGGCTCTGAGGCTTGTGTTACTCAGTGGCTGTGACGTGAGAGATGGAAAGGAAGCAGGAAATGGGGCTGACAGCAGGGCAGGGCTTACCTCCCTGGGCTCATTGTGGTCCTCGGAGATAATCCTAAAGATAATTGTTGAAAAGCCTTAAGGCTTTTGGCTGGGGAGGGATGCAATCACATTCACGCCCTAGAGAAAGTTCTCTGGCTAATTGAAGACCAGGCTTGATTTCTATCTGCAGGAAAATGACCACGTGTCTGTGTCTGCTACCAGGTTTGCTGGAGTTTCCTGATGGGCGAAGGTTACTGTTTCTTAGCTGATTTCATTCCTAGGCCACAGGATCTCATGGACCCTATCTCATGGACCATATCCCAAAGGGCCTGTTGAAGCTTGCTTCCATCAAGATAGTTTGTTGCTTTTCTTTTGGCTAATGATGTTCAAAGCACACCGAAAGTTAGACTGGACGCAGAACCAGTGGTTACTGTGTATTGAAGGGCTGGAAAACGTACAGCCTATATGTACTGTGTAGTCACTTTCAGAATGTGTTAGTCATACACACACGCGCACACACACATGCACACACACACACACCCCTACAACTTCAGTGTTATAATTAGCATCTGGAATCTCTATTTTCTCTTTAGATGAGTGGGAAACACTGAAGAGTGCTAGCCACCTTCTTACAGATGCTGTGTCCAAGGACCTCAGGAGTCCTTTCGTCTGAAGACTATTGCGTCCAGATCTACAGTGTCACAACCACTTAACCACGGGTGACATTAAATTATCCAAGAAACGCATTGGTAGAATGGTTTTCCTCTGCTGTATTTACTACTTACCAAGTAGGAAGCTGGGACTAATGCTCACGAAAAATAACATAAAGTCAAGGGTTGAAGGTCAGCTAGACACTATAGTTAAAAAGAGTACAAAGAAGTTAAATGACTGGAGATTGAGAGGTTATGTGTATGTGTTCATGTGTGTGCGCATGCATGTGTGCTGGTGCACATGTGGGCACATGATTGTGGCTGGCTAGAAGTTGACATCTGAACTGAGGTCTTCCTCAGTGGCTTTCCACCATAACATTATTTATTATTTTGAGACAACGTCTCTCACTATACCTGGAGATCATGGCTGGGCTGGCTAGCCTGACAGCTGTGGAAATGCTCCTGCCTCGGTTTTTCCTAAACTGGGATTTATAGGCACACTCCACTATGTAGTTCTTTTTTTTCTGCTGGTTTTAGAGGATTTATTTAATGTGGCTCACAGTTTCAGATCTTTCCGTCCTTGACTGCTCTGCTCCACTGCTTCTAGGCTGTGGCAAGGCAGAGACACAATGTCGGGCAGGGGCATGGCAGAAAAATGGCCTATAGAAAGGAGTCAGGAAGTGGCAACGGCAGCCATACCCTCCAAACCATGCCCCCAGTGACCTACTTCTCCAGGCAGACCCCAAACTCTACTTTTATACCTCCCAATAATGCCATCACAATAAGAAGCCATCAGTGGGATTAATCTAGGAGTTCAGCGCCCTCACCTCTCAGTTGTTGGGGGAGGCTTCTGTCCCGCCTGATCCCGCAATAAACACACAGAAAGTATATATATTATTTGTAATATTATTTGGCCAATAGCTTAAGCGTATTTCTGGCTAACTCTTCTATCTGAGATGAACCAATTTCTATTAATCTGTGTCTCGCCACGTGCCTGTGGCCTACCAGCAAGGTTCCGGTGGACTCCAGTGGAGGCTTCTGTCTCTGGCAGGCAGCTACATGGCTCCTCTCTGACTCCGCCTATCTGAAGAGTCTTAGTGAAGGTAGAAAAGACCTAAACAAGAGCCTTTGAGAAGTGGAAGGAAGGAATGCCACACTTGGGGTAGATGAAGCTCTCAGGATCCATCCACAGCCCATGTCGGTAGCATGGCCTCACTTGCAGTGAGGACCCAGACATGTTCAGAAAAGAGCACATTCCAACAGTACCCGCCTAAGCAGAGTGTGACGTGAGCCCCATCCCAGGACCACAGCCCAGCCTCCCCTGCTCTCCACCACTCTTCCTACCCTGTAGCATGGTTGCCAGCTGGCTGGGGGAGTGGGAACACAGCTCCTATAATTCTGCTCACAAAGGGCTCCTGCTGGGAATTGGGAAAGGTTTTAATTACAGAAAGCAAGCCTTTCATTCCCAGCCCCCTCCAGCTCCCTGCTTTCTTCCCTCCTTCTTAAGTAGGGTTTTGCTGTGTAGTCCAGGCTGGCCTTGAACTCAGTGACACCTCACCCTCCTGAGTGCTGGGATTTCATTACCACATTTTGCTTCTGAAAAAAAAAAAGTTCTGATAAAATGATGACACTGGTTGAGAAGCAGAACTTAAATTCTAGACACAACCAAAACGTGGAATAAACAGAATTCGTGGCCTCTATTCATAAAGTAATTTAAATGTTGGCTTTCATCATCCATTTAAAAAATCTGCTTAAAGACTGGGTATAATGGCACATTCCAGCACTCAGGAGGCAGAGGCAGGGGAATCTCTGAGTTCAAGGCCAGCGTGGTCTACAAAGTGAGTTTCAGGACAGCAAGGGCTACACAGAGAAACCTTTGTCTCAAAACACACACACACACACACACACACACACCCCTGAGCACAGTGGGTTTACAACGGTAATCCTGGCACTTAGGAAACTGAAATTGTTGTGAATTTAAGGCCAGCTTGGATTACAGCATGAAACCTGGCTCAGAAATACAAAACGAAACAACAACAACAACAACAACAACAACAAACACCCTCCGAAAAGTGCTGGAGAGATAATGTAGACAGAAAAACCTCTTGCTGCTTAAGGCCGGCAACCCGAGTTCAAGCCCTACACCCATGTCAAAGACCAGATGTGGCAGTACACATCTGTAATCCTGGTATTCCTACAAGATGGAGAGACTCATCCAGAAGCTCACAGGCCAATTAGCCTAGGGTATGCAGTGTAGCTGATGGAGTAGGAGAGACCGTCTCCACGAGACGGAAGATGAGAACCCGTCCCTAAAGGCAGTCCTCTGACTTCCATACTTGCACAGTGGCACATCCATGCCTAAGTAACTAATCAACTAATTAAAAAGATTTTAAATACAACAAGAGGGGATGTAACTCAGAGGTATAGTGCTTGCCTGGCATCCTTGAGACTCTGAGTTCAAGCCCCATCACTGATCAAAGATGGAGGGGCTAGGGTTCTATCTTGGTGATAGAAAATTTTGCCTAGAACATTGGAGGCTCTGGGTTTGATACTCAGCCGGAAAAAGAAAAAAAGTTGGGATCGCTCCAGGATTACAAACTCACAAAAATATCTTTGCTCTCTTATTAAGTTATATGGGAACACAGCTGAACCATATTTTCCAATTAAGGGATAAGACAATATGCTTAATTAAACTAAATAACAATGATCAGTTTAGTCTCAATAGAATTTAGTAAGTAAATGTTGTATATAAGGGATTTAGATATAAATATATATAAAGACCTGTTACATCATAATGATGGCAGTCATCCAGCTAAGAAAGGGGTGGGAGCCAAAGATTTGGGTCAGCGATAGAGCGCTGAAAACCTCTGGGTTCAGTTCTGAGCGCCACAGAAACAAAACCCAAAAAACCAGAGTAAAAACCTGAACAGATTTTTTTCTCCCAGCATTATCTTTTCCCAGAGATAAACAAGTGGCCAATAAACACAAGAAGAGATGTCCAGTATCACTGGCTCTCAGGGAAACACAGACCAGGACACATCCAGTAGAACGGCTGGAATGGTAATGAGCGATAATAACAAGGGTTAGTGAAGAGGTGGAATCCTCAGTCACTGGTGGTGGGAATGCAAAATGGTGCCACCGCCTGGGAACACAGCCCATAATTCCTCAGAGGGCTAAACACAGAGCTTCTATATGACCCTGCAATTCCACTCCCAGGTATGTATACCTGAGAGACAGGAAAGTGGACGTCTATGCCGAAGCCTGGAGGTGAGTGTTTACTCCATTACTCACAGCAGTCAGTAAGCAGAGACCTGGATGCTCATTAACTGAGTGGATCCACACAGCACAGCCTATCCACAACAATGGGATATTATTTAGCCATAAAAAGGAACCGAGGGGCTATAACATGAATAAACCTTGAAAAATTACACCATGAGAAAAACGCCAGCTACAAAAGACCACAGATTACTGATTCCTTCCATCTGAAATAGCTGGAGTAGGTTATTCGGTAAAAAACACAGGAGCAATGGTTGCTTATGACTAGTATGGGCTTGAGGAGCAAAGAGAACCATTTGTGAGGAGTGACTGCTTAGGATCTTCAATATACTATGTACTATATACAATATACTACCAGCAGGGATATAATGCTGTATAGAATTTTAGTATTGTTTTGGGGCAGTCTCACGACATAGGTCAGCTGCAGCTATGATGGGTGCTCTTGCCTGATTACAGGTGTGTGCCACCAGCAGACTGGCTTACACTGATGTTTAAACTGTTATTCATGGCCTCGTGATGTCAGGGAAGAGCCGGTGGGAACATCGCCTGTTCACTTCAAGACTTTTATAGTATTTCATATCAAGACGTTTTTTTAAAAGGACAGCAACTGTTGCCTTTGCTCTCAACCCTGCAGGTGGTCCTACTAGGTGATCTGAGATCATTAATGTTATATATTATACAAAAAATCAAGAAAACAAACTGTTGTCCAACACCGGGAAGGTGGAAAAAGTTTCTCTACAAAATATTTTGTTTTTCTTTTTTCTTTTTCTTTTTCCTTTTGGGTTTTTGAGGCAGGGTTTCCCTGTATAGGCCTGGCTGTCCCGGAACTCGATCCATCTATAAACCAGGTTGGCTCAGAGATCCGACTGTCTCGGCCTCCTGAGTGCTCCTATTAAAACTGTGAGCCTCCACCTCCTCCTCGGCTTGTCTACTAAGTTTCATCCAAGACGCTCTCTCTGCAGGCTGCCTGCTTGCTCTGCTTCTGTCCTGCGGAGGGGCGGACCAACACCACTTTGGAGCCTGCTCCTAAGGTCAAGCAGCAGTGCTGCAATGTGGGACGACTTGGCGACAGAAATAAAAGGACAAGATTCCTTTTCGGGGCAAACACAGCGATGAGGCTAATGTGATCTTGAGTTTTGGGATAGTGGACCCAGGCTCCGCAGAAGCTTCTTAGCAGAAGGTTTGAGTTAGTTGGGTGTCTCATGATTATAACCTTCCAGGCCCTGGAATCCGGCTTCTAGGTTCTAGTAACCTAACTCAAACGTTTGAGGGAATGAATGAAAGAGGCAACTATGTCTGCCCATCTGACAGGACAGGACAGGAAGCCACTAGGGAAACACCTAGAAAAACTCTTGAAGCATTCTGAAGAGGTCTTCGGAGTTTGTTTTTGTTTTTTTGTTTTTTCCCTTTCCCTCCTCTATACTCATATTCCTAGTTGGCAGCCAAACTCCTGACTACTCGGTGACAGATTGAGGTCTTCTTCTAGGCCCACCAAAGCATCCCAGAAGTCTTGGCAGCCTTTCAGGGAGAGACCAGGGGGACCCAGACAGGCCGCCCGGCATTCCCCGGATAGCAAGACGGAGACTCAGCCGCCACCGCCGCAGCACAGGTGAGCAGCCGGAACCGGGTTGGCCCGGTTGTCCCGGCTCCTCCGCCTCCGCGGCGCCCTGCTGCGCCCCACTCGGGCCTGGGATGCGGGCGGGGACTGGGCCCCGGCGCCCGGGGGCTCGGCTGGGGGCGTGGGCGGCGTCCCGGGAGCTCGGGGACTGCGCGATCGCCCCCAGCAGAGTGCGCTGGGGCGCCGGGTGGCCGCTGGCCTGGGCGCGGGGCGCGGCGGGCGCGGGAGCCGCAGGTGGTTCCCGGCCGGCTTTTCTCCTCCCCCTTCCCTTTCTCCCGCCGCCCTCCCTCGCGCCCGTGTCGGCGGCACTTCCCCCGCTTCCTCCTCCCTCTCCAATCCGGAGGGAGGGAAGGAGCGGCGGCGCTTTCCTGCCTGCAAACTTCCAGCGGGACCCACCGCGGCCGCCCGGGAACTGCTCCGGGAACTTCCTCGGCCGCGCTGCTTCGGAGCCCTGGAGGAGGCACTTCGCCGCGCGGCACCCAGCTAGGGTCTCCGAGCTGTCCCCGCGCCTCCTCGTCGCCCGGCCTCGTCCCCGCAGCAACTGCCCCGGAACTCTCCTTTGTGTTGGATGCAGACCCGCGCCCATCGCCCTCGGGGCCCGGCGTGAACGCGGTGATCGCCGGTCCCCCGGCGCCCCGCGTGCCCAGTCATGCCCTTCCACCAACGGAGCGTGGAACCCGCGCGGCTGCGCCGGCCCGAGGAGGCGGCGGTGGCTCGGGCTGCGGGCGCGCCGCTCTTCCGCTCGCTGGAGCAGGTCAGCTCGCACACTCTGGTCTGCCTGCTCGCCCAGCTGGCCGACCTGTCGCGCTGCGCCGGGGACATCTTCGGGGAACTCGAGGGCCAGGCGACCGCGCTGGGTCACCGCACCGCCGAGCTGCACCGCCGCCTCGATGCCCTGCATGCCGCCACCGCGCGCCTGGACCACCGGCGAGTGAAAATCCGTGAGTGGCTGATGGCCCCGGGGAGGGCACCGCGGCACCGAGGCGCTTGGCCAGCTGCTGCCTCCCGCCCCCTGGCGGCCCAGGCTCAGCTCTCCGGCCTCTTTGGGAGCCCATAGGTGTCCGGGGACTTGGATGGGAGGCAGTGCAGGTGGCAGGAGTGTGTGGCTTTTCTGGCTTCCTTAGGTTGCCTTGGTGGAGTGGGCGCGGAGTGTGGCTTTTGGGACAGCTCATCCCACTGCTCTGTCGGGAAATTGACAGCAGCCACACTAAACGTAATGGTATCCCGTCGGAGACGTCAGGGGATATAGGATGGTTATAGCGCTGCTTCACACTTTAGGAGGATCTGTTTGTGGTCAGTCTCTGGGGACTTGTCACCGCTGCCTGCTGCATATTGGACAAGTGGTCTTACCTACAAAGAAAAGCGTGCTAACTTGAGGATTTTTTTTCTTTTGGCCTTGAAGTATATTTCCTCCCAGACTGACCATCCGCTCTTTATTATTTTTAAGACCTTGACCTTGAGCTGGGGTTCTGTCTTTGTTTGGCCCTCTTCACCCCCCCTCCCCGCAATTAAACCTATGTCCTGACATAGTAATCTCCAAGTGCGTATTTCATTTCAGCGGCTTTAACTGGCTCTGATGAATGAAGCGACTGGAATTTCCTGCTGGCCCAAACAGAGAAACTTTCAGTATGATGTCTGGGTGGTTTCTCCCTTTTCAGTACGTGGCCTCGGTCATAACACTTAGTGCAAGGAGTAAATTGGGGATGGTTGATGGATTGCAGGGTGGGAGGGGAGGTACTGCTGTAACAACCCACGCCTAGGTGTCAGCAGCTCTGCATGAAAAATGGCCTCACTTAGAATCACTCCAGACCTAATCTGGAGTAGCTTGTTTTCCAGCTTGCTGGAGAACCTGAGTCAGGTTTAACTATCTTGCAGCCTAGGAGTTCAGATTTTCACTAATTTAAACGTACTGTGACCCCCTGAAATGTGTCTTTCCAGGATGTGCATTTATATGATAGCTTTACATTTTTGGTTGGCTCTGTTTAGAGTGTGCTAAAGACACGTCCATGGACAGCTTCTAACCCAGGAGAGTAGGAGGGGCTGAGGGGGTCAGGGAGTCAAAGTGATCTAATAATTTGTTGGGGACAAAATCAGATATATTTAGTTCATGTGAATGAGGACCTTGTGCATGTGGATATTGTGTCCTAGGGGCCTTTCACTGTCTGCCTGGTAATCCTGTTGGCTTCCGTGCCCTTTCTGTGTAGGGTGTGTGTACCTGGGTGAAGGAGAATTTCATCCCTGACATGCAATGTGGTGAGGCAGATCTAGCTGCTGGGTGAACAAGTCTAAGGGAAGGAAACAAAGTGGACACACTCTAGTGCATGGAACGGAGTGTTGCCCCACCCTGCAGTTGCTAAATAAAGGCAGTTACAATTTTTAAACTAATTTGTAAGAAAAATAAACCACATTCCGTGATGTTAAAACTCTCTTTGCTAGTTTTGTTTTGAATTTAAATATATTTTCCCCTCCCTCTCCTCCTTCCACACCTCCTTCCTCTTCTAGATGGAGTCTTCCTTAGTCCAGACTGGCCTTGAACTTGCTGCACTGCGAACTCGGGTCTTGAGTTCTAGATTATTCTGCCTCCAACTCTCCAATGTTGTTATATGCAAAGATGTCGCCTCCAGCTCCCTTTCTTTTCTTTGAATATGTGTGTATTCCAGTAAGCTATATTCCAGCAGTCCCCTGAATTCTCCCTAAAGTTGTCCTCGAAGTGACTGAAACAACTCTCTTCAAAGTGTTCGTGAGCATGTTAATCTTAAATGGCTTTAATTTCTCACCAGTAATCCTGGCTGGTCATCTTCATAGGGTCATGAAAGAAGGCTTTAAAAAAACTCCTGAGACCATAGATGTGCATACATACAAAAAGACGAGTTATTAAAAACATTATTAGATTTGGCCCCATCTTTGTATACATCTTATTGTATGCTAATAAGCCATGAGTCACCTATACGTTCATTCAATTTAGCATCTGCAGGAGTATTTGAAAACAATGCCTTGCCTAGCACAGTGGCTCATACCTGCAATTCCAGCCTGTGGAGGGTGACTGGCCTTGAACCCACAAGGATCAAAGGTGTGCACTACTATGCCTGTCCTTGAACTCTGAGCTCTAGGATTAAAGGTGTGCACCGCTGTGCCTGATGTCTTGGTTCTTTTAAACCAGGTCTTTCAAGTCACATCCTCCATTGTGGGCCTTTGCACTGGGAGTTGACTATAGATGCCCCCGATTTCATAATCTCATACCCAGAGAAGAATTCCAGGCCCAAAGTCTTGAAGCATTTGTCCTGGCTGAAGGCTAGAGCCCATACCTCTGATTGACTTGCCTGCTCTCCAGTGTGTGTATAGCTTCCCTTTAGGAGTGTTTGGAAACAGAGATTAAAGTGTAAACACACTCCATGAACTGTCTTTGGGCTTCCTGTGAACCTTAATTTCATCCCTCTGGTAGGACAAACCTGTTAATGAGTCTCCCATGGAGAAAGTAGCAGACTCCCAGCGTACAAATGCTAAGAGGGCCCGGAGCCAGTCCATTCATGGCTGCCGGTGTCTGCTACCATACGAGATGGCAGTGGAGCAATCTGAACATCATGGACTGTTTGGAGCACTCAATAGCGTGTTAGGCCCCTGGGCCAGTCCTGCAGGCTCTAAGGGTTAGGAAGAGGATTTCTTCAGGCTTGCCTTTCTTCAGCTGTCATAGGTCCTACAAAGCTCAAGTTAAGGAAAAGCACTTATTCCTGCTCGTCCATGTCCAGTGAAGACGCCTCTGATGCTATCTGATGATCCTGTGTTGGGGAAAGTGGTCCTACAGATCCAGAATGGACCCTGTAATGGTTGCTCTCTGTTGCCAGCTTGAGTTCATGTGCAATTAACTAAACCCAAGTGGCTGGCTACACCTGCAAGAGCCCTTTTTTTTTTTTTTTTTTTAAATTAAATCATTTGAAGTGGGAAGACCCACTTTTAATCCAGATCTTTGGAGGTGGGAAGATCCACCTTTACTCAGTGTCACACCTTCTGGTGGCAGCCTACCTATATAAAGGACATGGTTAGAAGGAAACTCTTTGTCTTTGCTTGCTTGTTCGCGCTCTTCACTGGCGAGTCCATCACTTTCACTTCACCGGCTTTAGAGCCTACTTCTTTGGGATTCTGGCATCTACTAAACAGCCGCTGAGACATTCAGCCTAGTGGACTGAGTAACTACAAGATCCCTGGACTTTCTATGGGTAAACAGTCATTGTTAGACTAGCTGGAACACAGCCTACACGCTAGTCTAATAAACCCCGTGTGTGTGTGTGTGTGTTTTCATTCTTAACACCGCATTCACAAGGGACCGAAGTTGGGTCTTTTGCACCTACTCCCTTCAGCCATCCAACAAGTTGCTCAAAGTCAAGGATGGCGGCATGTCTGTTTTTATAGAGCTTAGCGCAGTGGCTAGAATGTGATATTAATACATACATATTTAAATTTTAAAAAAATGACATATAGCATGTGATTTCGTGTGTGAGTGTGTGTTTGTGTGTGCATGTGCATGTATGTGCACGTGCTATGGCACATGTGTGGAAGTCAGAGGACAACTTACTGCAGTGTTTTCTCCTTTTACCTTGTGGGACCCAGGGATCAAACTCAAGGATCGGCAGCCAGTCTCCTTTACCCGCTGAACCTTCTCACTGGTTCTGTTTCTATGAAGTAAAACTTAATTAGTTTTGCTGCTGACTAAATACGGCTTCATTGAAAATAGGAACAACAGGCAGAAACATGAATAGCTGTGTCTGGGCTCTGTTAGCAATCAAGAGACTTTACTGTGCAGAGGTCAACAGGTACTCAGTCCATTAGTGGCCATGTTTTATTAAGGCCTGTGGAAATGTGTTTCCTCCACTCCCTGAACTTTGGATTTGACTTAGGGAATGTTAGGAAGTGTTCTACCACTGAGCTGTATCCCCAGACCACCACCCCTTTTTATTTTTAAATTCCGAGACAGCATTCAACAGGTTGTCCATGGCCTTCAGTCACTCTGTAGCCCAGACAGCCTTTGAACTCAGGATTCTCAAGGCTCAGACTCCCAAGTAGCTGGAATTATAGGCCTGTGGCTTTGCCTCAAAAATAGTCTAACTGGGATACGATTCCCTGGATTCACCCGTTTACAGCACATAGGCCAGTGGCTTTTGTGCACTCAGAGATGTGCGGCCAGACCACAGTCTACATTATCACATTTCCATGGTCCTGAAAGAAACCCATCACCGGGAGCCGTTCTCCCTCTCTTCTTGACCTTCCTACCTCTGGGCCACCGCAAATACACTTTCTGCCACTGTAGATTTGATTGCTCTGAACATTCCAGACAAGTGTATTCATGCCGTCTGTCGTCTTTGTCCAGCTTCCTTTAAGAAGCATAGTGTTGCCCAGACTCACCGTTTGCTGCTTTCTGTAACCAACAGTCACCGTCCCGTGGAGTATACCTGTGTCTTAGAAACCTGTCATTCGGATTTCTTATGTGCTTCCAAAACCACGTGAAATAGAAAGGGAAGGCTGTATTTTAAAGCCCATTTTATAGATGAAGAAATGAAAGTTCTAGGACTCGTAAAAGGAGCTGATAAATAGTACAGAGTAAGTCTCGTGAATTCTGCTCTGAGCTCTTTTCAGGTTGTCTTAAAAGCCCTTACTGGGACTGGGGATGTAGCTCGAGTGGTAGCGTGCTTGCCCAGCGCGCATGAAACTGGTTTAGTCCCTAACATTGAATGTAGTGGCACATGCCTGAAATTCAGCCCCTGAAAGACAGAAGAAGGAAGATCAGAAAGTGAAGGGCCTTCTAGGCTACATAATGAGTTTGAGGCCAGCCCTGAAACCCGGTCTCAGCAACCACAAAGAACTTCTTGGGTGACTATGAAGGCCTGTTTAAAGACAATAGAAAAAGGCAATTTGTTAGCCTTTTAAAGTAATAGTTCTAGCGTGATAGCTCTTCCCCCACTTTCACTGAGAGGGCTTTGCTGTGCTACTGGTGTGTTTACACACAGCGGACCTGGTATGCTCTGTATCATTTTTAGAACCGAAATGGATGGCGTTGAAGATAGAAGGCGAGGTGGGGGGGTGGGTAGCTCAGTGGTGGAGCATGCACTTAGCATGCACAAGGCTCTTCCTGTCTCTAGCAGTTGGCTTCCCTATGAAGAAAGATTGTACAGGCATCGTCTTTGCGTAAACAGGTCTAAGAATCTGGTAGACGGTGTGGGCTAATACTTGAGCAGTGTTCTAGGTGGTAGTTGCGCCATCCCACACTCTCGACTGACCGTCGTTGTCCTCTGACCTAACCAGAGTGTCTGGTCTCGGGATGACTCCCTTTCCTTCTTCATCAGGATGAGTCGCTATAGTGTGTGTGGCAGTGTACTAAAGTCATGGCAAAGATGTAGACGTCACTGGACTTCTAAGAACAGGCGCTGGCTCACGCTTAAATGGATGCCCGGTAAACTTGGCATAAGACTTGCTTTCATTGAAGCATGCCACATACTAGAGCGGTGCTGGTGGAAGTAGGGTCTCCACCCACCTTCATCCCAGGAGAGTTCTTAGATTTATTAGCAGAAACTGATGGTAGCAGAGTGGGCAGACTTGTGCCATTAGGTTGAGCAGCCTGTGTGAGATCAAGCAATTTATTTTCAAACTTTTTTCCTATGTGTCTGTCCTTAAGAATTTGCCTGCGTATGCCTGGTGTGGTGTTGGGGAATATTATTTTCAGGTGTGTGACTTTGGTTTACGCTGCATTGGTGTGACTCTGTGAAGCTGTGTTACTGTGCCTGTCTAAATCGCCTGATGGTTCTAATAAAGAGCTGAATGGCCGATAGGGAGGCAGGGGTAGGTGGGGCGGGCGGGCAGAGAGGATAAATAGAAGGAGAAACGAGGGGAAAGAAGAGCAAGAGAACAGGGAGAGGAGGACATCAGGGGTCTGCTACACAGCCAACCAGCTAGTCACGGAGTAAGAAGGAAAGAAAGGTATACAGAGACAGAGAAAGATAAAAGCCCAGAGGCAAAAGGTAGTCGGGATAATTTAAGAAAAGTTGGCAAGAAATAAGCCAAACTAAGGCTGGGCATTCATAACTAAGAAAAAGCCTCCATGTGTGATTTATTTGATTGCTTGGTGGTGGGTCCCAAAAAAAGCCCAAAGAGTGAAACATCGCACAATAGTGTGGTGGTACATGCCCTTAATTCCAGCATTTGGGAGACAGAGGCTGGCAGATCTCTGCAAGGTCAAGGGCAGCCTGGCCTATGTAGTAAGTTCCAGGACAGCCAGAACTATGTAGAGAGACCCTGTCTCAAAAATTAATAAGAATTGTCTGCCTAGTCTAGTAGCATACACCTGCTGGGGGGTATAGATAAGACCCTGTCTTAGAAGAAGAGGAGGAAGAAATCTCTTTTTAGATTCTTAGGCTAAAAGGATTGAGTATTTATGATTAAAGGGACCCTTTTTCCATCAACATTTTATTCGTTTGTTTTTATTTTCAGTATGAGAAACCCAGGGCCTTCTAAGCTACAGTCAGGATGTGTTTTATTGACTCGTTGGCATGTGGCTGTGTGGATTCACACGCCGGGGAGTTAGTCATTTTCCAAGCGTCAGGCAGGTACTTGTTTTAAGTTCGTGCCTACTCTGCCCACAGCAGACTCTTGCTCTCCTCCTCAGACTTAAAAACCGCCAGTGTCGTTACGGAAAGAGACCTGTGTTTCAGTGCATTTGCCATAGCTCAAATTAATTTAAAGGGAGTTAAGTTTTGAGTTAGGAGGGTGTATCCTTTGTTGCAAGACTGTAGTCTACTTGCTGATTCTTGGAACGCAATGCCTGGGAAGTATACAAAGCCTCCTACGTAGAGATTATATGATAATGTAGAGACAAATCTCACATTAATATCGTCTGCATGTGTTGTTTTAGGATGGGAAGTAGTAAATGAAGACATTTTAAACATTAATTTAAGAAAGTTATTTTTGCTTGTTTTGCAAGACAGGGTTTCTCCGGTAGCCTTGGCTGTCCTGGAACTTGCTCTGTAGACCAGACTGACCTCGAAACTTATGGAGATCTATCTGCCTCTTCCTCCTGAGTTCTGGGATTACAGGCATATGCCACCATTGCCTGGAGTTATTTTTAATTCTATATAAATATATATAAAACGCGCACGTGTGTGTGTGTGTGTGCGTGCGTGCGTGCGCGCGCCCATGAGTGCAGCACCCATGGAGACCGGAAGCATCAGATACTTAAGCTGGGGTTACAGAGTTGTGAGCTACCTGACGTGAAAACTAGGAACTGAGGCATCTCTCCAACGCCTGGGAGAAAATGTAATAAAAAAGGAAATAGTTGAGTTCCTTAATATTTTGGAAGAAGATTTGAAAGCAGAAAAGTAAGGCGCTATCTTCCATATGTGTGGGTACCTGCAGTGTCCAGAAGACCTGGATGCCCTGGAACTAGAATTACACGAGGTTGTGAGCCACCTGACCTGAGAGTTGGGAATGGAACTTCTGTTTTTTTGGAAGAACAGCCATTTCTGCAGACTTTAAAGACCTTAAAAATATTAATTTTTTGATGGGTATTGTGGTGCATGCCTGCAGTCCTAGTACTTAGGCCGGATCAAGGATCACTGCATAAGGAGACCTTGTTTCAAAAAAAGGTTTGTTTTTGTTTTTTTGTTTTGAGACAGTTTCACACATCCTTAGGCTGGCCTCACACTCCGTGTATAGCAGACACTTCTGATTTCCATGCCTCTACCTCCCAAGTACTGGAATTACAGGCCTGTGCCATTATGCATGGTTTTATTTGACACTGGGATTGAACCCAAGGCTTTGTGCATGCCAGACTAATCCTCTACCATCTCAGCTACTCTATCACCCTACCCTGAAAAAAAAAAAGTCAAATTGTAAGTAATATATAAAATGCCTTGCATCTAACTCAGAGGCCTAGGAACTCACTTAATTTTGTCTCTGCTCAAATTAGTTTGTACCCTGGCACAAATGAATTCTGCAGAAATTGAAATTCAGAATCAACTGAAGTGTGCTGATGGCCATGCCACTTCTGTGTATTGCTTTCATTGGTTCTCTCTCTCTCTCCCTCTCTCTCCTTCTCTCTCTCTCTCCCTCTCTCCCTCTCTCTCCCTCTCCCTCTCCCCCTCTCTTTTCCTCTCCCGCCCCTCTCTTTTCCAACCCCATAGGCTGGCCTTGAATTTTTGGTCCTCCTGCCTCCACTTCCCACGGGCTAGGACTCAGGCACGCACCACCTTGCCTGGCTCCCAGTGGTCCACATTTCTCCGTGTTCCCCATGGCAGTGTTTTGGAAAACTGTGGCTGTGGAGCTGGAGCTTGTCTTTCAGTGAACTCCCAAGGAGAGGGCATGGAGGTCCTGGGCTTTATTCCCTTTCCTTGTGGAATTGTGACATGTTCCCACAATAGGAGGAAATAGAGGCTAAAGGGCTTGTGAAAGAAAGAGGACAGCCCCATGGAGGCCCCACGAGGAGGACTGGCAGCCTAGGCCGAGGCTGAACCCATATGAGACACAGGAAATCCAAGCCCTTCAGGCAGGGTGCATCTTGGGTCAGCCTGCTCTCACATCATGTGGTACATTGTCAGTACTACCTGAGCCAACTGCAAATGATGACACTCCTTTTTTCAGGGAAGAGAAACTAGAGAGAGAAATGTGTCTAAGTCAGCCTGCTTGCGTAGCGGGCTGCAGCCCCTGAGTTCCCGCCTCAGCGTTGCAGAGTGGTGGAAGGCCATAATTCCAGCACTCGAGAGGCAGAGGTAGGAAGGTGAGGAATTCAAGGCCATCATGGGCTACATAAAGGGTTAGAGGCCAGCCTGGTTTACAGAAGACCCTATGCAAAAAAAAAAAGAAAAAGTCTGTCATGTATTTTGAAGTTAAAAAAAAAATCACGAAGTCCGAAAAGACGTGGTGGCATAGTCTGAGCAACATAGAAAGACCATGTCTTACAAAAGGCCTTTTGGACTCTTTCCTTAAAAAAAAAAATGTGTGCGTGTGCGCGCATGCATGCATGCACACCAAGCATGTGCGAGTGCACACACACATACACCATAACTACATATATATACACACACATGCAACCTGTAGGAGCCTGTTCTCTCCTGCCACAGAGTTCCAGTTCCAGGGCTCAGGCCGTGATGCTTGGGTAGAAACTGCTTTCACCTGCTAAGCCATCTGCCGTCCCCCCCATCCCCTCCCCCAAACCCAGCAAAGTCCTAGCAGATGGACAGATGCGAGACCAGTATTCATGGTTCAGTGAGAACCCCGGCACACAGTGGACACCACATTTGCTGCTGTTGCCTTAATGATGGGACAACTGAGGTAGCACCTATGTGCACATTTGTGGCCCTCTGTCCCACTGATGTTTGGTCCAGGAGGTTGGGCTACCGTCGCTTGGAAGATGAGAGCTGACCAAATCCAGAGGAGAACCGGTGGGAGAGATAAATGTGAAAACGTTACCGATTGGAAATCCAAACATCCTGCCCAGATTCTGGAAGCATCTGTAGTCCATGACAGGAGTGGGGGTAGGGCTTCCTTTCTGTCTTGCACAAGCGTGAGCTTGGGGGCTGGGACTGCCAGCCCTTCTGGGACCCTCATGTGGATGTCCTTTTTCTTTCTCAGGCCCCTTCTCCGTTTCCTCCCATTGTGGGAACTGGGAAGCCAGCTCGGTTCTCACTGAACCTCGTAGCAGTGGGAGAACCCCCTCTCGGCCAGGCCTCCACTGCCTGGGTGGCAGCTGGTCCTGGGTTTCTCTTGAGTCCTCTGCGCAAGTCCTATTCCCTGGTTCCACTCAGCCCTGACTGCTCAGCTCTCTGCTCTTCTGGGGCCTTTTGGAACCACGAGGGCCGTTTCATTCATCTCCTTGTTTCCCACATGGTCTGAGTCATGAGCAATCACCCGGGCTCTGTTAAAAAAAAAAACCAAAAAACAGATTCTCAGACCCCGCCCCTGGAGAGTCTGAATCAGAGGCTGGTGTGAAGCCAGGAACAGCCTGGGCCAACAAGGTCCCCAGGTGACTGTGATAAACCAAGTTTTGGAAATAGCAGGCTGTTGTGTATTAGGAATCGGTCCAGGTGGTGGAGCGGCTACCCATTCATGGAGCACATGGTGGGGCTAGCGCCTTCTTGATCCCCAAGTCAATCGGGTTTGTTGTGGTTTTCTGTTTTTGAGCTGCGATCTGGCTAAGCAGTCCAGTCTTCCCAGAAACTCAAGATCCGCCTCCCTGCAAATGCAAGTCTTATACTAGCTCTAGGAGATCTGTTCAGAGTTAGAAGCGGCCATTTTTAGGGAACACTTGCCTCGAAAGACCTGTTGTAGGTTGTGGGGTGGCGGCACGCCCGCGAGTACGAAGTTGTGACTTGAAACATTTACAGTTTCTCTTCTTCTAAAAATTATGTTTTATAAACAAGCAGAAGCCAGATGTGTTGGCAAATACCTGTAATCCTGGAATCTGGGAGGTAGAGCTGGAGGCCCGGGGTTCAAGGACATCCTGCAATATTGGATGCCTTTTCTAAAACAAGACAACCCACCCGAAGACAAAGAGAACCTCTTTGGTATGAGACACCCCCGCAAGGAGTGGTGGTGATTTTGACCCCTATTCTACATTGCTTTCACAGACATAGCAATATTTTACTTTGAGAGGGCAGACCACTGCTTTAGATCGTTCCCACGGGGAAATAGTTTATCATACTTGCCCATTTTGATTGGAAGACAATCAGCAACCCGCCAAAGCTTGAGTCAGGATGAGTTTGGTACTTCTATCTGGCTAAGTTAGGCATCTGATAAAAATGCTCCGAGGGCACAGACTGAGAGCTGGAGGAATTGAGTTAAGTAGGCGCTGGTCTGTGTAATTGGATTATGCGTGATCACACTGAAGCCTGAGTATCACAGTTGAGGTGTTCCGGAGTTTTCCCCGTGGATGCTCCCAGCTGATGATCTGGCTGCTGGACTATATACAGATGAGGAAACCAGCCTGTACTTCTCAGGATATCCGTTGTACTAATTAATCAGCTGGTGGACTCCGGAGCCCAGGGCTGCATTCATTACTCCTACTTCACGAGTGCTGAGGTCTGTGGCAATCAGCTCGGATGGACAGAGCAGGCATTTTCATTGAGTTTATTGAGTAGGAAACATATTTACAATGTCCAAAAAATATACTTCAAAGGGTGTTTGGAGAAAAGTATCACTCCTGCTGACGGCCTTCTGCCTTGACTCTCCAGCCCTCTGCCAGCTCTTCGCTCTTTGTCTGTAGCTTTCCAAGATTTCTTCACACAAACAGAATTTCAGGGTTTGCTCTGTCGTCTTCTCTGTGTCTTTTTGTTGGTTTCTAAAATTAATTATACTTGTGAATTTCAGGTCAGTCTTATTGTCGTTAGAGTAGTCAATTGAATTGGGGGAAAAGAATTCAGATAGATTGCTAAATCCCTTATTAAAATTTTTAAAAATGGTTAATGCTTTTGTTTTTAGGTCTATTTATACACGAGCTTTCTCAAGAAATGGTTGAGCATTTCCTGCATTAAGAAAGGATGTGGGGGTGGGGCTGAGGGAATAACTGGGTCGGGAGAGTGCTTGCCAGCATGCCCTCTAGCTGGATATCCTGACGCTGAGCCTGGCCGTCTCCTGTGGGATGGAGGAATGGTGATCTAGGTAGGCCTGCATTCGGATTTGGTGGGGAGGGTTTTACTATGAGACAGTGACCTACAGTCTGAAACATAAATGCAATGGCTCTCAAGGTCCAGCCTGTTGGCTGCGGTGTCGTAGGGGGTTCTGTCACAGTGGCGCGTGGCAGGCAGAGGAAGGAATTGTGGTCGTTTGGAGTTACTTTTCTTTAGTCGTTAACCTGAGATCCAGCCTCAGATCAAAAGGCGGCGCAGGTTTTGTACAGAAGTGGCTGGTGAAAACATTATCAGTGGTGGCACACAGCTTTAATCCCAGTACTCAGCAGACAGAGGCAGGGGGATCTCTTGAGTTTGAGGCCATCCTGGTCTGCAGAGTGAGTTCCAGGACAGCCAGGGCTGCACAGAGAAACCCTGTCTTGAAAACCCCAAACAACAAACAAACAAAAACATTATCAGTAAGTGTGGACCCAGAAGCAACTTGTGGGTTACACAGCCTACTGCTTTATAAATAAAAAGAAAACTGAGGTCAGCTGTGATGGACATGTCTGTGAGCCCAGCCTTCAGGAGTCTGATGCAGGAGGATCATGAGTTGGAGGCCACCTTTGTCTACTTAGTGAGATCATGTCTCAAAAAAATAGACAAAGTTAATGTAAAAGCTTTTGGTCCTATGAGGCACATTTCTGATTTGAACATTAATGTATAGTCATCCTAAATTTCAAACCAGTTAAACAGAAGAAACAAAGAATAAAAAAAAATTGTGTTGGACAATATTGCTGTTTGTACACATATACGTATATATCTTCATATTTATTGAAGTATAGCAACTGATAGTATGTATCTATGTCTGTCTGTCTGTCAGTCTATCTATGGCATCCACGCCTTGCACGTGCCAGACACTCTTACCACTGAACATCACCAGTGGCCCAGTTGGTAACATTCTCTCTACATAGTGTTCAGTTCTGACTATCTAACCCAGCCTATATTGTAAGAATTTCTTCATGTCACAAGCACCCAGAGCCTGTCTTAAACAGGAGAGGCTCTGGGGTGTGTTTCTGACAATCTTATTTTGCATTGGCCATTTGATGTTCTGGGGAGCCTGTGTGTTGGTTCATCTTGGAACTAGGGAGAAGCTGCGACTGTCCTGGTGATTTCTGGTGTTTCTTTTCCAGGCGGTTGGTTGTAATCCACTAAATTGCACTCACGATACAGTGTCTAGGAGGATGCGTGCTCAAGAACCATCAGTAGACTCTTCGTTAAGTCTCGGTATTTATTACCGTCTTCTGGAAAAACCAACCATTTTTTTTTATGTCTAGGATCATCTTCTCAGAAGAACAGTACTGTTCTATTTACAGCTGATCACCGTGTGGAGACGGTTATCAATGGCTGTTTCTCATTCCTTTTGGGTCCAGTGGAGGAGTATGTCTATAGGACGAACTTGTTATAATGTCACCTCTTCTTTCTGGTTAGCTTTTTCCTCCCCCCCCCCCCGCACAAAGGAAATAGACTGTCCTGGGACTGTCCATGAGTGGGAGGGTGCTGGACAGACTCGGATGAGACACTGGGCCCCAAACAAAACAACAACAACAAAAGGACTGAAAAGAAAAAGCAAATACACATTCCCATGCCCTTCAGCGGAGAGGCCATTAGCCGTCTGCCTCCAGTTTGCTCACCTTGGTGGGCGCCTCCTTTGTCAACATGTGTGCGTGTTTATTTTAATTTAGTCCAAGAAGATTTGTAAAACAGACGGCTGCCAACTGTCTCCTGTCTCCAGTTTTGGGTCTTGTTTTCTTGATAACCTTAGATCTCTTAAATGCAGAAGAGCTTAATGGAAAATACTGGGTAAAGAGGGATGGGGAGTATGGGCTAATTACCATGGTAAAGGTAGCTGAGGATGGAACTGTGTAAATGGGTTAGGAGAGATGTCTGTCTATCCTGCTAGTACTTCTTACATAATCTGAACATATTTGCAAAGTGTGAAGCCCGGTTATAATGTTCATGTATTTTCATGTTTGTAAGGTGGCATCTATAATATTGATAACATATCGATTACGTCCCCATTTCATTTAGCTTTCGTAACATTTCATAAGAAGGCAACAATAACATCCCGCTGTTTACTGATGACGAAATGGTGGCACAGAGATGTCAGTTTGTCCACAGGTGACTTGACTTGTCTGGAGAGCTGAGTTCTTAGCTCTGTAATATGATTAGACATTTTATTTGGATGTGTGTGTCCATTGGTACCTGTGGGAGACTGACCCCATTCCAAGATGCTCCAGTCTTACACACAAAATGGAACATTTAGTCTCAAACGCAAAATGGAACTTTTCCCTCCAAAATTACTTTCGGTGGCTGAACTTTTGATCCTCCTGCCTCTGCCTCTCAAGCGTTAGGATCACAGGCTTGCCAGGCCTGCTATTTTTGGTATCTTTTAACAGGGTCTTACTGTATAGCCTGGGTAGCCTTGAATTTAGTGTGTAGCTCTGGCTGGCTTTAAATTTCTGGCGGCCTCCTGCCTCAACTTCCCAAGTCCTGGGATTATAGGCATATGTGGCTATTCCCAACTTCTGTTTATTTTTTCGAACTTCTCAAGTCATTGTGATTGTGAGAAGCATCTCACTAAGCTAGGGCTTAGTAAGTATTTTCTATTTTGTTTTGAATCTTTGAAATGATTGTGCCATTTGCCCAATAGCCCTCGAACAAATCAGTAGCCTGTGTGACCAGCTGTTGTGAATCTACAGAGAGTGAACCAAGTTTGTCTGGTTCTTTGCCCTGCACTGGAAGACAGTCTAGCCTCTGAACACGGAGTCTTTGTTAGTGCTTCCTGTTCTGGCCTTTTTTCCTCTGCCAGGCATTCATGGTCAGGGTCAAAAGACAGGAGTCACAGGAACAAATCCAATTTCAGGCTTGCTTTTGGTTAAGTGATATGCTAAGGTTAAAGAATTCTCTCTTCTCTCTCCCCAAACTCACTACATTCTGGTGTATGTACACTGTGATTCTGATTTTACTTGGTAGTGAGTGGAGGACCAGAAACATTGATAAATCTAGCTCCCCAGTGTCTCCCCCATTCTGCCCCTCCCTTTCCTTCCTCTCCTCTTCTCTCTTCTTTTTCTTTTTCTTCTTGTTCTTCTTGTTCTTCTTGTTCTTGTTCTTGTTCTTCTTCTTCTTCTTCCTCTTCCTCCTCCTCCTCCTCCTCCTCCTCCTCCTCCTCTTCCTCTTCCTCCCCCCCCTCTTTGAGACAGTGGTACCTGTACCCCAGTCTGACTTCAAACTTGCTATGTAGCCATGATGACGTTGAACCTCAGATCCTCTTCACTCATCTCTGGAGTGATGGGTTACAGGTATTTTCCAACATACCCAAGTTTATGCATTGCCGGGGATCAAATCCAGGACCTTTCGAATGTTAGGCAAGCACTCCACTAACCGAACTATAATCCTATTCCCTGTTTCTTTTACTGGTGAATAATACCATTAACTGCTTGGTTAAGAGAATTTGACACATAACCCTTGAATGAGTTCAGCAGTTCCCAAGCGTGACCCTGGAGCAAGCAGGTGTCTGCACCTTCTGGGTATCTATTACACCCCACCCACCACTGAGGCACTGATCTGAATCTCAGGTCTGGACCCTGCCGGCTTTCTTCCTGCCCGCAGCCACCCAGGTGCTGTGAGTTCATCCAGTGTTTGAAAATGGTGTCTGCAGATGGCCCAAGACTGGAGGAGCGAATCAGCTTAGAGATCTTAGCATGCAGAGAGGCTGTGCTTGGGATGGGCTGGAGCTACCAGTGCTCAATTCCCAGCGGTTTCTCAAAGGAGCTGCTCCCTGGTCGGCAGGATATGGGCTTGAGAAGGAACAGTGGGAGCTTTGCTGGACAGTAGGAGGTGCAGCTGGTGGCCTCTCTATTTGGGCATTAGTAACCTGGCCTCAGGCTTGCCCTTTAGTCTGGGAGCTGGGGTAGTTTCTCTTTTCCCAGGAACTTCAAACATCATCTAGGAGTGGGGAGGTGATTCACTCCAACCACAGGGCAGGGATGGACTTTTGGAACAAAACCCCAGGAGGGAGGGTTACTGTTTTTTAATACTGGTTACATAAAAAATTCATTTTGAGATGTCAAGTAGAGATCGTATATTCTAGTGCTACTAGAAAAAGGTAAGAAACTTCAGGGGAATTTTTACATAGGGATGAGCCGGATATGAATAAACATGAGGCAGTTTTATAAGTGTGAATTCGCGGGGTGCTTTATTGCTTGTAGTTCTACTTTAACCCATTACAACTCAACTTTTCAATTTATTCTTATTTCTATTATCTGTCTATAAATTATCTCTTAGTGTGGCATAAGCTACTGCAATTAGGGAGATTAAAAATAAGTAAAATGGTTTGGCAAAGGGCGGTGGGGAATAATGGCTAAGAAATGAGATTTATTAGCTGGTGTTCCTGAGAAAGTGACTCAACCTCTCTGTGCTGGGTTTTCTCCTCTGTAAAATAGGCCTTGCGCCAACACTTTTGACCGTTACTTTGGATAAAATTATGTACCTACATAGGTGCCTGGCCTAAATGATCAAACTGCCGATGACGAGTAGTAATTATCAGCTGTTGCTTAGCTCCAGCCGCTTTTCCCCTCCGCTTCTGAGCTAAATGAAATGCCTGAGTTTAGCTGGGCATAGTGGACCAGCCTGGTCTACAGAGTGTGTTCCAGGATAGCCAGGCCCACAGGGTAACCCTGTCTTGGGGGTTGAGGGCACTAAGGTGATAGAATGAAGGACTAGACTTAATTGTTTGACTGGACTTTAATAATATGACGTTAATGTTCTGGCTAGTTGACTTTTCTAGCAACCTGATGGGTAGATTTGATATTATCTTGGGGTTCAAGGATTTTTTTTAAAGATAACGTGACCATTGGTATGCAGGTATAGAATCTTAGGTTGGAATATTCAGTATTTTCTCAAAAGGGCGTTTTGATGATGTCTCTGATAGGAGCTTATTTTATGTCACGGTTCCTCTTCTCAGGCTGGGATGACATCGGTGAGTTTTTATTTGGGGGAGCTCCAGCAAGTTGGGTTTATTATTTGCAGAAAATGTCTAATTTAGAAACCTGCTAAGTAAGTGACAGCATTTAATTTGTGAGCAGCTGCTGGGCTTCTATTTTCTTCAATAAACCACAAGTATCAGTTTCCATCCCTGTGACAAAATTCCCAAGGATATAGCATAGCAATGAAGACAGGTTTGTGTGGGCTTAGAATTTCAGAGGCTGCAGCCCAGTGTTGCACAGCCTCACCTCTTGGGCCCTGTGATGACCCCGAGGGTGAGGAGCAGAGAGAGCACGCAATGAAGAGTGCTCTTCAAAAGGTGTCCCGTTGGGGCTGGGGAGGTGACTCAGTTGGCCAAGTGCTTGCTATGAGATCACGAATAGCTGAGTTTGGATCTCCAGCAACCATGTAAGAGCTGGGTGAGGTAACACATCTGTAATCCCAGCATTGGGGAGGTGAGGACAGGGGATCCCTGGGACCCTCTGGCCAGCTGACCAAAGGAGTGAGGGCCAGGTTCTCTGGGAGAGCCTGTTTCTAAACATAAGACCTAGAGCAACTTGAGGAAGGCTCTGATGTAGAACTCTGGTTTCCACATGGATGTAGACACACGCGCGCATACACACACACACACACACACACACACACACACACACACACGGGGAGGGGGAGAGAGAGAGAGAGAGAGAGAGAGAGACAGAGACAGAGACAGAGAGAGAGAGACAGAGAGAGAGACAGAGAGACAGATAGACAGACATAGCAACCTACCTGTCCACATCAGGCCCCAACCCCTGTTGATTCCACACCTTCAGAAAGGACTATTAGGGGAGACTGAGTCTTCTTCAAGTTGTCTTTTCAGAGACATTCTAGATCCTAACTGTAACATCACTCTGTCCTCACCCACTCCACCCCACTCCACCCAAGCCTGTTTGTCATCATGTGAGAATGTGCACTGGGGAGACCGAGAGATGGCTCAGCTTTAGAGCACCGACTGCTCTTCCCAAACACCCAGGTCAGATTCCCAGCATCCACATGGCAGCTCACAACTTTCTGTAACTCTGGTTCCAAGGGATCATGTGCCCTCTTCTGGCCTCTGTGGGCACTGCATAAGCAGGATGGACAGACATGCATTCAGGCAATATACCTATAAACGTTAAAATAAGAATTATTAAAATTAACTTTCTGGTGGGAAAACGACATGTAGGATGCAAACATGTCACCCCTTCCCTGACTAAGTGGTGTGATTTAAGATACGTCATTTGGATCAGGCCTCTGGGTTCCATTTTAGAGGGCAGCAGGGATGTGTTTGTGTATATGTGTGTGTGGGAGGGTGTGTCTTTGTGAGATTATAGCATATGTGTGGGTACAAGTCTTTGGAAGCAGGGATAGGATCATCGGCAAGGTGCTCGGGTGTATGGGATTGAGAACATAGGCCTTGCGCTCAGCCGATTCCAGTATTAAGTCAGAGCACCAGGGCAGGGGTGGAAGGTGAGCCACCAGGCATTACAGAGTCAGTGTGGAGTGATGGGCAGCTCTATGCAGAACATTTAGGTCTGAGCACTTGTAATCTACTAGCTACGGAAGTGACTCTGTGGTTTTCTAGGACTGGCGAGATGGCTCAGTGGGTCGAGGTGTCTGCCACCAGACCCCATGGTCTGAACTTGATCCCACACGGTGAGGGAGAGATCTAACTCCCGAGAGCTTCTGTGCACACCATGGCATTCATAGGTGGGCCCACACTCAGACACACCCTGTGTACATTATCAACATATACATAAGTGGAATACAGTTTTTAAATAAAACTATGTTTTCTAGAGAACTTTAAACAGGTGAGGGACAACTGTTTCAATAGCTCACTCAAGCCAGATGGTACATGCCTATAAACCAAGCATATGGGAGGCTGAGGCAGTAGGATGTTGTTTTGAGTGGAGCCTAGAATAAGCCATAAGACTCCACCTCAAACAGGAGAAAAGCCTGTTTAAATTTTATTTTTTGTTGATGAAAATTATTTTTGTGTCTACATAGTTAATCCTTTTCTTGAAGACCATACCTGATGGTTTATGATTTAGTATCTCGAAATTCTTTCAATATGCACATGAAATACAAGAAAACATTCATTTGTTTTTCTGTGGGAATGCATTCGTGTTGAATTTTTGTTCAGAGACTGTGGGGTGCAAAACGCTGAAGAACCCTCTGGCTTCACTGTGCGTTCTTTGTAAAAGGAACTGAATTGTTTACAGAATCCAAAGAACTTTGGTAAAGTACATGCCTTTAAATCATTCTGAGCTTGTTAAAAAGGATCCCTGTCAAGTCTCAGGTAGCTTTACATGTCAAACATGACTTGGAAATGTTTCCCCCTGTGACTGTGTCTCAACAATTTATGTTCTTGAGGGGGATCACTGGGAAGGAATTAAATTCTTGAAGGTCACAGTTTACTTTCAAGTAGGCGTTCCAAAGTGAAAATGAACTTCTGTTTTTTAAGTTGAAGTTGGAAAAAAGTTGCAACGAAGGGTTTTCGAACTGTGTGGTGATTGTATTAAATAGAACTGGGCTTCTCCATCTCTGTGAACTGGGCGGCGATTGTATTCACTAGGACTGGGTTTCCCCATCTCTGCAGCCAGAAATGGAACTTGACAGTTCTTACACTGTCTTCTTTCTTTGTCAGACTTTCTCACTGGTAACATGAATTGCTAAAAATGAATCTTAAAGAGCATGGGAAGGTGTCACACACTCATTGCAGTACCGTTTAAGCCAGGCAGTCGGAGTCTAGGTGAGGAATGCCAGCTATTTTCTCGCCTTTTCTTGCTAATTGATCTGACAGAAGATGGAGATTGGAATAATGTAGAAATATTTTTTCTATATTAAGTCCTTAAAAAGGAATATAGTTAGCCAATGGTGGCATACACCTTTAATCCCAGCACTTGGGAGGGAGAGGCAGGTGGATCGCTGAGTTCAAGGCCAGCCAGGTCTACAGAGCAAGCTCCTGGACAGCCAAAAGGCTAAACAGAGAAACCACGTCTCAAAAAAACCACCCCTCTCCCAAGAAAAAAACAAAAAACCAACCAACCAAAGGACTATAGTTCATGGTTTTTGGGAGTTACTATTTATTTATTTTACCTTTTTGAGATAGCGTCTCACTTTGTTGTTTAAGACGTCAGGGAACTCACTATGTAGCTCCGGCTGGCCTTGAACTTGTAGCAAGCCTCTTGCCTCAGCCTCCTCGAGTGCTGGGGTTACAGTTGTGAACCCACGTACTTGTGATATTTTGGATACTGAGAACAGAATCGGGAGCTTTGCACCTGCCGTGTGCCCTCTACCACTTAGGGGCACCCTAGCCCCCAAGTAGTGCTTAAAATAGAACCATGCCTGTTTTAGAAAGGATTGGGCTGTTCTGAATTCCCTGTCAAGTCCCTTTTGTTCAGATACTTCTGTTGTACTTTAGTAAATATTAGAATGTTCCCTCATGCCCGATCCCCCCCCCCCTTTTTTATGGAGATTTCAGTCTGGATACTTTGCTTTTGGCTCAAGACAAGGCCGAAACTTTATGATAGAAGAGAATTGTTCATCTCCTGGCATCTGGTAAAAAGGGGGAGGGGAGGGTAAAGGAAGGGGGAGGATGAGAGGGGGCAGAGGGAGAGACTTGAGAGGCATTCCTCTCAAGTTCCACCTCCTCCCAGTCGGGCCCCACCTCTCACACTTTCTACTCCTCTCAATAGCCCACTCAAGTATAAATTCATCCGTGGATGAATCCACTGATTTGGAGGCCCAAGCCCAACCCATATCACTGCTTTGGGGACCAAGCCTTGCTATATGTGTTTTTGGGGGACTATTTTGTATCTAAAGCTCAGCAGTGGATCCCTGCCTCTGGAAGCCTCCTGGGAAAGGTTAGTTGGAGCATTAGTGTCTCCCGTCTCCTGTAATTAGCGATTTTGCCAGGCTGAAACCCCCACTCTTTGTATTTTGGAGATGTCCCTCTGCCAAGCTCTTTAATCTTCTCCATCCTAGCATTGCTATTGAGAAGCCCAATCCTGGGCGTCTGATCCTTTGAGTAGCTCGCTTTTCCCCTCTAAAAGCTTTTGTGGTCAGCTCTGTGATCCCCCGCTGCTTTCAAAATTTTCACACTCTCACCCTTTGGAATGCATAGATGTCTTAATTAATATCTGTTGGTTACCTGATAAGTTTATTTTGTTTTTCTAAATTCTGGGAAAAGTTACTAAATTAGTTTTTAAAATCCCTTCATATTTTCTGTCTTTTTTTTGTACCCCGATTTTGAATCACATTTGAGTACTTTTCCTGAGATGGCTAGTCATCTTTCCTGTCTGTCCCTTGAGCGTGGGGGAGGGGAGGGGCTGTTTGAGATGGAGGCTGGTCCTCTGGATGGGCAGAATGATGAGAAGCCTCCTGTTAGTAATGAGGCCATCATAGGCTACAGTGATTCTCCAGAAATGACCCTTCTAGTCACTTTGCTATAAAAACGAGACCTAGCTGTCGGTTCCCTCGGAGCTGCGAAGAGGGCAGGCTAGAGCCTGAGCATGCAGAACTTTCTTCATCTGATCCCTGTGTTTTGGTATGTCTCAACTGTGTATTCTCACCCCAGAAAGCCTGTTTTAACATCTTCCGAGAATCAGCGTCCTAGCTTCTGCCGGGATGGGAAGATAGGATTCAAGCTGCTTCAGCAACTTGGTTGTTTTTTTGAGACAGTGTTTCGTATAGCCCAAGCTACCTCAGACTTTCCATATGCTGGTGCTGGCTTTGAATTCCTCATCATCCTGACCCTGCCTCCCAAGTGTTACAACGACAGCCATGTACCACTGTGTCATTATTGGGGTGAGTTTTAACCAAATCAAACTCAGGCTCTTCACCCATCCCAGTCAGTTCACTTCTGCTCCCAACAGTCTCACCAGCACCCACACCTGAGCTCCGTGAACCAGCAATATAAATATGTGGGTTCACCATGGCCCCCGGCTGCCAATATTCAGCTGGTCACTGCTCAACCTTGGGTTTTCCAGCTTTCCCAAAGCCTTCTTTCCTTCTGGTGCCTCAGCCTCCATCTTCTGAAGACAGTCTCTGCCCCGGTGCTGGGGGGACGGAGAGATCTAGACTCAGTTCAGGACTCTAGAGTTCTGGGGATACGCCTTACCCTTGCTGTCTCCTTTCCTCAAATACAGCACATTTCTCCCATGCTTTCCGTAGCTTCCTCGATCTCCTAGGGACGAAACCATTCTGCTAGCCGTCCTAAGGGATACCCGTGAGACATCTAAACCATGTACCTTTCTTTTTCTCTTTTCTAGGATGTCTGAGTTTATCTTTTCCCATGTTCCACCCACCCCACCTACACACAATTTTTTTCCTCTTCCTTTGAAAATATTTAGTTTCATTTAGTTAGGATACATGCATTCTAACATGTATCAGTAATCCTGCATCTTGAGGCAAGAGCATCACCATGAGTTCAAGATCAGCCTGGGTTACATGATAGGTTCTAGAATAGCCAAAAAGCCCTCATCCCATTTTGACTTTAATTTTATTTTAAATTGACAAATGATGATGATGTGTAATATGGAGTACAATGTGACATTTTGATACATGTGTCTATTGTGGAAGTATCAAATCAGATTTTTTATCATTCATTTTTTATCATTCATTTATTCATTCATTTATTCATTCATTCAGTTCTTCCTTGCTCTTTCGGTATTTACCCAACCTCTTTGAGGAATTACCCCGAAGATAATAATGAACAGTTAACACTTAATTGATTCAGGATAGCCTGGTATGGTGGCGCACGCCTTTAACCCCAGCACTATGGAGGCAGAGGCAGGTGAATCTCTGGGCTCAAGGCTAGCCTGGTCTACAGATTGGTTTCCAGGACAGCCAGGGCTACGTAAAGAAACCCTGTGTCTTAGTTAGGGTTTCTATTGCTGTGAAGAGACACCACGACCATGTCAATTCTTACAGAGAAAGCATTTAATTGTGGTGACTTGCTTCTAGTTTCAGAGGTTCAGTTCAATCTGTTATCATGGTGGGGAGCATGGCGGCACGCAGGCAGACGTGCGGCTGGAGGAGTAGCTGAGAGTCCTACATCTTGCAGGCAACAAGAAGTCAACTGATCCATTGGGCAGTATTCCTAGCATAGGATACCCCACAGCCTGGCTCCACCGTGGCACACTTCCTCCAACAAGGCCATACATACTCCAACAAAGTGACACCTCCTAATGGTACTACTTCTATTAGATTATGGGGACCAATTACATTCAGACTATCATACCCTGTCTTAAAAAAACAAAGCCAAAAATAATATTAGCTTTTCTTAGTTTGGACTGAGACATCAAATTTTTAAACATCACGTTTACCCTTCACAATAGCTTATGATTTTTGCAGAGTACATTGTTTATCATGGCGGTAATAGGCCTGGAGTCTGGACCTTCCTTCACCTCTGCTTGCTGGAGTACCTGGAGAAAACAGTGTGATCTATTTGTGTCCTACAGGAGGTTCAGCTCAGGGCCTCTTGAATTCTAGGCAAATGCTCTATACCACTAAGCTCTGCCTACCACCCATAAATTCTTTTTCTATTAATGGGGCTGGCAAGATTGCTCAGTGGTTAAGAGCACTGGCTGCTTTCAGAGTGTAGTGATGAAGCGAGCAGGCCTGCTTTTCATCCCGCGCGGATCCCACACGGCTAGCTTTACACCCGAAATAACAACACACAAACTGTATTCATTTAAACACTGCCTGGCCCATTAGTTTCAGCTAATAATAATATCTTGCTTTAACCCATATCTAATAATCTATGTAGCACCACGAGGGGTGGCTTACAGGGAAGATTCTAGCCTACGTCCATCTTGGGTCGGAGCTTCATTGCATCTGATTCACTTCCCTTCTTCCCAGCATTCTGTTCTGTCTACTCCACCCACGTATGTTCTAACCTATCAGGCCAAGCAGTTTATTTATTAATTAACCACTGAAATCATCAGATAGATAGAAGACACACCTACATCATCAGAGGACCCGGGTTGAGTCCCAGCACCCACACGGCAGCTTATACGTGTCTGTACGTGTAGTTCCAGGGGATCTGCTGCCATTTTCTGACCTTTGAGGGCACTTCATGCACATTGTTCAAAGATGTGAATGTTGGCAAAGCATGCAAACACATAAAAAGTACAACAGCAACAACAACCACACACACACACACACACACACACACACACACACATATAAAATATATCAACAGAGCCTTGCTAAGTTTCCTAGGCTGACCTCGAACTTGTGATCTCTGTTTCAGCCTCCTGGGTAGTTGGGATTATAGGTGCGTGTCAAGATGCCTAGCTTCTTTTTCTTTTTGAAACAGGGTCTTTCTATATACCACAGGTGAGCCTCAAGCTCAATATGTAGCCCAGGCTGTGTTAGCTGCTTGAGTATTGGGATCATAATTGTGCCACCAAACCTGTCAAAAACAGTTTCCATGCTCTGTCTCACTTTGTCTTTCTCGCTCTTTCTCCTCTTTTCTTGTTTATATTTTTTGAGATTTTTTTTATATGTTTGGGTGTTTTTGCTTGCATGTATGTTGGTGCATGATTTATGTGCGCAGGCACGATGCACAGCAGAGGACAGAAGAGGTCGTCAGATCTCCTGGAACTGGAGTTACAGATGGTTCTTAGTTGCCATATGGGTATTAGGAGCCAAACCTGGGTTCTCTGGGAGAGCAGTCAGTGCTGTCAAATGCTGAGCCATCCTTAGCCCCTCTTCTGTTCTTACTTTGACACAGAGTTTCCCTTTGTAGCCCAGGCTTGCCTCAGCCTCGACTAGTTAATTAAAGGGTCTGGAGTCCTCTCCTTCCTTCAGCAGTTCCCTGTTTTGACTCCTGGGGATTTGGCGAGTGATTGAAATCGAGGAAGAGAGCTGAAAAGAGTGTGGTTGAACGAGCCCTGACCCTCTATCCTCCCCCTAGAAGAATGTCTCATTCAGTCGTTCCTGAGAGGAATTACCTTGTGCTGAGTGATGCTCATGTCGTGCTTCTTAGTTTTTATAATTACAGCTGGGTAGAAGTTTCGCTTGTTTCTTATAGTCTAAGATGAACGGTAGAATTTGAAAACCCAGCGTTTCTGGGGTAGACTCAAGAGCGGTTAGTGACAAAACTTGGTCATTTTATGCTTTAAACGGTGTCAACGTGGCTCCATTATTTTTTTTTACCCCCTTGGGCTGAAGATGTAGCTCATTTGGAAGGGTGCTTGCCTGGCATACAGTAAGCCTTGAGTTCAATCTCTAGCACTGTCTGAAGCAGGCTTGGAGGCACGTGCCTGGAGGGATAGACAGAGATCAGAAGTTCAAGGTCATTCTTTTAACTATGTAGGGAGGTTGAGGCTGGCCTGGACTACCTAAGACCCTGCTAAAAATAAAAATTAATTATATCCTTTTTTTGTACTGACCAATTATAGAAGGAAATAGTTTTTAATTACAAAGATGTTATATAAAAATATGCCTTAAATGCCTTTAACTGAGGAGTTGTATATAACTCTTATAATTATAAGTAATATAATTTGTTATTGGACTTTGAACTCAACATTGGCGAGGCATTTTAACATTCTACTTCAGTTTTTAGCCTTCTGCTCGTGGTTTTAGTTAAATTCTGCTTCCCTGGTCCTTCCACTGAGAGATCCAACTAGCCTTTCTAGGGAATTACCATGTACAGGGATGTTGACAGGGCCTTACTGAGGACCTGGATCCTGTGGAGCATAGCTTTATAATGCTCATGGTTGCAGGCAAGGATGTAGTTTGACCTTTAAGAACTTGACAAGAATACTATTCTGTCCACCTCAGGGAGGGCATTCTCTATCTACCAGTCACACCAGGGGAGTGTGCCTTTAATGAAGTACTGCTAAGGACATGCCTGGGGTTAAAAAGAGAAAGGAATCTGGAATCTGTTAGTTCTTCTATGAACCATATTTTTGGTTTGCACTTGTATTAGGCGTGATCAAATTCCCATTGAGAACATTCTAGTGTTACGCTCTGCTTCTCTCCGCAGAGAGGGTCACTGTCAGCACTTTGGTATACATCCTCTCCCCCTGGGGGCGCCCCCCCTCCCGAACATCAGCACGCTCACACACTTCTCTCTTTACGAACACAAAGGGGTCATATAACACACAGAGTGCACTTGAGTAGTTTCTCCTCCGCCACAAAACGGTTTGCAGTTTTTATGCCCATATACCTTCGCCACATTTTCTCTCGCGATTGCCGGTTTCTGGTTGCACGAGTCTTACATAAGTCTGTTTTGTCGTCCTCCAGCTGGTAGACATGTGGGTTGCATTGCAGTTCTGACCATCTCCAGTCGGGCTGCAGGGAGCATTCTTGCATGCATACTCTGAAACCCACCACCTAGAACTGTTGAACCCCTTTGATGAGAGGGGGGTTAACTGGGGAGCACAGAAGACTGCTTGACGAAAAATATGGTGCTCAATTTTGGTCCACATGATGAGTTTCTTTTTATTTTGTTTTATTTTATGCTATGTGTGTGAGTGCTTTGTCTGCATGTATATTTGTGCACCATGTGTATGCCTAGTGCTCATGAAGCCAGGAAGAGGGCGTCAGATCCCTTGGTACCGGTTGTGACCCACACCAAGTGTGCTGGGAATCAAACCCAGGTCCTCTAGAAGAGCAGCAAATGCTCTTAACCACCGAGGCCTCACTCCAGCCACCCCGCCCCAAGGATTTGAGTGTTCAAGTCAAACCGTGAACTATTTTCTGATTCCTTGGTCCCCTCCCTCACCTTCTCATGGCCCATGTATTTGCTGCTCTTACAACATCCGAAGTGTCTGCTGTGGTACTTTGTAGGTGGTAATTCCCTTGTGGACCCCCTTACTCCCAGTCAGACCCTGCTATTTATTAAATACGTGGTCTACTTATAGTAATAGGGAGAACTGCAGGGGAGTTGGGGGTTCCCCTGGGGAGAAACTTAACCACTGAGGGGAAAAACATGGGCTAAATTCTATAGAATAGGGGTTGAGGGTGTAACACAGTGGTAGAGTCCTTGACAAGTATAGGTAGACTCTGGGTTCCTCCCTCAGCGTGGCCAAACAAAACCAGTCCACTCTGTCTATCTGTTGTCTGTCTCTCTGTCGTCATCTATCTGTGTATCTATCACCTGTCAATCATCGGTCTCTCCGTGTCTATCATCTCTGTGACTCCAGCTAAATGGTGATGCATACAGCCTATTGTTTCTTTTTCTCCAAAGGACCCCGATGTAAACACTGCATTTTCTGTTTACTGACTTGTTCTTTAGTGTTCAGACCCATTCCCACTCTCTGAGTTGACAGACCATGTCCCCTGTCCTGAAAGTCACCGATTCTGCTCTTGCTCCCCAAGTCCCTGTATATCCCTAGAGTTGTCACCATCTGTGCTCATTTCCTCAGCAAAGGAAGCAGCACTTGTTCCTATTTTCTTGTAGAGCCAGGTTCCCAGCCCACTTGGGCGAATTTGGCCCTGAGTGTGTATTGAGGGAGAGACTTGAGCTCAGGCCTGGCTGTTGAGTGTGGTCTGCCGGGGAATGGGGTGGGGGGGGGGTGGGGGAGAGTGTGAAGCAAACAGGGGAAGCACTAGAAGAGACACACTGGAGAACATGTGTGACCCAGACGCTAGGGAGGACGTGAGGGCAGGGTCAGTGTCTTCTGGTTTAGACCCTGCGCTGGATGGCAGGTGTGATGTGCCTTAGGATTTTGAACACCCCCCAGGAACCTCACTTTAAGCCACTGTGAATTTGCTTTTATTTTTTAACCTTTTAAATATTTATGATTTAATTTTACTCATACAAAGCCAAACTGGAAAATAATTCATAGAGACATTTAAGATACAACAAAAGGAAATTCTTGTGAGCCCATCACCTCTGTTAACTGTGAATATTATTTGTGGATGTCTATCTTCATCATAGCATCATTTCTGTGAGTAACTGTGCATTGTATTGCCAAATCGATTGACTTAGTTTTATTTTATGTATGTGTTTTGCCTGCATGAATATATGCACAGCACGTGCGTACCTAGTGCCTTTCGGAGTCCAGAAGCAGGTTTTGGATCCCTTGGACCTGGAGTTACAGAAGGTTATTATGAGCCACCATGTGGGTTTGGGGACTCGAACCTGGGTCCTTTGCAGGAGCAGTGAGTGCTCTTAACTGCTGAGTCATCTCTCCAGCTCCACGTGTGTTGTTTTTCAGACCTGTATAGGTTCCTACGAGAGAGAAATGCGTGCCATTTAATCAGTTTCCTCATCATCCATACTGAACCCTCTCTCATTCTGAGCAGGGGTTCTGTGTGAGCAGGTGTCTCTGTGTACTTAGTTGTTCTCCAGAGGTGAACTGCGGGAGTAGGCGTCCTGTACAGTGAGGGACCACCCGGCTTGTTTCTCAGTATACACTGGTTCCAGCAGTGTGCGAAGTACCGTTTATGTGTAAGACGGGCTTTTGTTATGGATCTCAGGTTGCCCATGAGCTCACTAAATAGCCCAAGGTGGCCTAAAACTCCCAGCAATCCTCCTGCCTCAGCCCCTCTCCTCTGAGTGCTAGGATTACAGGTATGTGTCACTATGCCCAGCATAAGGGGACAGAGTACAGGACTGACTTCTGCCCCCTCTCTTTTCCTCTCTCCTCCCTTTCTTCCATCTCTCATTACCTAACCCCTCCGTCATTTCTGCATCAGTCCACGCCTTCACAGATCCGTAGGTTTGCCGGGCAAGCGCTCTGTCTCTGCGCTACACTCCAAGCCCGGTTGGCCTTTTCTCAGCTGTTGACTATTCTGTATAAACTCTCGTTCAACCTGTTCAGCTATTAGTGGTTCCACTGGGATAAGCTAATAGGCATTCTAGACCCGTGCTTGTCTGAACAAAAAGCTTCAGGATCTAACACCTGAGCAGCCAGTTTCGCAGCATTCACCAGTGACTCACTTACTTGCCTGACACGAGAGAAAGTGGGAGGAGGCAAAGCAATCGATTGAACTTCCTGTCAAGGAGCCGTACTGTAGCCTGTAAGACTGCCCCCAGTCCTGCCTTCTGGTGGATATAGACAGGACGGCGTAAATCACATCCTACGTATTGTCCGAAGATTCTGAGCTATGGTAAATGACAGGGCTGCCCTACTAAAACTATGATAAGTCACTTATCATAGTTCAGAATCTTATGATCCGCTCCTTTTGTATCTTAGTGTGTCTTTAGGAAGAAATGATTAAATATCAATAGTTAGATTGTGTGTGTGTGTGTGTGTGTGTGTGTGTGTGTATGTGTGTGCTGTATGTCTGTGTCCTGTACACAGAGGACAACTTGCAGGAGTTAGTTCCCTCCTTCTAGCCAGTGGGTCCTAGGGACTAAACTCGGGTCATTAGACTTTACCCACTGAGCCATCTCTTCATCCCCGGGAAGTTTTTTTGTTGCCCATAAAGATACATTTACTTAACTAAATAGTTACCATTTATTCCAAGTTTTTTTTTTTTTTCTTTTGGAAGCCAGGTTTATTCCTGGGATACATTTGTGTCATTTTAATTATTCAAGGCTCTAGTTTTCCTCCATTTTCCATGTAGCTCTGGGGATGTTTGTGAAATGTAAGATCCGCTATGACAGAGTTAGTTTTAGGGGTTCTTATTTCTGTTTTCTGCCACGAATCAGTGGAATGGAGACAGATCCATGATGAGAGAAATGGAATCGGAATGTTTTCATGCTCAACACTTTTTTGTTTTGACTAAATATCCTTGTGTAGTTGTTGGAACTTTGAAGATGTGGGGTCACCTGTAGTTATCCCTCCACACCAATAAACACGGTCTTGGGGGACTTGAATGTTGTTTTCTGTGCTGTCATTAAACTTCTGTATTTTTCTCTCCAAAAGTCCAGGGGAGGGAGACTTTTATTGTAACTTTCTCCCCCAAGTAATGAGGTTAGGGAGGTCACGATCTAAAAAGTTCAGAAGTAGGAAGGAATGTTAACCTGAAGTTTTCTGTGCCCTGACTACCCCGAGGATCATGGGAGCCTTAGCCATCATCCTGGCTTCTTCACTTGGCAGTAGAGGAAATAGAAAGAAATGAATCCCTGACATGCGTCCGTACTGCAGGAAAAGTGCCGGGGCGGTGCCCTCCTGTTGCACGTCAGAGAGAGAGTACAGGTTGTTAGGGATCTTCAGCTGCATAAATCTCTGGTAGAGATGCAGAGGAGTAGGAGGGGGTGGGGTGTTGTGGGGAGAAGACCTCATACGACTTGTATGTTTCAGAAAGGGCGTGGTGGAGAAAGTGACGCTCCCTCTCTTAATTGCTGGACTTAACATTATGGTCAATTAATGTAATAAGTAAAATGTCATAATGTATCTGCCACCACGTGTTTAAATTCCTGTGTTTTCAGTCCTCCAGAGCCAGTTGTTACATGTTATGCTCAGCATTAACCTTGGCTTTCCTTCGGCTGTCGGGAAATATTAATTCTTATTTACAGCCACCATTGCAAAGGGTCTTAAATTTATTCTTCCTTTCACTAGTAGCTAAATGTCTTAGTTGCTTCTTTTATTGCTGTGATAAAATTTTTTGGCAAGCAGCTAAAGCGAGCCAGGATTTATTTTGCAGCTCCAGAAGGATAGAGGCTGTTGTGGCAGAGAAGACAGAGTGGCAAGCAGGGAAAGCATGGTAGCAGGATCAGGTGGCCGGCTGGTCACATTGCATCTACACTCGGGAAGCAGGGACTTGTGGCTGGGTTACAGAGCATCAAGGCCCAAGCCCAGGCCCAGGGACTCACTCCTCCAGCAAGACTCCACATCTTAAAGGATCCACAGCCCTTTCAAGCAGTATCGCCAGATGTGGACCAAGTAATTCAAGCACGTGAGCCTCTGGGGGACTTTTCCCATTCAAACCTCCGCACCAAGAGAAGTATGGCGGTGGTTATTACATAAGCTAAGCATCATGAGCATCATCTCAGCATACTGTGCCTTTGCCAGCCCTTTCATCCTATGTCCGTCTGTGTCAATCTTGGGCCATGCTCTGGTCTTCTCTGGTGGAGTACAGATCAGATAAGTAGGCTGGTAGACCCAATAGGCATGGGGAGAGAAGGGTCTTTAAAACACTAGACATGCACAAGAAACCAGTTGTTCTCCTCATTCCCTCTAAGCTCCAAGAAGTTTCTTTTATTATGGATTTTGTCCAATGATTTCAAATGTGAAGTAGCTGGCAGTCTGCTTTGTGGACCCAGATGGCGGTTATCTCAGTGAAGGAAACGAAGCTGCTATTTCATCCACGTGTTTGTATTCATTTCTGTATCTATTTACAGTGGCCAGGACCAGTGACAAGGAAAAATGGAAAAAAGAGAATGTGGCATGTGTACACACTCACACACACACACACACAATGAACTTGAAAGACATACTGAGTGAAGTCAGCTAATATGCTATGCAAAAAACCAGCCATTGTGTGGTATTCCTTATAAGATTGATATGTAGACGTTAAAGAAGTTAACTTCATCGAAACAGGATACAATAGAAGTGTCAGAAGGTACCTAGTTACATACACTTTTGGAGGGTAAGTTAGGGAGAGCTAATGTTTGCGGTGTGCAAATGATGTGTGAAATTTGCTAAGTGAGTGAGTCTATAGTGCTTTTATCACACAAAGCCCAAAGCCTCCCCTCCCCCGGAAGAGTGCAGGGGCAAAGGGGCAAATATGTTAATTAGGGTGATTGTGGTAATTGTCTTCCTCTGTATACATGTGTTCAGCCATCCTGCTACACACCTGCTATGCTTTGGATCTAGAATGTATTATAGAGGTTTGGTCATAGTTGACCCCACCGCGAGGTGGATGAGGCTCTCGCAGAAAGGACTTCAGTTCTTTGGAGGTTTGCCTTTGAATGGTGACGTGAGGCCTTAGCTTCTCCTTCCTTTCCTTTTACTTTGTGTGTGTGCACATGTGTGTAGGGGTGTGCACACACAGGCATGTGTGCAAAGGTCAGAGGGCAGCAACAGGTGCCTTCTTCAATCAGCCTCTACCTTGTGTTTGGAGGCCGGGTCTCACTGAAACTGGAGCTCACTGACGGAGCTGGACTGGCCGCTAAGTGTGTTCTGTCACGTTGATGGCTCTGCTTCCCCAGAGCTTCGCTTTGCAGGTGCACACCACCATATGTGGCTTCTACAGGGGTGCTGGGGATCTGAACTTGGGTCCTTATGCTCGTATGCAAACGCTACAGGCCTCAAAGCAACGGGACCAAATGATCCTGCACTGAAATCTCTAACACGCCGAGAGAAAACCAAGCCTTCCCTTTACATACTGACTTGTCTTAGGTATTTTGTTGTTGTTGTAATGGAAAACTGAAATACAGCTTTCTGTCAATTACACCTCAGTGAGGGCAGGGGTGGAGGGGAGTTAGAAGGACTCAGACCAGCTCATTAATGGACTGTAATAAAACTCTGTGAGAAGCAGAGGCTTCACCTTTAGATAACTACAGATAGTTCATTTTTCCCATGGTAGGTTTATGATTTTCTCATCAGATATCCTTTCTTAAATCAGAAACATGTGTTCAGGGATTTTTAAAATGTTTTCAGATATTGTATCCCAAAGCTTTTTTTTAATTAACACAATTGTTTTCTCATTTTTTTGGTCTTTCTTCCTTTGGTTTAGTTATGTCTCAGATGCTTCTGGAAAATTCTAGCAGCATCTTGCGTTATAGAAATAGAAGGTATGCTTTCTCAGAGGCAGTAGACAGGTCTACTGTTCGTTTCATTAACGCTTTAGATTTTCAAGTTTGCTCATTCAGTATTCTAAAAGGATTAATGTTGACTTCAGGGCTGACAGGCAGCTAGGAATTTTGTATCCTCTGCAATGACTGACCCTCAGCCCTTGTGACGTGGAGAAGCCCCCTCTCCCTTTCTTTCCCCCTTTTTTCTTTTTATTTATTGATTTGTGTTTGAGACAGGCCTCCCAAGTGTTGGGGATTACAGGCCTGAAGCCCTATGCATGACTACAAATGAGGCCTTTTGCTGTCTCCATAAAAAGCGTTCTTTGGTCTTGAGTTTCTAATGTCACCCAAGACCACTGGGAGCTTGCTTATAAAGCCTTTCAGAACATGTTTGAGTTTCTCCAAGAAGTCCTGGATAATTACAAACATAAATTACAAATAATTAAAATGCAAGCCAGACCCTCATTAACTCCAGTTCTGTGAAATCTCGGCTATCAGGCTGCACAAACATTGTGCCCATTCCTCATGCTCCTTGGAGCTGCAGCCCTCTTGCCAAGGATCTTGCTTTGACCGTAAATCATGCAGCCTTCTCAGAGGGACACATCTGTGTGTGATTGCCTTGTTATGCATGAGCTTGGTCAGCAGGGAGACCCTCTGTGTGTGTGCGCGTGCGTGCGTGCGTGCGTGCATGTTTGCTGGGAGGGATGACTGCTAAGATACATTAAAGAAGCGCTGTGTCCGTTTTTAATCTTCTATAGATGACTGTTGATTATTACACCTGGTAAAAACAGAAGGGGACATTTCAAAGGCGGCATGTAAGGAGGCTGGTTTTCCTCGTGGTTGTTGTCTTAAGAAAACTGGTGGCATTGAGAACCTGCCTGCCGGAAGTTTCTTCATGTTTCCTTAGCTGGCAGATTAGGATGTAGTTACTGTTATGATCCAAAGAATGTTCATCTCCACAAGAGCTGCCAGAGGCAGGGGAGCCAAGGTATATTCAAGCCGGGCACTGGAACCTGGCTTTTCTGTAGGGGTGAATGGCAGAAGCCGTGTGTTGTGGACATGGACGCATTGCGTGTTAGCAGTTTGTGTCTCTTCTCGCTCCTGGGGAGTCTATCTCGTTGGCCTTCTGTTTCTCCATTGTTCCAGATCCTCTTTGCGGCAGGACCAGTGCTGAGTGTGTCTCCTCATTGGTGGTCAACATCTGGAATGTTTTCCGTGGCTCAGAGACATACACACTGGGGGTAGACAAATAGACAGATCGACGGATGACGTTCCTTTTCCTCCCGGCCGAAGATCTAACGCTTCTTTGCGGTTACCCAGCTGGTCATTGCCTTAGTCACAAGGCTCCTCTTGTATTTGTGTGTGAAGTGGAGGAGGGGGGCCCTTTCTCATAAGTGTTCCTCAAAGTCACAACTTGACTACTCTGTGTGTGTGTCTGTGCACGCGCGTGCACTCGCGCGTGTGCTCACGCGTGCTGAGCTCAATGGGTACTCTTGTATACATCTACCACATTTGGGCATCACTCCTCAGAAGCCATTGCCCCTCTATTTTCTTGAGATAGGGCCTGCCAGTTTCTGGAGCTCACCCAGTAGGCTAGGCCGCCTGGGGGTCCTCTGCAGTTCTCCCATGTCTGTCTTCTCAGCATTGGGCCTACAGATGGGGACCACTGAGGTAGCTTTTTTCACATGGGTTTTGGGGCTTGAAATCAAGTCCTCAAGGCCAGTGCTTGAGCACTGAACTCTCTCCCCAGATCCACACCTCCAGGATTTACTCAAGCTGGCTAAAGCAAAGAAGGGAGGGCTTTCTTCTACCAAGCGTGTCTTTGGGTATGGCGATCTCTTCCTGATGCCTTCTGCCCACATCACCATGGCGAGAACTGTGTATGGCCACCTCTGTCTGCCGGGGCATCTTGTGATTTTATCTGAGCCCATGGTGGCTAGGGGACACAGTGGGTGCTCTGTTAGCGGGAGGGTGAGTGGACTCATCCTGGCTTGACAACACAGAGTGCATCACAGAGTGTGGCTCTTTCTGTTCTGGCTGCATTTGGTTACAGACCTTCTGAAATAATTGGACACATAAATCTGTAAGTGCCCCATCTGGCCTTAATTCTTTTCAGTTTCAGTTATTAAGATGATAAAGAACAGTATTTATTATGTTAGAAAAGAGAGAGACTGGTTGTAGTTTTGTTTCCAGCGATTGCCGTCGAGTGTTGTCTGTTATCTTCCGATTCATCTCAGTGTTATCAGTCAGGTAAAAGCCTTGCTAAGTTGGCTTCAGCACATGGTTAAAAAAAATAAAATTAGCGGTCAGGATTAAAGTCCAAGCGTTCTACCCAGGAGTCCTTCAGCCTTTGGTTGACAGTAGGAGAAACACACACCTGATGCCCTGGAGGAATGGTGTACCCTGCCACAGTCTGAGGGGTCCTGGCCATCCTCATCATGGTCATTATAGGAGGTCTCAGTCTTAATGTTTCTTTAATCCTGACCGCTACTTACAGGATAACCCAGCATCAGGAGAGAAGTTTGCTTATGTGCCGTTTGGAGCTGGATGTCATCGTTGTATTGGAGAAAATTTTGCATATGTTCAAATTAAGACAATTTGGTCTACTATGCTTCGTTTGTATGAATTTGACCTCATCAATGGATACTTTCCTAGTGTGAATTATACAACAATGATTCACACTCCTGAAAACCCAGTAATCCATTACAAAAGAAGATCAAAATGAAAAAGGAACAAGGAACCAGTGTGGGTTAATGACTGCAAGCGGCAACTTGAGAGAGAATGAAGCTTATGAAACAGCAAAATAAAATAAAATAAAATAAAATTAAAAGGCCCAAAACCAAAACAAAGAGCTGCCATTCCACAGATTCTTTTGTAGTCGATGGACCATGGTCAGTGAGGGAGCTTGTGGTCTATCGGACCAGATCAGAAGCTGGGAGAGCGGAGCACGAGAAATACAAGTTGGATATGGAGTCCAGGGCTTTACCTAGAGGGTGACAGCGGAGAGGACCCATGCACTGTTATTGTTTGATTTCCATGTCTCTAATTGTATGTTTTGTTGTTGTTTTCAGGATTTATTTTTGTTTATGTATGTGACTGTATGAGTATGGTGAATGCCCACAGAGAGTGCATTGCGTCCCCTAGACCTGGAGTTACAGGCTCATGTAAGCCACCTGATGTGGGTGCAGGGAACCCCCAAACACCTTTAACCTCTGAGTGAGCTCTCCAGCCCCTTGGTTTTGTTTTTTAAAGACAGGTGAACTCAAGCTGTGGGAGAACTCACTGTGTACTCGAGGAGAGCATTGAACTCTTGGTCTTCCTGTCTCTAACTTCCAAAAGCTGGGGTTGGAGGGGTGTGCCACCCAACCAGTTTTGGACTACATTTTATGATGTCAAATTGGTGTATTCAGGGAAGATCTTATCACTTTAATGAGGAAGGAAAAAGACTTTACTCTTCAAGTCACTTAGAAATGTGTTAATTCCTGCATCTCTTTCCCTCTGGTTTTGCCTTTTTGAGTGTTACGATTTTTTGCCTGCTGACCATACACCTTAACACTGTGCCATACCTCCAGACTAGTCCTTTTTAAAAATAACCTGCACCATAGGTGCCCCAAAATCCCAATTCTCAAAATAACCACTTAGGCTTTGTGACTATATTGTGGGTTTTAGTTTCTGTAACATCAAATACCAGTAATTTAATAAAATTAAACTATTCATGCAGAAAGAAATGCATCAACTAGATTGGGAATGGAGCTTGGTGGTAGAGTGCAGCACGTGTCCAACCCTGGGCTCAGTGCCTACCACCATTAACCAAAACACCCATGATACAAAGATCAGTACTTTGCATTGGTATGGATCTTGGTTTATTGATACAAATTTAACATCAGTTTTGTTATATGTATATTTATACTCTTAATTAAAGTATTGTGTTTGTGCAGCTCATTTAAAATGCAATGTATAGTTAAAAATAGAGTTAATAGATGGTCATTTATAATAGTCAAACTTGCAGTCGTATTAGTTAGGTTTTCTAGATGTACAGAGATATATTTCAGATGAATAGTTATTCTTCAACTCTTTCAAAGATTACAAAATATGGCATTTAAAATATTTTAAGAACTTAGGACTTTTCATAACAATGAGACACATCTGCTCCTGGGAAGAAGATGATGGAGTTGGTTAGCCATTTGGGTAAGAAACTTTTCTTGCCTTGATTGTTTGATGTTATGCTGTATGAACTGAACATGCAGGACCCACAGAAAAATCACCACTGAACTTGCCTAAAGGTGAGATAGTTCTTCGGGGTTCCTGCTTCATGAAAGAGTCTGCCAGACATTCTGCAAGACATAGTATGCAAAACACAGAAGAAAGTGACTGACAAACTGCCAATATAGGTGGAACTGTCTTTGAAATTTCCTGCTTCATGGAAAAGTCTGGATACTATGGGCCTGTAGGCTGAAGATGGATGCCCCAACAGTACAGAAGAACTTTGGGTGACTGTCCAGGAAGCAAGATGTTTTGGAAGTTGCTTACAATGCATTTCCTGTTAGCTTAGGTAATATTATATCCTTCTGGAGTCTTTGATGGAGTTGAAGAAAGACAGTTTTATAATTATAAAAAAATAGATTAGATATAAAACTTTAGACTGACAAAGATAGGATAAATGATAGAGTATTTTTTTAATTTGCCAAATGTAAGTGGACTAAATATTGTAACTATAATTCTTGCTTTATAAATGGTTTGATATATGTAATTTTACTATGTTAAAGTTAAAACCTTCCTTTTTATTTGAACAGAAAAGGGGAGATGATATAAGAAGTCCTTCTGTATATGTGTTGCTTTTATTGGTTAATGAATAAAGAAGCTGCTTTGGCCTGTGATAGGGCAGAGTAGAGCTAAGGGGGAAAACTAAACTGAATGCTGGGAGAAAGAAGGCAGAGTCAGTGGGACACCACGTAGCCACCTGCAGAGAGAGACGCAGGAAATTTGCCTGGTAAGCCACAGCCATGTGGTGATACACAGATAATAGAAATGGGTTAATTTAAGATAGAAGAGTTAGCCATGAATACTCTTAAGCTTTTGGTCAAACAGTATTGCAATTAATATAGTTTTTGTGTGGTTATTTTAGGTCTGAGTAGCCAGGAAACAAACGAGTGGTTTCCGACTACACACCCAAGCATAGGCTCATGTCTGAGGGACTGATGAGCTTTTTACCAACGTCCCTCAGCTCAGCCAACCCCTAGCACACATGCCCAGAGTGTGGTCTTGTTCTTCTCCCATAATTAGAATCATATCTGTCTTGTTCTGTGGCTGGGATCACACCCCCAGTATAACATATTTTTGTGATTCTCTCCTCATCACACAGGGATTGTGTTTTGTTTTCATCTAGGATGGCGCCACCCTCTTCCAAGGGTTTTCACTTTATTTTTATATTTGTTTACTTATTTTGTGTGTGTCTGTGTGCCACTGTGCCACAGCACACATGTGGAGGTCAGAGGACAAGTTGCGGGAGTCCCTTCTCTTCTTCTACCACATGGGTCCCAGAGTGTGGACTTAGCTCTTTAGGCTTAGAGGCACGAGCCATGACCCACTGAGTCATTCCCGCCAGAGTAGATAGATGTATAGGTATGTATATATTGGGGGCATATGAAGACATAGCCTTCTAATGGTACTTTCACATCTACTGCAGCAGCAGTGGACCTACCAGGTCTTTTAAAACGTTCTTTTTACAGCTCTGTAATGTGATTAGACTGCAGCTGCATCCTTGCCAGTGCTCACTGAGTTCTGGGCATATTCTAGAGCAATGTATCCTTGAATCAGTGGCACATTGAACCCGTGTGTTTATGTTTGTATGTAAATGCCACGCTGTGATGTCACACGTGTCCCTGGCCTGGGGAATGCTCTCTCTCACAGAGAAATCTTTCACAGCGCCTCTGCAGCACACTTGATTTCTGACGTGACAGAAGCAACAGTTGATAATTGATAATAGCATTTAAAAGGCAGATCAGTGTTACATTAGTACTTTGCAAAAGGTTAAGAACTAAAGGGCCTCTTTATAAATGGCATTTTATTCATTTTCTTACGTATCATTTGTATGTGAATACGGATGTGTGTGGTTGTTCCATGAGCCATGGCACGCAAGTGGAAGTCAGAGGACAACTTCCAAGAGCCAGTTCTTTCCTTCTCTCACACAGATCCCTATGGTCAATCTTCAGGCTTGGTAGCAAGTGCCTCTAACCACTGAGCCATCTCACTGGCCCAAGACCAATGATCTTTAAGAGACACTTAAGTGCTTAATGATGGATGTCTCCGGATTGGACCTGGGGCTGTAACTTGTCAGGAAAGCCCAGCTGTGGGCTCAGTGTGAAAGGTGACGGTTCCGCCCTCCAGGAAGAATTGCAGGGAGCCATCTACTGGCTCTGTGCGGACTCTTGGGAAAGCGAGGGTGGTGGAAACCCTTGGATCCCAGATGTTACTCCCCAGGGCCAGGTGCTGATCATCTGGCAGCCTATGCTGGGAATTCTTAGATCAGCACCATTGTGATGCCTCTCTCACTTGGCTTAGGAAATTACCTGTTGGTGATCATTATTATAAATGGTGGTAATTAAACATTTCAGAAAGTGGAACATTCTGCACGTGGGTGTGTAATGATCTGGCGGGTGTTCCTGTTTCGAGAGTGTGAAGCCTATGGATAAACAATGGCCTTTCTGTTAGAAAGCCTACCCCTGCTTTTGTCTGTTCCTTTAGAGGTGGGTGTTCCATCCCTGGCAGAGTAAATCAATGCAATGAGTATGTGTTGTCCTGTGTGCTTTCTAATACTTTAAAAAGCTGTCTAATTTGTTATTATTATTATTCCTCTGTGTGTGTGTGCGTGTGTGTGTGTGTGTGTGTACAGGCACACGTGTGTGTGTGTGTGTGTGTGTGTGTACAGGCACACGTGTACCATGGCATGCATGTGGAGGACAGAGTTGGTTCTTTCCTTCCACTTTATGGTCTGACTGCCACGTAAACTGTTGTCCCAGCTTAACAACTTGCAGGCCTACGCTTTGAGAAACCTCCACTGTTACATAAGAGGTGCAGTTACCCAAATGGAGGGGTCACAATGTGTGTAGCGAGGCCTTTGTATACAGAGTATGAGCAGAGCCTGTCAGTCCGTGTCTCCTAGCTAAGTCTAGCCAGGTGAAGCAATCTCACACGATGACCATGGAACAGAAGAGAAAGGAGCTACCAAACTGAGCCTAGCCTGGTTTGCAGAATTGTATGGAAACAACTTTTTTTTTTTAAAGTCTCAACTCGAGAGTGGGTTGTTATTACAGCAACAGATAAATGAAGATTCTCCTGGACTAATGGTCACTTAAATAGCCATTTGGCAACAGATTGTCTAAGTATGCTGTCACTATATTATGCACTGTTGACTAACATAGTTACATCACAGGGCAAGGAAAGAAATGACCTAGCCACCAGAGGCTTGGGCGTCACTGGATGTTATAATGAAGCATCAGCTTTATCACCATAACCCTGGTGACTTCTTAGGAATAATGGTTGGTGTTTCAACATAGAAAAGGCAACAGTTTAAATCGGGAAGCTGAGAAAAATGCATGCAAGAAATAGACTGCTTTTTCGGTTGGCTGAGCGTTCATCCCTCCCTCCCTCAGTCTTTCCCGTAGGATATTTGAAGCAGAGTGCCTGGGGAAGTCCACTGGTCCAAATGTTTTGCCTCAAGCACACCATTTCCCAAATCTGCCTGTAAGCCGCCTTCTTAAAAAAGCGAATAAGCTTAGGGAATAATTATTCCTCAAAGTACACAAAACTCCCAAGCAGGCCTTTGTTCTGCAGACAGAGCTGATTCATTAAGCGGCATCAAGATAATTGTCACGATTTAAAAATTTAAAAGAGACCCCGGAGCCTTTGGCTCCAGTGTAAAACTTTCTGTTGCTTTCCTGGCACAGTGCCTCTGGCTGAATATTTCGTGCTGTACATTGCTCCATTTTTGGGATTTGTTTCGTATTTTTGTCCTCAGGACAGGAAACTGCAGAACAAAATATATTCACTTTGGTAACCAGTGCTGGCCTGGTGGTGACCCGGTGCTCTGATGGATGCCAGCGACCGGCCGGGGTTTATTCTTCCCTCACAAAGGCATCGTAAAGCGAGGAATCACTATTTTGACACAAGGAGAGCAACATTCGCATTAACAGTTGCATAATTTATTTCTTTCAGGAAACACTGTGCTCGGTTTTAATTAAAATTCTTGAAGAGTACAGTCTTCATTGGAACACACCCGCCTTTGCCCCCTCTTGGGATTAATCCATGATTGTGCAAAAGTCATTTTATAGAGAAGTGTTTTCTCACTAGAATGTCACTGCAGGCAGGCTTCTGCCTCCGACTGCTGAATTAAAGGTGTGTGATATCAATGGTCTCCCTCTCTTTTTAAAAATTGTTTTGTATCTCATAGTCCCAATTCATTTATATCAAACTAAATTTGAGATAATATATTTTTAACAATGTTTTGTGTCCTCCCTCCCTCCCTCCCTCCCTCCCTCCCTCCCTCCCTCCCTCCCTCCCTCCCTCCCTCCCTCCCTCCTCCCCTTCCTCCCTCCCTCCCTTCCCCTCTTCTTCCCCCTTCCTTTCCCCCTTCTTTTCTTCTTTCCTTCATGCTAGGCCCTTTCTGTTGCTGTACCATGACATCTCCCCATCATGTACAGATTTGTGTGTGTGAGTATGTGTGCGTGTGCAGGTTAGAGGACAACCATGATGTGGTGATATTTTGTTTGGGTTTTAACAAATAAAGCTTGTTTTGAAGATCAGCGTGAAGAGCTAAACCACAAGAGGCCAGGCAGTGGTGGCACACACCTTTAATCTCTGGACTTGGGGGACAGAGGGATCTCTGTTAGTTCAAGGCCAACCTGGACAACATGAAATTGATCCAGTCTAAAAGAGAAACAGAGCGCACACAAAGTTATCCCAGCACTTGGGATCACACACCTTTAATCCCGGCACTAGGGAGGTGGAGATAGGAGTGATGGCTGGATGGAGATAGGAATATAAGGCGGGAGAAGACAGGAACGCAAATGCAGTCTAAGGCAGTTAGTCTGAGGACAGGATCTCCCTTTGATCTGAGCATTGATAGAGGTAAGAGGTCTCTCTAGTTCCTGGCCACCTCTGCTTCTCTGATCCTTCAGCTTTCGCCCCCTGATAGCTGACTCTGAATTTTTATTAAGACGAATTAGAATTCGTGCAACGCTTAGGTGTCATCTTCAAGAGTGCCACCCACCTCCTTTGAGACAAGGTCTCTCATTGGCCTGGAGGTCACCAATTAGGCCAGTTGGCTGATCAGCAAGCCCCCAAGGGTCCCCCATCCTCACTTCCATATCCTCAAGCTTGTGAGGCACACAGTCTACTAAACGGAGCGGTCTCGCCTGCCCCAGAGAATCTTTTCACTAACTATTTGGTTATGCAGAAGAAGTTGCTCATTGACTATCCTAATTGCAAAATGAAGGGTTTTGAAACTCTTTTCTGCACTTTTCCTTGTTCTATGAGTTCTGTTTTAAACTGACTAATAGAAATTTGAGAAATAAATTTTGTTCGTAGTAAAAGGGTAAAAGTAGCTGAAATACCTCTTGGAATCTCAAACAGGCTCTGCCTTCCTTCTCTTGAACCCCAGGGAACCTGCTGGTGCCGACCAAGTCCAGCAGGCAGTGCCTGCACCTAGCAGCCTTCCTAGCGAAAAGTCCCTGCTCATGACTGGCACCTTACCTCTGGGCTATGGATTTGGCTCAGTTTGTTTCTGTCCCTGATGTCTTATGCTTGATTTTGTAACTCTCCCGGCTGAGCCCTTTGAAAATAAAGCCTTCAGTGTTGATGGACAGATTAAGGGAGCAGACCCAACATTTCAAGCCATCTTAGAGTAGTATCCTTGGGAGTGAGTACCCTTTCATTACCCCGCCTTCCTGGGAACTCTTCATTTCCTTCCTGTAGTTTCCCTTCAGTAGCCACAGCTAAGACCGCTGTCTTAGCCTCCCGTCGCGTCTCCTCACTAATTACCCCCCTCTTCCACATTTCTATTCTGCTTTTCACACTGTAGCCAGTTTCAACTTTCTAAAGCACCATTGTACAACTGACAGGGTTTAGTGTATCCAGAGTTGACCTGGAACTACCTATGTGGTTAAGAATGACTTCAAACCTTTGATTCTCCTTTTACACTTCCCAAGTCCTGGGATTATAAGTGTGTGCTGCCCTGCCCAGTTTATCCAGTGCTAGGACTTGAACTCAGGGCTTTGTGCTTACTAGGCGTGCATCCTACCAGCTGAGCTACATCTCCAACCCCACGTTTTCCTGTGTAAAATTTATTTCTATTGCCCCGTTGGTGTAAGAGCCAAACCCTTGCCTAAACTTCGAATTTCACTGTAATTTCTAAGTCTCCATGCTGTTATTTGGGAGTGGCTGGTGGGTCAGAGTTGACCGGCGGTCCCCACAAAAATACGCTGCCTACAAGATCCTTACTGTTTCATATTGTTTGATCATCACAGTCCCAAAACCATGCAGTGTGCACTGCCCACCGACCCTGTCTGCATCACGAGACCTGACGTGGGAGCATTTGTGTGTGTGAGCCCTTCCCAGGTAGGTTGTTCTTCATCTTCTGCTACTCAGTCCCATTTTGTAAGCATGTATCAAAGCTCTCCATTCTCTTCCAACTTTTCCCCTCACTCATGCAGATATGTTTCTATTTTTCATTAAATGCAAATTAAATTAGAGAATATATCTTTATAAGATACTGAGTGTTTTCTTAATCTTAAATTTGAAGTGTGTGAATATGTGTGTGTGTATTCTTGAACACACATAAAGTAAATTCAGATTGAATTAGTTGCCTGTAAATCTACTCAAGTATTTAGTCGTCAGGAAATAGTTCAGCTCCTCTCTAATAACCTCCTCAGTTATTAAGTTGATTTTTAAATGAAGTTAGGAGTCCAGTATGGCTCATACGGGAAGATTTAATCAGGTGCCACAACAACAGACTATTTTCTAAAAACATTAACCATTAACATGACTGGCGATGTAGCTCAATGGTAGAACATTCTCAGACCTTTATGAGGCATGCAGCTCAGTTTCTAGGATGGAAAAAAAAGGCAAAAGTCCCCCCCACTTTATGTAAAACATGATATCTTACATTCGAAAACCTTTCCGAGAACATGGGCTTGTCTCTGGCTCTGATTGTGGGTGTTGATGGAGAACAAGGAGATGTTTTTCAGGTGTAGTGCAGATACTTTGGGTTCTCATACAAACATGAAAAGGGGGAGGGATGAATTGAAAGGAAGAGGGGGAAGGGAGGAAGAGAGCAAGAGATGGAGGGAGTGGAGGGGAGGAGACAAAGCTGATGTAAACTCTCTCTAGCTGCCTTCACTGCACCTACCCCCCCTCCAGAGCTGAGGTCCAAACCCAGACCCTTGTGCTTGCTCGGCTCTACCACTGAGCTAAGTTCCCAGCCCCAGAAATATGTATTCTCAAACAACAACTTGTGACAGAACCTCATGCCACTCCCTTCTGTGTATATCTATGTTGTGTGTCATCCTGCCACTAGTCACGTACCTGCCGGGGTCATTAGATTGCCTGCTATGGCCTCACAGTTCTTATGTTTAAGTAACCCTTATGTAGGAGTCTAACACTATGCCATATTGCTAGTGATTCACTGGGGACCATCTTACTAGGTAAGTCCTGTGTCATCTTACATCATCACAAGGATAAGGGCGGGGACAGCACAATGGGTGTTTTGAAAGCTGGGTGCACCTGTAGTTCCAGTTCCTTGGGATGCTGAATGAAGAAGGAACAGCATTTGGACCCAGGAGTTTAGGGTCAGGCCGATAAACAGTGAGACTCCATTCCATTAAAGAATCTTTTTTGAGGCACTAGAGAGATGAGTCAGTGGCTAAGAGCACCTGTAGCTCTTGCAGAGGACCCACATGGCAACAGTAATTTCAGTTCCAGGGGATCTGATACCCTGAGGACTTCTGGGGACAGTGTATGCACACGGTACACATCCCTATATATAGATAAAGTTAAAAATAAATGAATACACAAAGTATTTCTGATCTATATAGTGAAGCTACATTCCCGTAACTGCTATTGCAATGTATTGTTGTAATTGTTTTGGTCCTTAGCTGTTGCTGTGACTAATACATAAGTCACACTTTATCACAGCCATGTGTATATGGGAAATTATATACATACACATACATACATACATACATACATACATACATACATACATACAGGAATTGGTGCCTGCAGTGATTTCAGGCATCCCCTGGTGGTTATAGGAATTCATCCCTTGTTTTTCCCTTCCTCCTTGCTTCCTCTCCCTACTCCTTTTTGTCTGCTTCCTGCCTCTTCCTAAATGTTTCCCGTGCTGGTCTTCATCTTATAATCCTGCTGTCTCAGTTTCTCCAATAGCCATTATTACGGGCGAGTGCCACCATACCTGGCAGAAGCAGACCGTTTGTGTATGTTTGGATAATTCAGTCTGATAATTCATTAGCTCATGTGCATGGATGGGGTCAATATTGAAGATGCCTTCAGTCTTACCAACCAGTAAGTGGACTTGTGTCTCCCTCGTGGTAGGGATGTTGCCAGGTGTTGTGAAAGGATTGAGAAGTCCTGTGACAACATGGAAGATGTTCGGCTGCCCTGGCTTAGCTAAAGATGAGCATGCCAGCCAGCCTCCTTCCACGTACCAGATCTGCCACTGTGTAAGCCAATGAACTTACTCAGCAATTCCATGACTGCCAAGGAGGGTGCAGTGGAGGTGAGCAAGGTGCAAGGGGAGAGGGAAGAAACAGGAGATAATATATTCTGGATGGCGGGACCTTGAAGCCATTCAGAACAGGAGAGGACCATAAAGTTTGTGGTGCTGCAACAGTTGGCATGGTAGCCCAGAAAGCTGGAACACAGGGTGCTGGCAGCTCTCCATGGCATTGCTGTCTGCGTACCACTGGTGAGGAACCAGGAAAGGCGGATGAAGCTCTACTGGGTTTTCCCGGTGAGATGTAGCCTTTTGGACAAAAAGCCGAGTTGCTTAATAAGAAAAGTTAGCTTGTCTGTAAAGTTGTTTATAAGGATGTAAACCACTGTTCTCAGGGGTGTCCCCGTGTTTTAATTGTTTATAAATAAAGTCATTATGTGGGGATTTATTTTGTGATAAGTGAGATTATACTATATCCCCTGCTGTCAAAGGTTTTAGATAGTGCATTTTATCTTTTAGATATTTTCTAAGATTTCCCTAATTGCTCCCAGGTGGAGAAGAATAATCTGGCAGTTTCCAGATGGCCACTTAAAAATAAATAAATACACAAATTTCCTTTAGGTTCTTGATTGCCCACCCCAAGTCTCTCCGCATCTCCAGGCAGATCCGCTATTCTGTCGTGAGAGTGAATGAGCTTTAGCCCAGATTTAGCTTTCTGAAAACAGATGGTCCAAAAGAGGAAGGGAAGCCTCTTGCCATCCCCCCGGGCTGAGCCTGAGCGTGTTTGTCCTCATGCAAGGGCAGTTTGTCTCTGTTTTGGCCTGACTTCTGGGAGCCCAGAACTCTCAAAAAGATGTTTTCTTGAAAATAGGGAGTCCTTTTCTTGTTTGTCCGTGTATTCTTGGCTGAGTTTCGTATATCCTGGCTGCTCTGGCTCATTGGTATTCAGCTCGGTCCACAGTGGCAGAGAAGGCAGCGAGGGGTGGGGGTTGGCGCAACGGAAGGCCAGCCTGGGCCTCCGAGGAGAGATGCCCGTCTCCCAAGGAATAGCGGAACCCGGTTCGCTTTGTCCATCACCTGGCTACTTAAAGCTCTCAGCTGATTTAAGTAGGTTTCCAGGTCTCTCCCTTTTTAAAAAATGTAGATTCAGTTGGGCTAGAACTTGAAAGTCCACATGCTTTTCTCGTTGAAAGTAAAATGGCTGATCAAGTTCAGCAGTATCATTTTTTTTCTTTTTTTAGCTCAAGCGTGTTTCACAGTTGGACAAATATTAAATTGTTTTTAAGAATTTCTGTCAGCAATATGGCCGAAGTGAAATTGATTATAAAAATGGAAATGGTTGCAACCTCAAATGAGTTGTTTCCCTTTTAGCATATTGAAAACATACATTGAGATACGCATCCAAGATTATAATTATTTCTTTGAAAGATGGCTTTGAAAAGAGTAATCAACATGTGCAGTTTATAGGGCGTTTGCAGTTTAGGATCTCTTAACAGAAACTTGTTTATTTTGGAACGAAGAAATTGTGTTCCACTAAAGCAAACTGGGAAAACATCTAATTGAAGAGCTTGTTAGTTTTTTTTTTTTTTTTTTCCCTGTTGTAGTAGTAGTTAGGAAGCCGGGTCTCACACAAATCATTTTCTTATTATGGTCTATTTGCCTGACTTGAGGCTTTTCACATTGCTAGAAGGAAATCCTATTATCACGATAGCATTTGTAACAATTACCCCCACAAGTAAGTATGCATGGATAGTTCTGTCCAGGGACTGGGGAGATGGCGCGGCCAGTAAAGCGGTTGCTGTGCGCATGCGCTCAAGAATCCTCGCCCCTCGCAGAAAAGCCAGTGCTGGGAGACAGAGACAGGCAGACCCAGGGAGTCACGAGCCATCCAGTCTAGGTGAAATGATGAATTCCAAGTTCAGTGAGAGACGTTTTCTCAAACAAACACATGAAGAACAACAACAAAACAAGTAGAGAAGAGACTGAGGAATACATCCCAGGGCCAGCCTTTGGCCTCGACACGTACCCTCGTAGCAAGCGGCGCCCCCTTCTCCCATCCTGTGTGTTTGTGTGTATGTGTGTCTGGAAATTGCTTCTAAGCAGTGCTGGGGAACAACAAATGATTTTTGGTCTTTTCAGGTCATAATTGTATTTGCCTTTCTCTGAAACATATCTGATGTTTTTTAAAAAATCAATTATTAACAGGGAAAATCAATTCTGCATATTAACTTTGATTATATAAGCAATGTTAATAAATGCTGACAATTTGGAAGATTATAGTGTTTTAGCACACGGAGCTGGATCATCAGTCCCAACAGGCAAGGAGAGGCGGTTTAAAATTTTTAACACTCCGTTAAAGCCTTTCCCTTACCTAGCAACATCACATGTGCCTTGTGACTTTGCCAGACTTACAGCCTACAGAGTCAACGCATCTGCCAGTACCAAGTGTGAGGAAATGACTGAGCTGGTTTTTGGTTTTACCCCGAGAGGGAAGGGATTCTTACACTGACATTCTCCACGAGCTGACTGTAGAGGAGAATTAATTTAAGCAGACCCATTGGCGGGTTTTAGATGGTACCGTACAGGTGTTTTGTCCCCAGATCAACAGGCGTTTATTTGTGGGTTACGGGATCAAATGAATGATTGGGACACCCTGGTGCCAAGGATCATGTGAGCACTCAAAACCTGAGAAGACAGTTTCTGACCTGTTCTCCATTCCAACAAAGGGTGCTTGTGGCCACTGGCTGTTAGGTGTGCAGGGATGGAAGGCTACCTGGCCAGGGCTGGGGTGGGAGGAAGGGAACGGGTCTCAGCTGTGTTGTCCTGTCAGGAACCACACTGATGCTGCAGACACCGTTGGGCCAAACCGAATTCATGGTGCTAGCCTATTCTCAAAGAATTGGAGAGAAAGAAGAGAAACACTCTGACCCCAAGGGAGTTCCCGTTCTAGAAAGAATACTGAGCAGTTAATCATTAGGGCCCAAGTAAGTTCTAGACTGAAGTGTGGGAAAGCCCCAACCGGGCTGGAGAGATGGCTCAGCCACTGAGAGCACTGACTGTTCTTCTAGAGGTCCTGAGTTCAATTTCCAGCAACCACATGGTGGCTCATAACCATCTGCAGTGAGATCTGGCGCCCTCTACTGGCCTGCAGGTGTGCATGAAGGCAGAATGCTGTATACATAATAAATAAATAAATTTAAAAAATAAAAATAAGGAAAAAAAAGAAATTCAATTCTGAAAAAGAATCCTTCCAGGGACCTGCTGCAGTTTTGTAGACACTACCTCCGCTGCAGTGCAGGGCCCTCAGAAATAACGTTCACCCCGCCATTTCCTTCCATAGGAGAGAAATGCTAGACAGGGTTTGGATTGTATTTGGTCCAGGAGAGAGAAATGGGAAGGGGAGATCATTTCTTTTCTTTTTCTTTTGAAGGATTTTTTTTTTATAATTTCTTTAACTTTATTTTATGTGCATTGGTGTGAAGGTGTCTGTGAGATTGCCCTGGAACTGGATTTGCAGACAGTTGTGAGCTGCCATGTGGGTGCTGGGAATTGAACCTGGGTCCTCTGGAAGAGCAGTCTGTGCTCTCAACCACCAAGCCATCTCTCCAGACACTTGGGGGACCGTTTCCAAGCAGGGCAGAGGCTGAGTAGCTCTTAGCATGGGGTCCTATGATAAATTAATTGCCCACTTAGGAAGAAGGGGACGCTCATTATTCCTCCCCGGTGTGACATGATTTCTCTAGAACTCTGCTTTATTTGGTCTTTCCTCTCCATCCCCACAGTGTATAAAGAAATCACTCTCAATCCAGTGGCACCAGGAAGGGATCCCCGATCTCAACTTCCAGCTCTTGCGGTCTAGGGTTGTCTTAGCCTTGGACTCTTCTTACCTTTGTGCCTTTTACTTCCCAGTGACACCATAAACATGTACACTAGTCAATTACAATGAGGGAGGACTTGGATGTATGCAAGTAGTAGAAGAACGTGCGTGGCTCTGGGTTCAGTTCTTAACACTGTAAAAATGAAAGGTTGAGCAGCAAGCACAAGCCAGGCAGAAGCTTGGGAAGAGCAAAGCACTTAGCGTCCCTGTTGTAGATACGGGCCCAAGCCCCCTTGATGTCCTCCGTCACCTTTGGTCCTCGACCTTCCTGTTAACCTTGGCCATGGCTGAGTATCTTGCCCTGTCCACCTGCCCTCCACTACACCCATTTAGGTTGTCATTTTCTTAGTCTAAGTGACGATCAGGGTCTTTCAGTGGCCTTTTGCCTGCATCCTCATCTCTTCGCTCCTAGCTCCACCTGCCTCTTAGTTCCACCTACACCTAGCTCTGTAAATCTGGACCACACCTTCCCTGAAAGTCTGGGGTGGTTTCTCTTGACCAACTTTATTTACTCCCTGAAGCCCCTGCTGTTGCTGACACCAACGCTGTAGACAGACTTTCCTAATCTATTCCTTTCCGCACCTGTAAGGATGCTCTCTCCATGGCTCTGCGAGTCTGGGGAGCATGCATCCCGTTGTTATTGACTTTGTTAGCCAGTGTGCCATGTACAGGTCTGGTACTCAGACTGAATAGTCAATACACATTATTCAACTCAGATTCCTCACACTGACTTCAAGTTTGATTTGCTTTCTTGGAATTATTAAGAGGCAACTGAGTCTTATTTTTCCTGTTCATCATGGGTACATTCTGACTTATCTTTGCTTTATTTATCTGAGAATGAAATACACACAGTTCCCCCAGCAGACAAGCAGTAGGTCACTGTCAGCTTTACCTGTGTCTTCAGGGCTCTTTGGTGTCATTGCCGACATTTTCTTACTCTTGATGACTTATTCTCTGTAGCCACGTGTGAGACTTGAAGACGAATGAACGCCTTCCTTTTGAACCCACTCTATCCCGTTATAATTCCATGATGTTGTTGGGATCAAACTCAGTTCATCAAGTGTGGCAGCAAGGACCTTCATCCACTGAGCCATCTTGCTGGGCCAGTAACAATTTCATTTGTGGAGGGCATGGACCTTGTTGATAGTCATTTCTGCTCATAGTGTTTGTTGTGACCACCTGTGCTGGTCTTGTGATCTGATCTGTTTCGGTCATTTAGGTCATGAATTACTTTTCTTGTGTCCTCGATAAAACCAGCTTGCTTACGTCCTGGGCCTCTGATGACACTTCCTTTGTGTCGATTTGCGCTCAGGTCCTTGTGTCCCTTATATGATGGTGAGGGATCCCTTTTGCTTGCATTGTAAATGTTTTCTTTTTCTGTTACTTTGGCAGACACTACAATCTTTTTTTAAAAAATATTTATTTATTTATTATGTATATAATATTCTGTCTATGTAGATGCCTACAGGCCAGAAGAGGGTACCAGACCTCATTACAGATGGTTGTGAGCCACCATGTGGTTCCTGGGAACTGAACTCAGGACTTTTGGAAGAGCAGGCAATGCTCTTAACCGCTGAGCCATCTCTCCAGCCCCCAGACACTACAATCTTGTTCTCAATCCTCCATCAGCCCCACCTCGCCTCTCATCAGCATAGATGGGGGTGGGTTCACAAAGCTGAGGAGCTTTGGCCACTGAAGACCATGGCTTTCCACCAACTTTTGACTGTGTCAGAAGCCTGCTGGGGGAACATTTTCCAAATCTGTGTGTCAGAGCAGGACTCTTGTCCCATTGAGTCAGAATGACCTCCAGAGCCTGGGGCTGAGTGTGTCACTCTTGAGCAGATCTCTTTAGGTATAGCGAGGGGAAACTGATCCATCGGGTGTTCTTCCTACATCATGTGGATGTCTACAGATGATGTCAGTAGAAGGCCACCCGTTTTTTATCAGGGTCTAATTGTTAGATAGTGGCATCTAAAGTCAAGATCAATGTAGACCTAAGTGGTGGTAAATTTGCTGATGGGGTTTTCCCCTTTCCTTTCCTTTCCCTTCTCCCCCTTCTCCTAGTTTCTCTCTCTCTTTTTCTCTTTCTCTTTCTCTCCCTTTGAGATGAGTTCTCCCTATGTAGCCCAAGCTGACCTCAGATGTGCAATCCTCCTGCCTCAGTCTCCCAGGCACTGTGGTTCACGGACATTCGTCACTGCAGCTGAGCCTCTTTGTTCTTTTTAACAAGCGGTGTTGAATTATGTTGTCTAGCCTGACCCTGGACTCCAGCCACCCGTCTGCCTCCGCTTGCCTCATAGCTAGAATAACTGTCTTATCCCAGCATCTTTGGTGGTACTTTCTCTTTTTGATGGTTTTCTTTTTTCATTGTTTTTTTTCCCAGCTCTGTATCACCATAGTTTTAGTCAGAGCCCTGGAGTGGGTTGAAGGCTTCCTGATAAATTAGATGCTGATGGTCAGGTTCAGGGCCTGAGAATTAGTGATAGCTGTAGATGTGTGAGTGTCACCATCATCGCCGTGTGCTTCCTTGTGCCCCACCGACCACAGGCCAGTTGCCGAGCGCCGATGTTGGGCACACACTTTCCTGTGTCACTATTCTGGAACAAAGGAAGCAGATCACCGCAGCTCTGCGATACCCCTGACAGGTTCAGAGCTGTCAGCCTTAGCTCCTAATAGTCTATTATTTTATTTCATGTGGTGTGGTGTTTCCCATAGTTCGCTTGACTCACAAATGTGCCTTCCGCCCCTCACCTGTTCTCGAATCAGGACTTGGGGTCTAGAAAACAGTGCTTGTTCTGTATTAAATATGGAAGGGGGAGGATAATAATAGGTGAGATATGTTTGCTGCCTTTGAATGGCAATGGTGACTTGGGTATATGTGTGTGGGTGCATGCGTGTGTGTAGTGTGTGTGTATGGGTGCATGCGTGTGTGTAGTGTGTGTGTGTATGGGTGCATGCGTGTGTGTAGTGTGTGTGGGGGGTTGGTTTCAGGGAGTGTGGGAGGGACAAGGGATTTCCGGAGCAGTTGCATGTAGTGTTCTCCTCCATCAGTTGCAGAATGTAGTTGGTCTAATGTTCTGTGAGATTCTCTTGGAGCTAGCAAGATCACCAAGGTGACTGACTTTACTTACCTGTTTCTAGTATCCTTTCCCCTGTTGGCTTCATTGTTTTTTCTGTGATTCACCAGTATTCCCCAGGACATGTTAGCCATGCTCACCTCTGTGGCCCTGTGCACCCTTCCCAGCCTCCAGGCTTTCCCCTCTTCTTCCTCCCAGGTACTGTAATACTTAGCTTACCCCACCTGCTTTTCTATTTCATTATGATTTGCATATTGATTTTCTTGTGTGTGAGAGGTCATTTGTCTTCCCAAACAGCTGGCTACACACTGGGCAGCCATGCTTTTCTTCCCTGGGCACTGGGCTGGTGTTTGTGGTCCTGCCTTAGCCACAGCAAGCTCCTGGAAAGAGCCCTGCGTTTCACCAGGCCTTTCCTGGGCTCACAGCTGGCTGTCAGATTAACCTCTGCCCTCGACTGACTCACCACAACCCTCGGAACAGAGAGCTGTGGGGTGTCTCTTTGACCTGCTTTTACCAGCCCGGGCTGTTTTCTTAAACCATTCTCATAGTCGTGGTGGGAGGAGGGGATGCAGGCTGCTTTCAGGCATTCCAGAGATCTAGTGAGACCTGTTTGGGCCCTCTAGCCTCTGGTTCTGGTGTTGTCTGTGGGCCTTGTAGGCTGGTTTATCCAGAATGGCAGGAGTGCCTTGCACTGCTAAATGGTCACCTGAATACTTGGGAAGGGAAGTTGAACTAAATGAACTTTTCTCCTCACCCCCTCCCTCACCCTGATACTCTCTCATCAGGGGGTGGAGCATCACACTAGCCCATGCTATCCCTGCTAAGAATTTCCCTTCTCAGGAGATGGGATACGCTTCTTGACTTCACTGTGTTTCACTGAATTCTCCGTGCTCAAGAAATAAATGTCAGACAGGGGCTGTAGCTCAGTTAGTAGAAGGCCGCTTGCCTAGCATGTGTGGATTTTGCCCCATAACCATTTTGTTTTATTTTATTTTATTTATTTATTATTTTGGTCTGAAAGGCTTGATGTCAAGCTCCCTTGGCTAGAAGGAAAGTGTAACCGTCTAACATTGTCCTGTCCAAGCCCAGGGACTTGAGGGCCCCCTCATGGGAGGAAGGGCTGGGCTGGCATTCTCTCTCAGGGCTGGGAAACAAGCTCCGAGACCTCAAATCCTAGTTTGGTGGCCTAGGAAGTGGTATTGGAATTTACTGTGTCTCAGTTTCTTGAGTGAGCAAGAGACACCTGATGGGGCCTCTGAGGGGCCTCAGAGGATGAATCCCCAGGAATAGGGCTTGCCACCCAACAAGCCCTTGTTTCAGTCACTGGCTACAAGCTACACAGATCCCAAACACCGCTGATTCAGACTTTCCTCATATAGTGAGAAATTCGGAAGTAGGCAGCGCTCAGGTTTCAAGCGGCTATCACCAGATTCTAGTATTTTCTGGGTTATCGCTAACACATCTCTGTCACTTCCAGTTACAAGAGGACTCGTCACGTTAAGCAGCACTCTTGGCTTCTAGGCAGGAAGGAGAAAGTCAAAGGAGCAAACCAGCTGATTCTCTCAGTCCTTGGAAGGAATCTCCTTCCTTCCATTTCCACTGCTGTCTTGTTGGTCCAACTGTTGCAGGAAAGGGTTTGCAAATTTTAGAGTGGGCATATCATCACACACACACACATACACACACACACACACACACACACACACACACCCCACTCCTACACCAAGGAAGAGTTAGGAAAGAAGTGATGGCTAGCCAACCAGCTAGTTGTAAGACTCATAACGCTCCCTATTGGACCTGTGTTGCTGACCTTGAGTGCAGCTGTTTGGGATCATAATTAGCAGACGCTAGAATGGGAAGCCCCCCTGGGAGCTCATTCCTAGAAGGAAGCCACAGTTTGCTTTCCTGGGCCATCCTTGAACAGACCCTCTGTTCACCCATCCTCTGTCCTCCTGCCTGCCTGCTCAGGTTTATCCTCTCCTCTGGCAGCTGAGGCCTTTAGGGGAGCACCCAGGCAGTGACAGTGAGGGCCCCATCCACTCTCAAGCTTAGATGTAAGACAGCCCGTCATCCATGCTGGGAAGGCAGATTGTGGGGGACCCTGTGGCGTTTCCAGGCCTCCCCCTTGTTGTCCTTCCTCCTCTAAAGAAATTCTTAGGCCCACAGGTCTCCCAGCTTTTCTGGCATTCCATTCCCATTCTGAGTTAATGAGATAGAAGGGCCCCCATGCCTGGAGCTGTCTGCAGGGAAAACTAGCTCATCATCCTGGACTCGGGCACTGTATTTCCCATCAGCGGTGGCCATCACAGCAGTGATGTGATCAGAGCTTACCGTAGTCCCTGTGACTGTGGGGAAGGCCAGGAGGCTAGATGACATCATCTAAAACTCCACCTCACCCAGAAACAAGGAGAACTTTCTCGGGATGGGAACAGGTACTGGAAACATAGGCTGGGCCTCGTTGTGGGCTGGAGACCAGCAGCAGGAAGTGTCAGCCCCATTGATGTGGCTTATTATACTTACTGAGAGCAGGCTCCTACCCTTCTATGCTAGGCAGGTTCTATAGTGACTTCTCTGGATTCACTCTGGATCTATTTTGGCTGCGTTGGCTCTCAGTACTGAATGAATGCAGGTGTAACCCAGGTTGGCTCTCTTGGCTTGGTTAAGACTGAACGTGATATCTCTGAGCCCACCCTTAAAATAGGACCCCCTTTCAAACGAGTGGCTTCTAAATACAGCTAATCAGCAAGGAAGATATTTAAACACAACAAACCGGCTAGTTTATATACAGATCTTTATTTTTGAGACGGTGTCCGATGTAGTCTGGCTGATCTTAAACTCATCATTATCTTGCTTTACCTTCCTAATTGCTGGGATTACAGGCATGCCCCACCTTGTCTGCTGGTCCTGTGGAATGTATTTTTGAAGTTCACCTATAAAAGGTAAATGCTACTGTGTGAGGCTAGTTAAAAGGGACAGTGATTGCAAAGTAAATGTGATTATATCTATCTCTCATCTATCTATCTATCTATCTATCTATCTATCTATCTATCTATCTATCATCTATCTATCTATCTATCTATCTATCTATCTATCTATCCATCTATCCATCTATCTATCTATCCATCTATCCATCTATCTATGTCTGTCTGTGTGTGTATATGTGTGTATGTTAAAGTCTTCTGCTAAGTATGTAACTTCATGGGAGAGCCCATGGGTAACATGTGACAGGTCCTGGTCCATTCATATCCCCCTTCTCAAAGGTAACATCTTTTTTGTCCTGTATCTTTCCATACATTTGTCTGTGCACTTGTATTGACCCATGATGCTATGGTGCTATAACTTTCTGCTTTTACTAGAGCATTTTATGTTGAAGACCACTGTATACTGATATATTAATACTTCCTTTAAAAACATTTTCTTTGTTGTTAAAATAAGAGTATATTATAAATAAAATTAAAGTCTAATTCTCCCTTCTCTTTCTTCCATCCAGTTCTTCCCACGTGTCTCAGATATTGTTCTCTCAAATTCACGGCCTTTATTTCTATGTTTGTTGTCACATGTATGTGTATTGATGCTCATGCTTTGGTTTTTGTATAATTTCTATATCAGGAACATACTTAAGTCCTGTCCCCTTTTGTCAAGCATTTAGTTTTTCATTGTTATAGTTCACATATGTTCATGAAACAATTTGCATATAATTTCATGGGCTTCTGAAAACTATGGTTTCTATTTACATGCCTAATATTTTCTCGTATCTGCTAGATTTCATGTAGGAGGCTATGGCATTGAGGAAATATTGTCAAGAGAATGTCTTATCCATGTTCCATGTTTCTTCCTCGCCTGGAAGGAGGGGCATTGTCAATTTATCTGTATTGTATTTTGTTTAGTTTTTAAGTTTGTTTCTGTTACACTTGTATGTGTACGTGCATGTGTGTAGGTTAGTGCATACAATGGCATGTGTGGAGGTCAGAGGACAGCCTGTGGAGGTGACTTTCTCCTTTTACCCTGTGAATTCTGGGGATTGAATTAGTTCTTCCAACTTGGTGACAAGAGCCTTTATCTGCTGAGCCATCTCATTGGCTCTGTATTATATTTTGATGAAATAAGTTCTGGGTTATTTTGATGAAATAAGTTCTGGGTTATTATCTATCTATCTATCTATCTATCTATCTATCTATCTATCTATCTATCTATCATCTATCACATTGCAGAATTTGGACTACAGTGGAATTTAAAGGGAGATTCTTCTTGGGTTTTGGCCCAGTCGCCCTTTCCAAGTAGTAACTGCACTTTGTGGTACGTAGAGGCAGGTTAGGAGTTTTCTAATGGGACGTTAGCTAGACCAAGTACAAATGAGAGTTTCAGTATAGAGAATAAGTTGTATCAAGCTTAGTAGATGCAAGAAATGACTGTGCCAAGACCTACCGCTTTATAAGGATGCCTATTTCAGAGAGAAAGCCAGCTCTTCTGAGTTTGTTTTATTGAGCATATTCAACTTGCTTTTTAAGACTGTAAGTCTATTGGCACACATGGAACTTGAAAATGAGATGTTCTTTTAAGGTCCAAAATTTCTACATCTGTGCATTAGCCGCTTTTGTGTTTAGGGTTTTTGGCACTAAGATTGAAAGTCTTCAGACTGTTTTGTTGTTGAAAACTGACTGCCTTTATCCCAGAAATTGCTTGGTAGGAAAAACATGTCATTCAAAGTAGTTTTCATGACTTTTTGATGGACAGACATGTTAGTGCCTTTCAAACAATCTAAAGCCCCGTTAAGAAGCTCTCTTTTCTCCTGAGCTAAAATATGTGCTTACACAAAGCAGTTTCTCTGTCTGGAGTTTCTTTGTTGGGATTCAGTGGTGCAGAACCATGTGCCCTGCTGAGTGGCCATGCTGGGTGCCCTGGCTAGACAGGGAAGGAGGCTGAGGGGGTTGAAAATCAACTTCCCAGTGCCTTAGGAGAGCAGTTGCCCGTCTGTTAGGATGCCTGGGAACTCCTCCATAGCTCCCAGGGGGACCTCCAGGGAGGCTGTACCTCCTAGGTGGAGAGGAGGCATCCTATGTCGAAGTCTCCATTGTGTGACGTTATAACTGGTTTTGTAGCATTGTGAAAGACGCTACAAAGTTTCCATTTGGCCTCCTAACTATGCTCCCTTTGAGTATCTGTCCTGAAACAGCTTGGCTTTTAGTTCTAAAGGTGCAAGGGTGAAAAGAGCCCAGCCAGAACCTCCATCTGCAGTGGTGACCCCTGAAAGTCCAGCGCTGTCGCGGCACATGATGCCCACTGCTTCCCTCTAGCTTTGTTGGTTTCATGCCAACCACCTTGGGTCCCCCCTCACCCCCCACCACCCTAGTTCCCCAAGCTTTGATGCGCTGTAGAAAAACTCAGAGCACCAGTATTTCAATCCTGGCAGTTGCTGTCTCCCTTTCGGCTCCGCTTCAGAGGTGCTCGGCCAACATTAAGGTAGAGTTTGCAAACCCAGAAGTCGTGTTGCTATTAGGTTTATGTGGACTCTTTTGTTTGTGGATTAGGGAAGTGGCTTGTCGCCAGGCTTGTTTTAGTGTTCCTCTGTATAAATAATTCTGCTTTCTTTCTTACTTAGATATTCCCATTTTCCTTTGGTGTGTTATATCAGGTGCTGGTATATTTAGAAATAATCCTCAGAGCGTTGGTGTCAGACGCTTGTGAGAGGGAGACTCCGGCTGACCCGTCTTTGTTCATTATGTTACCCTGTGGCTTGCACTCAGTGAATGAATGAATGAACGAATGAATGAATGTATTACTTGAGTGTCAGGCGTGGTATTAGCTTTTGGAGATATACAGCAGAATGAGATGGGAGAGATTTAAAGAGGGAAGCATTCGGCAGTGTAGCACACTCTGTGAGAACATATGGATCATAATGGAGAGCCCAGGGCACATACTCCCGGAGGAGACCCTCCCGTGGCTCATGAAAAGAGTGAGGTGACTCAGCCAGATGCAAGTGTGGCGGGATTCTGCTAGTCACAGAAGGTATAGGTGCAATAAACGGCATGACGTGAGCTGGGATAGATGGATACTGGGGATGCTGGGCTAAATGGTTGGTGTCCAGGGATCCGTGAAATGGACCAAGCTCTTACGTGGAGAGCCTTGTAGAGCGTCTGACCATCCAGTTCCTAGCTGTGGGACTGATGCGGACTAGCATGTTAAGTGTGTTGATTTAGTTGGCGGACCTGTAGACTTGCCAGATGAGCAGATATTTAAAAAAATCACCACGGATGCTGTGGGATTTCATATCCCTTTGTTGATTTGCAATTTCACAAAGATGACTGATGAAATTAATTGCCAGTAGCCTGCAGCAGACGGACATGAGGCAGTGGTAACAGTTCCTTTTCTCTGGGGGAGAAAGGTTTCAGTGGTCAGGATGTGTCTGGCCACAAACTGATGGTAATGCTCTATTGCTGAAGACAGCACCTACACAACTCATTGGGCATAGAAAAGTTGAGCTGGTGTCTACTAGAGCCTTCACCCCTACTGCCTAGTGTTCATGGTACTGGAAAATACTCTGCTTGCTGCCAAAGGAGAGAGGTAACCACCAACCATGCTATAAAACCCCTTCGATCTACAAGATTGACCCGCCTGCAAGATACGCTGGTGCAGTGGTGGCGCAGTTTTGTTATTTGTGGGAGTAACCAACTAATATCTGATTTGAGTTCAGGTGACTCCATGAGATGGGACCCATACTCAGTGCTGCTTGGGTGGCCAAGAAGAAACTAGCTAGCCTTGGGACCTAGAGAAAACCAAATACTACTGTTTTGCTGAAGGAATCTAGCAACAAAATAACCCTTAATGATATTCTGCTATACTTATAGACCTGTGCCTTGTTCACCCATCAGCAGAGAAGCTTCCTCCTGCAGCAGATAGGAACAAATACAGAGACCCACAGCCAGATATTATGCAGAGAGAGAGACCTTGAACACTCAGCTTTAATAGGGATGTCTCCATCAAATCCCTTTCCTTGGGACTCAGGGGGCTCTGTGCATGCAAAAGGGGGCAGAAAGAGTGTAAGAGCCAGAGGGGATGGAGGACAGCAAGGGACCCAGGTCTTCTAGACAGCAGGGCTGGCACACGTGTGCACTCAGAGACAGTGGCAGCCTCCACAGAGCCTGACCAGTCTGCACCAGATGGGGGTCCTGGACACAAGCCCCACCCATAGCTTACCCAGAGGATATCTCCCATTCATAGCCACGTGCAAATGAAAAACTACTTTTCTCTAAGGGAGTCAGTCTCATTGGGGAATCAGACTGCTCTTAAGGGTAGGTCCTGTGCCCAGCAGTAGATGATCAATCCAAGACAAATTCCGCGGCATCTTTAGAGTTTGTCTCATAAGGTTAAGTCAAAACATTTCTTTAAACCTTACTAGTACTTTGCATATATTATAGCTTTAGGTTTTGAATTTTTATGGGATTCCTGTGTGTTCAAACATGTGTTTCTTGTTTCGTTGTTTTATCACATTCATTTTCTTTCTCTTTCTTTCTTTGAGACAAGAGGGTCTCTCTGTGGAGTCCTATTTGTCTTGGAACTCACTATGTAGATCAGGCTGGCCTTGAACTCACAGGGATCTGCCTGTCTCTGCCATGCCTACCTGATTTTTTTTTTCAGGCAGGGTTTCCTTGAATTCACAGAGATCTGCCTGTCTCTGCTCGTGAGTGCTGGGATTAAAGCATGTTCCACTACCGCCCAGCCAATTTGTTTGTTTTTTAATTTATCTATTTCATTTTATTATTCCTTAGATGCCTGTTGTTTTCTAAGGAGAGACAGAAAGGGTGTGGATCTAGACGGGAAGGGAAGTATATGAGGGGAGGGGTGGGGAACAAGGAGCAGAAGGAGGGGAATCCATAATTACTATATATATATGTGTGTGTGTGTGTGTGTGTGTGTGTGTGTGTGTGTTTATTATGTGTACCTATTCTGCCTTCATGTCTGCCTACAGGCCAGAAGAGGGCGCCAGATCTCATTACAGGTGGTTGCGAATCATCCTGTGATTGCTGGGAATTGAACTCAGGACCTCTGGAAGATCAGCCAGTGCTCTTAACTGCGGAGCCATCTCCCCAGCTCCTAGAATATGTTTTATGGGGGGAAAGTATATTTACAGTAAAAGAACAAAAAGAAGTGTGTGGACACTGTGCATAGCTCTCAGTAGTAAAATGTTTTCCTAACGTGCAAGGTTATGGGTTCAGTTTCCATTCTGGAGCAGAGAAGGGATGGAGGGAAGCTTCAGGACATTCTGGTGTTCCCTTTGCACCCACTCTTGGCATGAGCAGCACATGTGCTCCGATTCGTAGGTGCTTGTCCTGTGGGCAGCTGGCACAGTGCGGGACTGTGGGAACGGTCATGGCTTGGATATGTGAGATTCTTTGCCGACTTGTGAAGTCCCTGCCTCTGTCGTCAGTATTTTGAGCTCACAGAGATCCCAGTTTGGGGAAGAAGCATGGGTAATTCTCCAAATATTCCACAGTGGAAGTTCAGAGAAGGGGGGTGGGAGGATGGACAGTATGCAGTTAGGATGTGAAGGCCATGGCTTAACTCCCGAGTTTGTGAGTCCAGAACTCTTGAACCTTCTGTCTTCCCACATCTTGCCCTGCTTGGTTGGCAGCACAAGGGGCCTGGTGTTCTCCTCCCTGCGTGGCAGGTGACGTCCTCAGCAGAGAAACTTCTCTCAGAGGAAGTACACTGGGCCTGCTCTCTGGAATGAAAGTTATTTGGGGCCTGATGCCTCTGAGACATCCTTCAAACCAGATAATAGAGGACAATAATCACTGGTCTGGAGGGACATGGTATAGCTCGCATCTGTAATCCTGATACTGTGGGAGCCAAGCCGGGATACACTAACAAGACCCAGACTCCAAAGGAAGAAGAAAGAAAAACCCCCTTTGTCTCCATTTCTTTTTCTGTGTAGTAGTAATTTGCCACATATTGAAAATGTGTTCTTTTTAATTTTTAAAAAATATTTTATTGATTAGGTATATGTGCATGTGGGTGCCCAGAAGAGGGCATCTGATTCCTTGGACTGGAGTTATAGGTGGCTGTGAGCTCTCTGATGTGGGTTCTGGGAACTAAACTCCGGTCCTCTGCCAGAGCAACCAGTGCTTCTAACGCCGGAGCCAACCCCCCCCCCCCCCCCGCCACCCACTGCTACCTCTTCAATATTTAAATTCTGGTAAATGACTTTCTTGAGACTTGTAAATTTATTTATTTGTTTGTTTGTTTATTTGAGATGGGATTTCTCTGTGTAGCTCTGACTGTCCTGGAGCTCACTCTGTATCTCCCTGCCTCTGCCTCCCAAGTGTTGGGCAAAGGCACGCCCCACCACTGCCCAGCTTGTGAATTTACTTTTTGTTTGATTACATGGAAAGGAAGGCTAGATGAGCCCTGGGGGAAGTGGTGACATTTGGGTTGGGTCATTGGTCTCCTTAGTCGGTAGGTGCCAGCTGATTTCATGCTTGTGTTAAAGCGTTGTAGATTATGTCAGGGGGCTTTGGGGGAGCCTCGGTAAAGGCTACCGGAGTCCGACACTACAGTGGCATGTTTTTGCGAAGTCATAATTATCTCCAAAGACAAAGTAGAAGGAAGTAATCAGAAAGTCAGGGCCAAGGCAAGGAGATGGCTCTGCTGGTAAAAGTGCTTGCCATACATTTGTGATGGCTGGAGTTAAAAGTGAATGCGTGGTGGTGTGATATCAGAGTTCGTCTGGGGAGATGGGAGAACTGGCTGTGGACCAGGCATCCTGGAGTAGCTTCGTAGCTTCGGAAAGAACAAGAACAAGACAGACTGCCTCAAAACGAGGTAGACTGCCAGTTGGACAGAACCAATTCCTGAAGAGTTGCCTTCTGCCAATATATAAAGCCAACAAACTTTGGGAAAAGAATGTCACTAAAATTGATGTTAAAGTCAGGTGTTTGCATTTGTATGTGTATGTGTGTGTATGTATGTTTACACGTGTGTAAGTATGAATGCACATGTGTGTGTGTGTGTGTGTGAATGCATGTGAAGGCTCTACATTGATGTCTTATTAGAATGATGTCCACTTTATGTACCAAGGAAGGGTCTCTTGCTGACCTGGAGCTCACTGATTCAGCTAATCCAGCTGACCAGCTTGCCTGGGGGCTCCCTTGGCTCTGCCTCCAGAGACAAAGGCCTTGGCTTTTAAGTGGGTGCTCATGATATGCACTCTGGTCCTCACGTGTATGGTAAATACTGAGCCATCTCTCCAGTTCTGAACACATTTTTATTGCTCTCTGCATTCTGAGAGGACAGCCTACCTGACATTAGTTTACTCTTTCAAGGCCGTGTGATCTTCTCAACGAGTTATGACCTTATGACTCTTCCTTCTCTATGTGTTCTGCTCCCACAGCCCACTTCTTTGTGGTGCTGGTGTGGTCCAAACCAAGACCCGTGCACACTAGGCAAGCACTCTGCCCCAGAACTGCACTGCCAGCCCAATTCCTTTATTTTAAAAGATTTAAAATAGATAGGTGTGCGAATCAATAACTGGCGTTTCGCCAACAATACCGCACTACTTGCTGAAAGTCCAAACGAGCTGCCGGCCATTGTAAATAGAGAGGTGGGAGTCAGTGAAACCCTTGGTATGAAAGTCAACATCGAGAAGACTGAGATCCAACACTTGGGAAGGGCGCGTAAGGATTTTAACATTCTAATAAAGAATCACAACCTCAAGTAGTCAGCTTTGTCTACCTGGGAGGAAACCTCAGTTCAAAGGAGGGAACTACTTCAGATGTCCAAGAGATAGGGACAGCGAGGGCTGCATTCCAGGCCCTAGGAAAGGTCTGGTCAGCAAGAGACACAATGACAACAGCAAAATGACAAGTATATGAGACACTTGTCCTGAGCTGCCTCCTTTATACCTCCGAAACCTGGACAATGAAACACTCCTCAGAACAGCGGCTGAGTGTGTTTAAGATGGCATGTCTCAGATGGATTCTAGGCATCACACGAAGAGACGGGCTACGCAACGATGACATTAAGAAACATCTCCACCTACAGAAGGAAGTAAACTACAGGATACGGCAACGGCGCTTGAGATACTTGGGCCATGTTATGAGAATGAATGACGGTAGATACCTGAACACAGCACTGCGTGGAGGAGCGCACGGGATAAGGTGAAGAGGAAGGTCCTAAAAAAACGCTGGATAGACAGCACAGAGGAAGACTGTGGGGCCTTGGCTATGAAAATAACACAAACATTTAGGACTGCTCAGGATAGGAACAACTGGAGAACTGCCATAAAGGGGCTGCCCATGCATGCTTCAGCATTGCCGGGGCATAAATGGCGATGATGAGTAACATTTTGGCACTTGGTAACTTCTCTCATTTCGGGAATAGCTGATGCTGTTCTTTCCATGCATGGAAACTGAGTCCAGCAGACAACAATGTGTGCTAAGCTAATGGTATCCACATTGTCATCTCTGCCAGTTGACTTAGAGAGCTCTTTCTGAGGATGCTTTGCTTATTTGCCCTGAAATGTCCATTTCCGGTTTATGGCCTGTCTCTAGGAAGGAATTCTGTGTTAATCTCTCAACAGTATTTTGAATGAGTGTGATGATGACTGATTCTAAATACTTGTGAGCTGTGATGGTTGAAAACACAAACCAGCAAGTCTTGCCCTATGCACTTCCATGTTGATTATCCTGCGTTATCTGTAGGACATGGTAAATGCCTTCAATTTTTGTCTAGAATTAAAAAGTAAAATTAGGTGAAATGAAGAGGAGAACAATCCCAGCACCTGGCAGGTGTAGGCAGAGGGATCAGGAGTTCATGGCCGTCCTTCAGCTACAGAGTGAGTCTGAGGGAGACATGAGATCTGCCTCAACAAATCAGTCAATCAGTCTGTCAACCAATCCCGGACCTGAAGAAGGTGATTAGTAGGTAAGGGTACTTGTTGTGAAAGTAGGTAGACCTGAGTTCAAATCCCCAGCACCCTAGTGAAAACTGGGCGTGGCTTGATGCGGCTGTAAACCCAGGTGGGAGGGCAGACAGAGACAAGTAGGTCCCGAGAGCTGGCTGGTCCACTGAGCCGACTGAAGCAACAGCTTCAGTTTCCAGGAGAGACTCTGCCCCCCCCCCCAAGTAAGATGAAGGGGCTGGAGAGATGTCTCAGCACCTCAAAAACACTTCCTGCTCTTGTGGAAGACCGTCCTTCAGTTTCTGTCACCTGTGTGATGACTCACGCTGCCTCTGTCACCTGATCCAGGGGATCCAGTGCCCTCTTGTGGCCGCCACAGGATCCTGTGTGTGTCCACAGGACATAAACTTAATGTAATCCCACCCTCCACACATAATAAATAAATACATTGCTTAAAAAGTATGGTTGCTGGGTGTGGTGGTGCACGCCTTTAATTCCAGCACTTGGGGAGGCAGAGGCAGGCAGATCTCTGTGAGTTTTAGGCTAGCCTGGTCTATGCAGAGAAACATCCATCTTGAAAAACAAAAAAAAAAAAAAAAAAAAAAAAGAAAGAAAGAAAAAAGAAAAGAAATAAAGAAAGGTAAAAAGCAACAGAAGACTCCTGGACTATACTCCTCTGGCCTCCACACATGTATGAGCATGGATGTGTGCACAGACCAGACACAAACTATAAAAATAGTGTTGGATCCGTGTGTGTAATATTAGCAAATACAGATAGGAGCAACTCGAGCTGTCCGGACTTCAAGAGTCACATCATGGTCACTGGCTGAAAGACTCTCAGGTGGATTGTAAGTGCAATGTCACCCCCACCCACATCTCAGCAGGTTTATTTTTAGAATAAATTATTCAACCATGAAGAATGGGGTTTGCCCTAACTGATGCTCCTCTGATTGGTTATCCATAGACAGAAAATGAACCATCGCCCTAGCCTTGGACTTTCTACAAAAACCAGCTCAAAAAGGACGACACACAAGTGTGAACTCGGGGAGGATCTAGGCAAAGATTTGTAGGAGGTTTTAGAATTGATGTCAGAACATAATCTAATTGAAAGGCGGGTAAAAGACATGCAGAGCTGTTTCTCTCGGGAGGATAAGCAGATGACAGATGTGAAGATAGTGTTTGTTTTGTTCTTTGGCGTCATGAGAACGGAAGCTCCAATGCGCTGTCACACCTCACGGACGTGAGCCTCTAAATGCTGGCCCCGAGTATTGAGAGGCCAGGCCACCTCTACATTTTGGTATAACATTCTGGAAAATGGTTTAGCATTTTTTACTTAGAATTGACAAGGAACTTGCTGTGTGACCTTGAGTTGTGTCACGTCTTCTCTCTGTAGGTGAAAACTTGTATATGGCACTTATAGTGGCAGTGTGTGTGATTTCTTGTAATTTCCAGAATCTGGAAAATACCTAGGTGTCCTTCTGTGTTTGAACAAATAATGACTCATTCACATCCAGAATAATTAATACTCACTAATAAAAAGGTACTGTGGTTCCTAAGACACCTCAGAAGAACCCTAAGGAAAGAACGCTGGATGAAGGGAGGAGCCAGTGTCTAAAGAAAGTGTACCTCATAATTTCATTTATGTGACATTCTCGGCCTAATGTAATTACAGGGTAGGGGTGCAGCATGTGTTTGTCGGAAGTTAGTTATGGGCTCTAAAAGAATAACATGAAGGAGTCTTGCAGTGAGATTGTGTTGATGGTGGTGGCGGTTCCAAAAGTGACGGGATGAAATTACACACACACACACACACACACACACGTACGCACACACATATATAGTTGGTAAATGGAATAAAAAGCATGAGTTGCACTGTTGGCAATTTCCTGGTTTTGCTTTATACTCAGGTTAAGTTGGTTTCTTCAGGGCCACAGGGTGGATGAAACATGCATGGGATTTCCCTGTATATTTCTTTTAAGTCGATGATACATAAAATGTATGTATTTTAATTATATATTGTGAGTGTGTGTGTGTGTGTGTGAGAGAGAGAGAGAGAGAGAGAGAGAGAGAGAGAGAGAGAGAGAGAGAGAAAGAGAAAGAGAGAGAGAGGGAAAGAGGGGGAGGGAGGGCACCTCATATGTGATGTCAGAGGACAACTTTTAGGAGTTGGTCCTCTTCCTCCAGTGTGGGTTCCGAGTATCGAACTCGGGTCAGGCTTTCGCGGCAAGTGTGTTTACCAACTGAGCCATCTTGTTGGCCTTTATAAATTACTGCAGAGCAACAAGATTAAAAAAAAAACTTGCTATTTTCTCATTGTATTCTTAAAACCCTTAATTCTCAGGTGCCGTCTTTCAGTATATGCAAAGTGTTATTTTTGTAGTCCCGAGAAGTCACGATACCCTTCTTGTGCTTTGGGGACTTGTCACCCGGCAGTGCTTCTCAGCGAAAAAGTTATACATGTATATTTCCTTCCTTAACCCTCATTTCTCTGTTGCTCCTATGGTACTGCTGCCCAATAAGAAGACAGTGCGTGTTCTTGACCTTAGTCATCAATTCTGATTTGCCTGGGGTGATTTCATCGGTATTCCTCTCCGCCAGGTGCAGTAGAGCAATAGCAGCTCCAGTCCCTTCGTGGTACTGAAAGCCCACAGAAGGTTAAAGGGCTCCCTGTGGACCGTCAAGAATGTTCTCCATATCCTCGGTGATCCAGGGTGGTTTAGCTTGGCATTCAGGACATAAAACCAGAGAACATAACTGAACAGATTCTTAAAATAACAACGGATATGGGTTTCCGTGTCGAACAAGTTCCTTAAAAGTCAGGTGAGGAGCGCAGGTGGCCAGCAGGACTGCGGTGTGAGAGGTCCTGAATTCCACTCTCAGCTCCAGGAAGGGGTGGGTGGGGGTCCCCAGCCATCCCGCCGAGTGCTCCTGTGGGTTAATGTCATGCAGAGTGGCTGATTCTGTATTCGTTTCTCACACTTCGTTTGACTTCTATTTTGTAACAGGTTTCTTTAAAATGTAATCAAGGGCAGCATAGAACACACACATGAGAACAACAACAAAAACCAAACCAAACCCTTTGTTTTCTGCTGTGCCATGTAAACATAGAAGATGGTGATTTATGATTCACTGAGATGTCCAGGTAGCCAGCCATCTCCAAGTAGGTTTGTATCCTGATGCACAGTGGTGCACCCAGGGCCAGGGCTACGAGGTTAGGGTTAGGGTTAGGGCTAGGGTCAGGGCTAGGGCCAGGGCTATGGGGTTAGGGTTAGGGTTAAGGCCAGGTTCAGGGCTAGGGTTAAGGGTTAAGGCTAGGATTAGGTTTTAGGGCTAGGGTTAACTTAGCAGGTAGGGTTAGGTTAATGTTAGGGCTCGGGTTAGAGTATAGTGTAAGGTATGCCATATTATACAAAAATGATGGGTACATTTTTTACCAAGGGAGTCTTGTTATATAGTCCACGTTAGCCCTTCAACTTGTTAACCCTTCAGTTTCAGACTGCCGAGTGCTAGGATTACAGGCTCCTGCCATCATAGTCAGAACTGGTGTGTTCTTCTCTCTCTCTCCTAAAATTGTAAATGTTGGACTGGGGAGGTAACTCATCGGCTCAGAACCCTGTCTTCTCTTCCAGAGGACCTGGGTTCTGTTTTAGCACCCACCAGGCCTTTCACAAATGGCATTGACTTCCGTTCCTGTGGATCCACTGTTCACCTTCTGTTTGCTTCTGAGGGCAAAGCATATGTATGGTGCCTCGTACCTACGAGCAGATCACACGCACAGGTAATAACAGGGCAGGTGAGGTGGATCAGTGGATAAAGGTGTTTGCTTCCATGCAGTGCACAATGCCCGTCTGCGCTCTGTGCGCTACCACGCAGTTAGTGAGCTTCGGAAAGGGGCTGGAGATTGAAAACACACAAAGACTCACAGAGACATAGACACGGTCACTGGTCTAGTCACTGGTAAGAAGCACTTTATTGAATAGCACCACAGAGGCTTATATACCCAACAGTCAAGTGGGCCAACAGGTGAAAAACCTCATCCTCTGATCCTCAAGGCCAAGGCAACACGTGCTCGTGAAGCAGAGCTGGTAAACAACGTCGACACAGCCTTCAGTGACTCAAATCAGAAGGAAAGTAAAGATCTCTAGCAGGGAAGAGCAGCTGGAGGCTAGGACTCCAGATGGTCCCAGCACTTCCATGCCCAGTAACTTGAGTTCAATCTGTGGGATCGGCTTAGTGGATAGAGAGCATCAGCTCTCTTAAGTTGCCCTCTGACCTCTACATGTGCTCCTTAGCACATGTGCACACACATGCACATAATAAACAGACGTAATTAAAGTAAACAAATAGAGAAGTGTACATGTTTAAAGGCCGTGGCAAAGTCCTTTGTTTTTGTTACTCTGCATCCAAGAACTCAGCCATCCCGGGTGGTGCTGATAGACCTGTCATCTCTTGCTGTCGGCGATGCTGACTGGAACTGAAGGGAAACAAACTCTATTGCTTCATTTCACTCTGAGTCTCCTGAACGCTCTTGGCACTGACTGATGAGAAAGACTTGCAGATAGTACTGGAAATTTACTTTCTGGTCCCTTCACAGATACTAACCCTAGCCAGCTAGGGCCCTCCCATTGAGATCAGATTGGAGCCGGCTGAAGGATGTCATTTGATCATCTCAAGGCAGTCAGTGAGAAGCTAGAGGTTTCTCAAGTATCCAGGTTACACTGTTGGGTAGATAAGCCAATTCTAATTTCCCCAGCACCATGATTCCTGAATATGTTATCGAAGGGAAAAAATGGCTCCAGGCATAGGTGAACATAAAATACTATGTTGTTCAGTCTTTGTCTCGAAAAAGCATAAAATTCATACAGTTCCACATATCGGAGTGTTTTCTGAGGCCGTACTCCATGCTGATGTGGAACAGTGGCAGGCGTTGTATCTTGTCTTTACAGCTGAAGTTGGCCACAGACTTCGGGCGAGTTACTAATGACCTGAGAGGGCACTGGAGGGAAGGCCAGGCCCTGAGTTCACACCTTAGATGCCTTCTTTACAGGCAGCGGTGGAGATGCAGGAGTGACCTGAATTAGAAAGAAGTGTCTATCCAGTCATTGGCTGTAATTTCATCTTCGCCTTGTTGAAAGGGGTGTAGGTACGATTCAGGCACCTTACTCCAGAGGGGAAGAGAAGACAGGCAGGCATCGTTTGTTTGCCTGGTGGACAGATCCTCCACAATCACGGTGGAGAGAAGGCCCATGCCACCCACACACACACCGGAAGCACTTAGGGAAGTTTTCGGAACACAGAAGATAACTTGACATGCACCAGCCATTGGGAATTTTCAGCAAGATTTGGACTAAGGAGGGCAGGCAGTTGGCTCCACTCCAAGTATAAGCAACCCTTAGGGCAGTGCTTCTCATCTACAGTAAATATTTTGTAGATTCTTTTCTGTCTCAAACCTGGACTTTAATAAGTAGTGAAAAAGAGGAATGTAAATGTTTGAGTGTTAGGGATCAAACCCAGAGCAACACGCTCGCCAGGCAAGCGCGCTACCCCTGAGCCACACGGCAGCCTTCTGGAATGGGGATTTTCTGGGTGATGTAACACAACCGGTACCTTCAGATTGGAACCCTTTGCCCACTGCCCTGAGTCTATGGTGAGGAAAAGTTACAGGAAAGTCCCTTATGGATTTTCGTCATTCATTGTTCAGGCGGAAACCACACGAATCCGAGAGTTGTGACCGGTCCTTTGGGGACGCACATGGATGTGTGATTAGCATGATGGGAATGATGCTGCATGCCATGCCATAGGCAGGGATGAAGTTTTCACATGTAATGAAAGTGGCTGACAAGATTCTGAACTCAGTCAGGAAAGGTGTTTTCCTAGTCAGTGTATTCCTGGAAATTTTGATGTTCCCTTTAGGCAAGCACAGATGTAATGTTTCTATAAAACAAAAGTGTGCTCGTATGAAAACTGTTTGAAGTTTTTTGTGTATCTATGTATGTATGTGCATGTGTGTGTGCTCATAGGGGTGTGCTTGCATGCGTGCGTGTGTGCATACGTGTGTGCGCGCGCGTGCGTGCATGTGTGTGTGTGTGTGTGTGTGTTTTGAGGGGAAGAAGAGGGCAGCCTTTGGTTTTCTTCCTCAGGTGCTCTCCTACTTTGGTTTTGGAGACAGGGTCTTCCAGTGGCCTGGAACTTACTATGTAGTCTGGTTTGGCTGGCTTGTGAGCCTCACAGATCTACATGGTTCTGCCTCTCAGGTGCTGGGATTACAAGGTTGCAGCACCATACCTGATTCTTTTGTGTAGTTCTGGGGATCGAATGCAGGTCCTCAGGCACCTTCCTGACTGGGCACCCAGCCCAGCTGTAACAATTAGTCTAGATCACAACACCTCAGCATCCCTGCTGCCTGGCTACCAGTTGTCACCTGATCATTATAACAATCCCAAATGCCCACACTTTTCCAGGATGCCTCCCAGGGAGGGACATCACTCCTGGGAACTCATGTTCATGTCTTACTGCATCCTGGGGACTTGCTTTTCAAAAGCGGGAGCTGCGTCTTACCTTCTGATGTCTCCGTAGCTCATGGGGTATAGTGTGCAAGGACTGGGTGGCGGGGGTGGAGATTGTAGTCTGGGAATTTGGACAAAGACGCTAGGGAGTGTCTGGAAGATGTTGTGCATTGATTCATAAATGTGAAGTCACTGTGTGATGGGAGACAAGAACTTGCTTGTCCTTTGATCATTTGTGTGGCCCTCACTTTTTTCCACAGTCTTGAAGATCACGGAAAACGCCTTTGTGGAAGGATTGTTACTGGAATTTCTCTTGGGAACACCTAACTGCTCAATATTATTGACTGAACCCCTTGGCAACCACCTAGTTGAGGCCCATCACAGAGGAATCAGTCACTGGGTGACACCAATCCTCCATGGCAGAGTGCCTTCCTAGGAACCACGGGAAGAAATGAGGGAGGGGGGAGGGAATAAGAAAGGGAGGGAGGGAGGGAAGAAGGGAGAATAAGAGACTATGAGAATGACCGGTCCTATTGATTAGCAGGCTTGAATACTGGACTCACCAATGTCCCAGGGTGGCTGGCTTTTCTATACTGGTTCTTGATATTGAACTCAGGTCCATATGTTTCCAAGGCAAGCACTTTGCCCACTAAACTATCTTCCAGCCTCAGGAAGGGTCTTATTTAAGCTTGATTACTCTGTAAAGATCCTGCCCCATTTGCCTGTCTTTCTCTTGAGTTGGGGAATGTAGTTCCTAAGAAGCCTCCCTCCCCCGCCCCCCAGCCATGTGGACTGTGGGTCTCAGGAGGATGATCTGCAGAGAGGAAGGCACACATCTGAGAGATTCCTGAGCTGTCACTTCCAGTGTTTTCTGGAGGTCAGTTGAGGTCTGTTAGGGTCAGGCGTGTGCCAGCTCTTGAATTCCGTGAGCGACTGTGTGGCTTTCCAGTGTGTTTCCTTTGTCTAAACTTGTTGAAGCTGGCGGTGTTATTTTTACCTGAGGAACGCTGCTGGAGAGTCAGATTGTGACAGATATCGTGTCCGTTGTTCTCATGTGACTCCATGGCATCCTTGGTTAGATGGCCTGGAGGAGAGAAACCCACTATCATAGCATCCTAAGGAGATTCAGGGCAAGGTGGGATGGATGGAGCTCATGGTCCCTCTCAAAGTACTTGCTACTACTCAGGTGCCTTCCTTTAGTTAGGCGTCGTGAATGCCGTAGATGAGAGAGATGGAAAGAAACCGCGAGAGTGAGCTGTCCATGTTGACTCTCAGCTCTCTTTTGCACAGACGAATTGCGTTTGAGGGAAGACCATACGTTCTGATTGACATGCTGAGTTTGAGGGTCTTGGTGGGAGTGGCTCTAGTGACTGGAATATGGGTATCGGGGGCATGTTTGGGAAGTCACTACTCTGTGACAGTGGTAGAAGATATGCCGGCTGGAAAAAGCACCAGAGAGAAAAAGAGAACCATAGAGAAGGTCCTTCGTGAATATCACGTCTCTCTCCCCGTCTGTGTATCCGTGTGTGTAAGTGTGCTTTATACATACGTATCATGCATGCACATGTATATAGGCAGATGCACACATCCTATCTGTTCGAGCATGTGGAAGTCAGGGGAAGATGTTGGCTGTCCTGCTCTGCCCTCCCCACGTTATTCCTTTGAGACAGGCTCTTTCACTGAACGTGGGGCTTGGCCCAAGGCCAGAGAGCCCAGCCTTCCTCCTGCCTCCACCTCTACCCACTGCAGCAGTGTGTCAAAGACTTGTGACCAGGCTTTCACTGAACGTGGGGCTTGGCCCGAGGCCAGAGAGCCCAGCCTTCTTCCTGCCTCTACCTCTACCCACTGCAGCAGTGTGTTAAAGACTTGTGACCATGCCTGGTCATCTTTACATGGGTACTGAGCGTTTGACCTCATGCTTGCGCAGCCAGCACTCTTGCTCACGGCGTGAGCGTCTTTCCAGCCCCTGCCCATCACCTTTTGAATCAAAACAAAGGGGATCCGCAAGAAAGAATAAAGCAGAGGTGCAGCCATCCTCTGTGGCCAGTGGGTTTAAACAAACCCAGCACGTGGTTATTAGCATAACGAAAAGCTGAGTTGTGTGGTGTTACAGCTGGAGGTGAGAACTGCGCTGTGAAAGGGGAGGTGGCGGCTGTCAGTGGTGCTTGCAAGATTGTAGGGGAAGAGAACGAGCACGTTAGAGAAGTGATATTTCCATAGGAAAGGTAGGTCCACACTCCTGCGTGTGATAAGCAGCATTCATAGATCATGCTTTATGGCTGCCACTGGCTGCATGTTCCGTCGATTTTTTTAAGACAGGGTTTCTCTGTGTAATAGTTCTGGTTGTCGTGGAAATGGCTTTGTAGAACAGGCTGACCTCGAACTCACAAAGATCCACCTTCCTCTGCCTACCAAGTGCTGGGTTTAAAGGCGTGCACCACCACTTCCCCGGGCGAGCCTGTGAATTTTAACAGAGATGAGTTCTCAAATCTTTCTGTGAATCTAAATCTACACAGTTCGTCCACAGTTGGTGCAGTGAAGGGCTCAAGTGTGCCTGATTCTGAAGCACCCGTCCCCATACTCATCTCCCTGAGAGGTCTCTGGATTCAAAGCACGGATCCAAAGCGTTGCTAAACACAGTAAGTACAAGAAAGTGCAGGAACAGAGTGCAGGGCGTATTTTGCATTTTAAAAGTCTATTTGCCAAGCAGCAGGCATTTGTGAGTTAAGTGAATGTTTATAGGTTAAAAAATTGTAACTGTCTGTAACGGGGACAGAGGTCTTGTTTATGATGGATGGAAATTGATCTGGGGTTAGTTGTGGACCAGGAAAGATGAGCAGAAACTTAACTCACAGGAGGGCAGGAAAAGAGAAGAAAGAGAAGCCAGATGGGCAGTTTCTATAAGGTTGCTGAAGTTTGGCCAGCACTAAGGTAAAACAGTTAACTTCCCGAAAGTGGGGTACAAGAATCTGAGGGCAGGAGAGGCTTGAAACCATAGTGATGAGAATGTCAAAGGTTAATCCAGGAAGAGAGGAGACCCTCCCTGTCCAGAAAGTAAGCAGAGAGATGAGAAAGAACTCCGTACGTTGACTACTGACTTCTGCTGCTTAGGTTTCTGGACAACTCTAATGCACGTCTCATTTTGTAGAGCAAAACTATGCAGCTTGCGAAAGTTCAAGCTTGCTTGGCATTTATGAGGAAGAGCCTGTAAGCCCGTACCCCTGTCCCAGCTTTCCCGATTGCTGACCCTGGCAGCTCAAACTATTTGTCGTCTTGCTTTATCGAATGTCCTGGGTATTTCCCACTCTACCTGGTACACAGTGGCCTTTACTAAGCACATGCTCATCTTATGTGCTTTTTCTTTTTCATGCAATGCCAAGCAATCAGGCCTTCCGATGTAGGGGCCTCATCTGTTCCTGGCTTGTTATCATAGATCCTTCATTTCCACATCTGGAGTTGAAACTAAGAAACCAGCAGTTTATATTGATTGCATTTTTAGAAATGGTATGTGTCACTCTGTCACTTTTGATTACAAAACTGAATTTCTGTTCATTATCTAGTATTAAACCCAGGATAACTTAGCGGCAAACCTAGTAGATACTTTTTTATTTGATATTAAATGTGGTTTTGTTAGCTTGATATATTATGTAGAAAGTACTATTTTATATTTTCTTGATTTTTGTTTCTTCTAAAGAATGTGCATGCACTCGGTTGTTTTTGCTTTCCATAGATCCACTTAAAATTAAACTAAATTAAAATTTCTATATATGAGTGTGTACCATACAGATGCCTGGCATCAGTGGAGGCCAGAAAAGAGTTACAAACAGTTGTGAGCTGCCATTTGGGTGCCGGGAATTGGACTTGGGTCCTCTGGAAGAACAACCAATGCTCGTAACTGCTATGTCAGTTCAGGCCCCTTGAATATACAGTTTTATGGTGAGTGGATTGGCTTGTCCTGTTTCTCCCACTGTATCCTATTGCAGTGTTCAAGCAGAAGTAAGAAGGGCAGTGTTGGCACTAAAATAACCGTATAAAACTGGAGCGCCGTCTGGGTAAGACCTGCCAGAGGTGAGACGTGATGACGTTTGCTTTGGTTTTGAATTAAAGTTCAGGAATAATGGGTAGCACACATGAGCCTGGACATGGTGTTACAGATCTGTAATCCCAGGACTGGGAGGCTAAAGAAGGGAGATTGTGAGTTCAAGGTCAGCCTGAGAACAGCAAGAACTTGCCTCAGAAGACCGGAATTGGGTACAGTTGCTCTGTGAGAGAGTGCTTGCCGAGCACATGCAAGGCCCTGGGATGAATCCTTAGCACCACACAGTCAATCAGACCACTCTGTCTGAAGGAGAATTGCCTGGTGATCATTTTGATTAAATATCTCACACCACCGAATTTCGTTGTTCTTTATGGTCTATGATGATAACTGTTGAAAATTTCAGAAACATCCTTAGCTATGTTTATTCAACAGATGCTAGCACGTTTTGTACTCAGCCCAGTATTTTCATGGGGATCTGCCACCTTAAATCGTAGCGTGCTTGCCTAGCATATGTGAAGCCCTGGCTTTGATCCCCAGCTCCACACAAACTGGGCACGGAGGTATAGCACTCTGGAGGTGGAGGCAGGGGGATCAGAAGTAAGGTAATGAGATTGTTCAGGAGATAAACGCGCACACACATACACACACACACACACATGAGAGGAGAGAGAGAGAGAGAGAGAGAGAGAGAGAGAGAGAGAGAGAGAGAGAGAGAGAATAAACAAAAGGACTATCTGAAAAAAATCAAAGCCAAAAATATTAAAAATTAAAAACTTCAAGGTCATCTTTGACTACATAACAGGTTCAGACCAGCCAGAATTGTGTGAGACGTTGTCTCCACGCAATGGAGAAGGGACCGCAACACAAGTTTTATTTTAGGATTGTAAGGTGGTAATCCTGAGCATTTCAAATTTGCCTCTTAGGTTTCTTCTGGGGCTCAGGCAAGTTAGGATGCTTGCCTTTTCCCTGCTGCTACTGCCTCTAGAACCCCCCACCTCCATCCCCCTACCCTCCCCCCCCCCCGGCCCCAAGCCCTCTGTTGAATGTGGGTGAGAAGTGGATGTGAATTTAAAACTTAGTCCAGCTTTGTTAACTTCCCGGCAGCAGCTCTGCTGTTCACTGTGGCAGGCAGCCTGGGCTGCCTTTGGTGCTGCCGATTCCTTCAGGGTCTTTGGTGACCTTGCCAAGCGGGATCCCCCCCTTTATAACTCTAAGCGGCTAGCTAAATGAAACGCTTAGTTCCCTGGCATAGTTTTGGCTATGTCAGGGCAGCTTGGCACCCCATCTCGCCCATCGAAATCATAACCCCTTAAGCCTATTTTTAGATTTTTAAAGTGCCTTCCGTGTACTGGATGGAAAAGCCTTGATTTTCAAAAATTATTTCCACATGACCCTGGAGGCCCCCATTGTACTTGAACAGTGGGGTGGGGGATTGTATTGTTTATTCCGTGAATACATTGTCTTGAATTCTGTCTGGTGCTGGTGGTCAGGAGCACAGCTGGTTGGTCAGGAGCACAGCTGGGACAGCCCTAAGGGTGGCGATGTAAGCCCTTCATTATTGCAGTTGCTGGCCCAAAGAGCTCCTGGCTTAGCCCACTGGCCAGGCAGGGAGAATCCTGACTCCCAGCCTTTTCCTTAAGCCTTCAGGGATTGTCCCTTCAGAACCAGACTGCCTGATGGCATTCAGATCCGTCCCAAGAAATTGCCTTTCCAGTTGAATTGTGTGAAACCTGCAAATGAAAAGACGCTTTATTGTGGATACTTGGATACTTTCTCTTTACTGTTTCTGAAGACAGGTTTAGGATGCCCCCCCTTCTTTCACCTCCTTAGATGTGAGGGAAAGGATAGTGCTCAAAAGGGAGGGATCCAGAACCCCCGCCATGCCAACAGGCAAGAGGAGAAAGTTAGGCTGTATTGGAGCTCCCTCTGCCTGTCCGTCATAGTTCTCTTCCCTTGCCCAGGGGATTCCTTTCCACAATGGCAGTTATAAGATGTCAACTGTAGTCTAGAAATGCCAATAGGATACGTCAAAAATAAGTTTTGCTTTGTTTTTTTTTGTTGTGCACTGCTCAGTAGTATGATGTCATTAATACTATGCTGCTGCATTCCAGCTATCGCACACTGATCTGTCTGTCCAGTGTATCCACCTCTATATACTACCTCCCTGCCAACTACCTAGAGGACTCTTCGGTTAGCAGTTTGATTGCTGCATATTGCTTGTATTTAAGCCACTTTTATTTTACTTAGCGTCTCCAAAGTGTCCGAGCATTGATGCTGATATTGTGGATATGACAATGAAACTGTAACGTGATTCTCCTCAGTGATGGGCGGAGAAAAAGAATGACATCACGTGACCATCACTGCAGTGTACTACTTTCCTGTAAACTTCATAGTTGCTCCTTTATCACCTTTGATCTACTCCTGGGCATCGTTTGTGAATGAGACTTTGTCATAGGTCTGTATGTATAGGACAGTAGTTCAATACTGTCGATGGTTCCGGTAGGCGCCGGCCATTCAGGAGGTTGCGTGTGACTACAGAATATAGATCCTGCAACACACACGTGCAGAAAGAGAAGGAATCAGACCCTCACTTTCTGCTTTCCGCTTCCCTGACAGCCTCTCGGCTCTGCCGCCAGGTTTGTGCTGGGCCATTTTCACTCTTTCCTTCTGTGTAGCCCTGTCTTGTGAAGATTAAGACATCGGCATAGGAGAAACTTCTTTTATAATCTAGCCCAGTTCTTCCCATTGTGTGCAGGCTGATTCTTAAACCTTTAAGTATTTTAAAATTTTTAACTATTCCCTTCTTTTTGTGCCAGTCTAGTCTCTCTGACATAATGTTGCATCAAAATGCACATAAAATGACCTAAGTACTTGTTTAGCAGGCAACTAGTTTCTACATATTGATGACTGACTTACAAGACCCACAGCAGGGGCTGGAGAGATGGCTCAGAAGTTAAGATCACTGGCTGCTCTTCCAGAAGTCCTGAGTTCAAGTTTCAGCAACCGCGTGGTGGCTCACAACCATCTGTAATGAGATCTAGTGCCCTCTTCTGGCATGTGTATGCATAATAAATAAATAAGTTTTTAAAAAATACACTTCACACAATAGTATTGGTGTTGGCACCGGGGGCAACTTTTTTACTTGTGAAATGTTAGCTGTAAATTGACCCTTCAAAGCCCAAGAAACGCTGAATTTCTCATTCTCTGGATAAGGTCAGCTCTGTGTGTGTCAGGGTTTGTTTTCTATGTAGCCCTTTCCTTGTTGGTGTTGGTGGGCTCAATCGCTGTACATACCCTATCAATTACATGTGTATTATCTCTATAGTCTGGGGAAGCAGAAGTGGTTTCAGCTCTGCTGCTGTTCGTTTGGATTCTGTGCCCTTGGCATTAAGCCCACACATCTGTAGAGTTAAAACTCCTATAGGCAGCCATGGTTGAAAAATACCAACACAGACTATTGCGCTCGGATCAAAGCAGTGCACTCAGAAAACGCACCACATGCCCATCTGGCGCCTCAGAACAGGTAACTAAGGCTGTTTTTGCTCGGAGGCGGGGAGTTTGAGAAGCCCAGGGAAACTGGCATGCCTGTTGGCGGTGGGAAGTGAGGCTGTCAAGGATTTGGCTCTCTTCAGCTAGCCCTGAAATGGCTGTGAATGGAAGCCTGATTGTTCTGTGTCATGAGCGACCCAACAAACCGGCAATTTCCAGAAGTTTTTTCCTCTTGCTCGCGGCACCCACTTCCTCCACCCCCAATAATTAATGTGATCAAATATCCCCCACATCTTTAGAAACCCGTGGCGTAATCAGCATATCAAAGGGTGGGAAGGTCCCACGCACTTGGAGCAGGCCAGCAGTCCTTAACAAAACCTTGTCCGAGGTAAACAAAACTTCTTTGCATAGGAAGAGACTTTCTCCCTTTATCTCCAACTGAGCAGTTCCCCCTTCGCACCAGTTTTGGTAGAGAATCGGCCAACTCACTTTTTGATTCTTTACATTCTGGACAACTGAAGCTCGGCTCAAACGCCCCTTTGAAGTTGGGCTGAATTAACAACTGGAAGTCTTGGCAGTTTACTAATTCCTGGCTGGAATTCCTCCCCCTTTCTTTGTGAGGCTAAATACTATAATCTTTGACCTGAAAGGAAGAACCTTACCAACAAGTAAATATTTAAAGGCCCCCGTGAAGTATAATGTGTGTGAGTTTTCGCCCGGGGAGTCCGTCTGCTGGATCAAAAGGAATGACTCGCTTCTCATCTGCTAATGAAAGGGGGGTGGTTGCTTTACAGTAGGGCTGGCAGGAAATACTTTTAAAGTGCTAAGGGTTTGAGTTCTCTTTATGTTTAGGTTCAGCTAGCCGCCAATGTGCGTGTTGCCTGGTAAGTCGTTATCCCCCAGAGTGTAAGGATTCAACATGACTGAGTTTGCACGATGGTGAATGAATGAACTCCGGGCCACTGAGGACTACTTGGAACCCTGAGAGGAAGTGGAAGCGTGACTCACGGATGCACTTGAACTGTGGGTCCAGGTGTGTGTGCAGTGGGTGGGTAGAGTGTGTGTGTGTGTGTGTGGGGGGGGGTGGTACTAACTTCAGAGCCAGTCCTGAGCCCTGGCTGAAAGGAAGAGCTGGAATTGGAGTAGGGAGAGCACTCCTCGGCTTACGGTGCTACTGGCCACCTCCGAGGACAAGGGCCCAGTCCCACTGTGCATAATGTCAGGTGTGCATCACCTCTCGGGGATTTCCTTCGTCTTCGAGGCTTGGCCTGTCTGGACGGCACTCGCTGTTTGTACAGCAGTAGATGTGTTTGTTCTTCAGGCCCTCAGATGAGATTCATCTAGATGTCTGGTACACGAAACCTCAGGTTTAAGATTTGAACTGGGTTGCTAAAATAGACAGATTTGGTTAGGGAAGCCCATAAGGGGGCTGGGGGCGGGGGGGAGAGGCAGCGAACTTCTTACCAAGGGAACCATTGGTAAGAAAGGTGTGGGCTACTGATGACCTATGGAGCATGCTGCCCTGGGTTGGTGCTGTTGGAGACTGGCTCATCGTTGTCCCTTGAACTCTGAAATTTTCTCCAGAACTCTTAGAAACTGGAAAGAGCTCCTTGCTACCTTGCTCGGTATGCCATAGTGTATTTAGAAAATGTTTGGACCAGCCTGTTAAGATGTGTTCATGTTGGCCTTAAAAGCAGCTATCTATCTGCCTGCTTGCCACCATCCAGGGTTGAGCTCCAGCTACATAGTTTTTACGGTTTGTTTGTATTAAGGGGACCGACCCTCAAGTCCTATAATTTTTATTCTGTTATTTTCTTTCAGTCGGGCTAGATTGACAGGTACTTTGGAATGTCAGCACTAGGCCTGTTAGAAGTGACTTACGAAAACTTTTCAAAAGGTGATTATCTAGTTTAGTTTCTAGACTCTGTCTCACGCATCCAGGTCTACACCAAACTTGTTGCATAGCCAGTGGTGGCCTCTGATCTGTGTCTGCCTCCACAGTGTTGGGATTGCAAGCAGGCACCGCCACGCTTAGTTTCTGGTCCTGTTTATGCCGTGCTGTGGCCCGAATCCAGGGCTTTGTGCATGCCACGCAAGATCTTGAGCAACTGCGCTGCATCCCCAACTTCCTTCGTTTTGATCAGTGGGCGATGCTGTTTCCTTAAAGGTTATGTACAAAATTTGTTTTAATTTCTTACATGAATAATTATGCCTCAAATAAATGTTATCTGGAGATAAGGCTAAATGGTTAAATATTTCTTCTTGGCTTTATAGCTAAGATCCAGTGAAGTTAAATAGTATTTGAAAGTTTGCAAAATTTTAATCACTTCATCCATTCGCCTTAAGGCTGCAGTGTGGTACTGTCTTCCAGTGCTCTTGCTCCTTGGAGATTTGGTACTAATAGTCCCTTGCTCGTTTCTCTGATTGATTGATTGCAAGTTCTCAAAAAAAAAAATGCTTCTGAAAATGGCAGTGATTTCTTTGGGTAGGGATTGCCTCTCAGAGTTTTGTGTGGTTGACGCCTCTCCCACTAGGTGGCGCCATTGCTGTGCTTTGGAGAGGCCTGCCTGCGCTGCGGCTGTCCGTGAACATAAATGTTGAAATCCAGGTCCAGTTCTGCCTAATGTAAATATTTGTGATGTCTGCCACTCTGTGTTATCCCGGCATGTTTCTAAAAGGGGAAAGGAAAATACTAAAAATCTTCCCTCCCACGTCAGCCAACGAATGTTTATTGTGACCTCGTGAAGTTAAAATTTGCTCATCGCTGGAGTCTGGATTCTAAGAAACCTGGCAAACCCAGGGACTTCTGTGTGTGCAGTTTCTGAGGATGGAGAGAACAGCCACTTGGGAGGCTCGGAAGCTACGCTTCCAGGAGACGATAGGAGAGACTAGACTCGGTCACGACCGAGTTGTAGTATGGGTGTGATCGGTGAGAGGGCTCGAAGCGGGCTTCACAGGGGCAGAGCTGAGGGCTGAGCTGCTGTCCCTGAGTACCAGCTGCTGGAGAGAAGTGGAGTGGGTAGAGAGGGTGCCCAGCACTTCCCTTAAGGGAAGAAGGGAGGAAGTCACGACTCTCTCTCTCTCCTTTGTTAAAGGGACCTTAGGGGTGTCCTCCAGTCAGCACACTGGCCTCGCCTTGCCCTTGGTAAGGTAACTGGGAACTGGAGAAACAGGGAACACCCGCTGCAGGCATAAGGAAGTGGAGGCCGAGACTGTGCCTATCGTAGGCAGATGCACACTGGCGACGGATGAGCAGGAGAGATGTACAGGGAGACATTGCGAGCAGGAGAAATCAGGGAGAAGTGAAAATGGAATGAGATCGAAATCACAGAATGGTGAGCAAATCCATTCAGGCTTCTGAGGAGGAGATGGGAGATGGGACAGGAGACCAGGAGACGGGAGTGGGCACAGTGAGTTTTTTTTTTTTTTTGTTTTTCGAGACAGGGTTTCCCTGTAGTTTCTAGAGCCTGTCCTGGAGCTAGCTCTTGTAGACCAGGCTGGCCTCGAACTCAGAGATCCGCCTGCCTCTGCCTCCCAAGTGCTGGGATTAAAGGCGTGCGCCACCACCGCCCGGCCGAGGTTTTGTTTAGGAGTGTGTCAGTGGAGAAACTGCCACAGGTCATTTGACTAGTGTGTGGGACTAGCAGGGAGGGGGCGGTTGGTTAGTCCCTGCTGAACTAAGTACGTGGTCGTCATCCTGAGTGTGTCCTGGAAGGCAATTTCTATCTGTAGCAGGCTATTGAATGCCCATACTCTGACCACACATAGATTGCTGCATGCCCTATAGGCAGTGCTTGAACCCACTTTCCCCCGGGTACCCTCAGGTCCTGCCTCCAGAGGTTCTGAGCATCTGAAGTTGATCTCAGGAGTGGCACTCCCAGAGATCACTTGGGACCAGGCCCAGTTGAGAAGCCCTGATCTGGACTCTTTGAATGACGCAACCCCTGGAGCATTGCTGGTGTGTGTGTGTGTGTGTGTGTGTATGTTTTGTGTACACCAAAGGAAAAAAGGATAATGTTCCTCACCCCCCAGCAGTCATTCACCTTAAATTTCTTCCCCCCAAGGCAGGGTCTTCTACTGACCTGGAATTTAGCAGTAGCCTAAGCTAAGCTGGCTGGGTAGTGAACGCAGGGATGGATCGGCCTGTCTCAGGCACATGCCACTTCTCCCTGTTGTTTTTTTTTTTGCCCTGCCCATTTTTGTTTTTAATTTTGTGTTGCTTTGTTTTTAATTGTATGTGTGTGGGTATTTTGCCTGTATGAACGAATGTCTATTCACCATGTTGCATGCCTAGTGTTTGCAGAGGCCAGAAAGTCCCCCAGGAACTGCTGTGATTGACAGCAATAAGCCACTTTGTGCGTCAGGGAATCAAACCTGGGTCCTCTGGAGGAACAACCTGCACTCTTGAACACTGAGCCATCTCTCCACTACTGAGCCATTTCACCAGCTTCTGTTCTGTCTGTTATGTGACATGCTGTGTCCAAAGTATAGTAGAATTTTATTCCTGTGGAATTTTATTCCTTGCTCTGTTGAAATGCATGAGTGCTTCACTTTCTAATTGTGAGGCACACACAGGTTTGAAGTTGGAGCTGCTTCCTCCTCCTCCTCCTCCTCCTCCTCCTCTTCTTCTTCTTCTTCCCTCCTCCTCCTTCCTCCTCCTCCTCCTCTTCTTCTTCTTCCCTCCTCCTCCTCCTCCCTCCTCCTCCTCCTCCCTCCTCCTCCTCCTCCTCCTTCCCTCCTTCTCCTCCTCCTGTCTTGAAGCAAACAAACAACAGCAGCAACAACAACAAAAAACCAACCTGTTAAAGACATGAGGCGTTTACTCCACACAGCCCAGGAAGAGAAGTGCTTTGAAAACACGAGTATAGAACAAAAGCTTCCAAACGCGCACGATCTATTGGACAAGAATCCCCCCTCAAACATGGCTCCAGTGTTCCACACGGTTGGGGATATAGGCACAGATACATCTTAGCCAGGTCCCCCCCCCCCCCGGCTGTGTCTCTAGTCTTTAAGTGGTGCCAGACTATCAGGCATCGGGTCTGCTGCTGCCCTGGGCACTCCAGTGGGCACCCATCAATCATCCTCTCTGCCCACACCCCTCCCCCATCCTTAGTAGCCTACCGGATAAACATTGGATTACGCTATTGATTTCTTTCCTGAGAGGCTGTAGCCCAGTTAGGAAATTCCGAGTCTGATCTTTTCTGAGCCTCCATTGTAATCTCATTTGGTAGAGGAAGTCTCATCTGGCTTTGGCCAAATAATAGACTTACGTATTAATTTTTAAGCGACACTTAGGTGGTTCGTGAGTAATGTCATTTTCTTAAGCGACATCTGGCCTGATCCGCGATGCCTGCTGTATTTGACTGTCACTGCCTGTGCGCCGACACAGTGTTTCAGTGCTGAACATAAGATTTGGTTGGTATCTTTAACTTTTCCTTTTTGCACCCATGTTGAACCAGGTGTGTTTTTCTTAGCGACTGTAACCTAGAATGCTGCCTATCTTGCAGAGGTCGAGAGGGACGGGAGGGACCGGTACCTATTATTGTCAGTGTTAGTTATATTTGTTTGCTTTTTGAGGCGGACTCTCATTCAGCTGTGTGGCCCAGACCGGCCTCCCATTCATGGCAGTCTTCTTGCCCAAACTCCCAAGTTCTTAGCTCCCAGGGATGCACACTCTCCTCTTTTTATTTACTTCTTTTGAAAAGCTAAACTGGCATTCCTCAGTTTAGGCAGGGTGGGCCTTTGCAGTTTTTAATTTTTGCGGGGGGGCGGGGTAGTAATTTCTATTGATTTGCTAGGATTTTGCACTTTTCTGTAAACCATTCATTGCTTCACGTAGTTTTGGGGGAAGAAATACATCTTCTAACAGCCAGGCAAGATGGCAAGGGTAGCGACTAAAAGGCCTTTAGTGTCCACCCGGATCCCCACCCTTCAACAGACCTGATGTAATTGTGCGCCCTGCTCCTGGCCTTAGCCACCATCTTTTGTCTAGTAGCCATATCTGCTTAGAGCACTTTGAGATGCTGGGCTGCCTGGTCCCCCTACTGCTGAAAATAACTTGCCAACACTCAGGCACTGTGGGGCCGGCATGTTCCCAACAGCTTTCCTCATGGTGGAGCGATGAGACAGACCCTTGATGTCTAGCGTGCCGTGGTCCCAGTAGGGACAGGAGACCCATGTGGGTGCCCTCGTGACTCTCCATAGCTCTGTGTTCACGTCGGGGCTTTGGGAGACAGCGCTGTCCTTGTTTCTGAGTCTCAGTAGGTGACAGCATTGCTGGGCTAGTGAGGAAAATCACCCAGGGAGAATACTGTAAGGCTGGCCATAGCTTTTGCTTGCCGGTCTCCATACAGCCCCACCCGCCATCAGTGGAGAGGACCCTGGTGTTTGATTTGTGGAAGCCGCTTATCGTCTCCTGACATTCCTTTTTGAACACACACATTCTTTTTGAGCACGTGTCCGGGAGCAGCGCAATCCAGTAACAGATGTTCTCTCAATTTGGTGTCTCCATTTTTGACCATGGGGAGCAAGTGTTGGGAGTGTCTTAAGTGCTCTTTAGGCCTTTCTGTTTTCGGCTCAGGGGCCGAGTTTACCACTTTAAGGCTGGGACGCGTGTGGCTGCAAAGGGGACAACTGAGGTAGTCATTATCAATTTGGATCCTCTTTTCTAGACCGTCTTTCTCACTGGGAGATCTTTGAAACGGGTTAGGCAAGTTGCCAGTGTGTGTGACGACAAAAATTGTTCTGTGAAGAGGAAAACGTCAAAACAAAGCCATTGAAGCCACGAGTTCCACAGCCGGGAAGTTATTTCTGTGTTCTTCATGCTGTGTGTATGTCGGGGAAGAAAAGGACCTCCTTTCATTTGACTGTGTTCTGAGGCTGAGCTACTCATCGAGTTGATCGGCCACCACGGTTAGCAGCAGGAAAGTCGTTGAATTATGCACAGAGATTCTATATAAAATGAGATTCCTAGAAGTGGGGAATGACGGCAGCTTCGGTAACCTGAACTGCAGAGAGGGAGCCTTTGGGCTTTTGGAGGGGCGTGGTGGTACCCCTCCAGGGAGGGGCAGGAGGAGCTACTGGCGAGTATGGTGGTGCTGTGCAGACACATTCTCTCGATAATAAAGGCCTTTTGGAGCAGCCCTTGGCCTGGCACACATTCTGAAACGTAGACTTCCTTGCTAGATACAAATCGCTGTGACAAATGGGCTGATTTTCAGAACGACTCCTATGTCAGCTCAAGTACACCAAAGAGGTGTATTTTGGAAGTGGCATATTCTAGTCTACCACGTGTATAGTTTCGGATGGTGTGTCCCAACCGTCAGTGTTTCCATGGGTCCATTTGGGGATGTCTATGTGCCCACATTTCCAATTCCATTTCAATTTAAGGTTGTTAAACTAAAAGCAAATTCTTATAGACCAAGTGTGATTCTGATAGACTTAGCGCGTGAGAGAAACACAAACACCGTGCCAGTCGGCAAAGTTTGGGTATATTCAGCTGTGAGGTAGCCATTTAGTTATCCAAAGGAAGGTGTAGGGAGAGGATCAGGTGCTTGGTTCATGAGAGGAGACAAGACTGTGAACACTTTCTGTGCAGAGTGGAAAGTTTAAGGTATTATTTAGAAAAATAACCTAGCAAGTATCCGGGCAGTATAATTCTGTTTGTGAACCGCAAGCAAACGAGCCAGTACTTCATCTCAGTAACCACGCAGATGCGTAGAAAGAGAACGGAGAGACAGATTTGGGAATGATACACACCAACATAAAAACTCCTCGCCACAGAATCATAGGGAAGAGGCGGGGTGCGAATGTGGAGCACTTTCTGTCTTATGACAGAAAGCAGGGCTGGGGGGGATCGCCCAGTTGGAACAGTCTTGCTGTGCAGGCACGAGGGCCTGGGTTCGGGCCCTGGCACCCATGTAGACGCGGTATGTGCTTGAAGCCCTAGCGCTGGGAAGGCAGAGGAATGGGGATCTCTGGGACTCCCTAGCCGGCCTCGTCCACTCAGCAAACTTCAGGCCAGTGAGTGGCGGTTTCTTGATGAATCCAGGTGGACAGCTCCTGAAGAATGAGTCAAGTCTGATGATTGTGCCTCCTTTCTGGACCCTTTTCCTGATGCTGGGGTGCCTCTCCCATCGTTACTATGAAGGGATATGCCTATATGCCTGGTCTTATTCTAACTTGATTTGCCATGTTTGGTTGATGCCCCTGGGAGGCCTGCTTTACTGAAGGGAAAGGTTCAGTTCTGAACTCCCATGTGGCTTTACAAACATCTATAGCTGAGTCCCAGCGTCACTGAAGGTACCATGCGTCTGGTGCACAGATAGATAGACATGCTGACAAATAAATAAGATAAAGAAATGCATTTAAAAAGATTACTTTCTGTATTACATCTATATAGTCTCAATTTATAAATTACTATTCAAATTAGAACCATTGCACTAAAAATGCGGCATTTTAAAATTATGTCCTGATTTACCTCACAGATACTATAAAGCAGGCATTATTGACTGACTAAACATTGAATTTTTAGTAGAATCCGAAACTGAAAACATTTTAAGGTGCTTCCCTCCCTCCGTATTATTCATGGCATTTATATGTAACAGAAGCAAAAAAAAAATTACAGAAAGTGGGTGCTTACGATCCCTCTGTAAGTCACCAGCTTAGTGTCAAGTGTGTTTAGAACACTTAGTACATGCACTTTTGATATTTTTTGTCAATTTTTATGAATTGAAATAAAAGTTGAAAAATCCAGCTCCAGAGAACTTTCTCAAGGTTTTTGCATTTTACAAATATCTTGAAGTAGATTGTTGAAAAGAAATTAGAAAACTCGGAATGTATAGGACTGCAACAAAACAAAACTCCAGTTTCTTTGTATAGAGATGGATAGAGACGGTACGGTTGTAGGACACTCCCTGCCCCCCCCCCCCCCGCACTTCTATGTATTGCTCTCTGATGTCACTGTATGATTCTCCCTCACACTTGGCTTAGCACACAGCCCTGTACTCTCTGCTAGTCCTGGAGATCTGAGGACTGCATTTTCTGTAATGCCTCCAGCAAGCTCCAGCCCCCTGGTCCAGCAGCCAGAACAGAGTCCCTTCATCTCACTCTCCATCCTCACCTTCACCTGCCTCTTCTCTTCCTCTTCAGTCCTTATCTCCCTCTCTTATGTAGAAAGGATGCCTGAGGTCTCATTAAGCACTCTTCCTAGAGAACTCTTAATAGCCTTATCTCAAGATTTTTTTTTTTGATTAACGGTTTATTTGCTTCATTTATTTCATGGGTATGTACGTGTTCCTGGGTTTATATATGTGTAGCGTTACGTACAGGTATCTGCAGAGGCCAGAGGAAGGAGTTGGAGCCTCTGGAACGGGAGTTACATAATCCAATCACGGATGCATATTCTCTCCGCATATGAGGTCACGCAGGCACTGCCTCCTACCTATACTACAACAAAACCGAGCTGCGGTCTGATTGTTTATGTCCTACCATGGCACGGTTTGTGCTAAAGTATATGCTGGCCAAATCCAATGGCGTGATAGCCAGTTCTTGGATTTTCAGGGTTTTAGCAGCTGGTTGTAAATTACTGCCAACTTGAAATTGGCCTTGGTAGGAGTCCTTACACCAGGAGAACTGGCAAATACTGCAAATCCAGGCTTCCTCCATGCCTCAACTCATCAGAGAGTTGCTTTACCAAGACAGCACCCATGGATCAAATTTCTCCGATCCTGAGAATCTCAGCCTGGAGTATTTCTCATCACAATAACTAAACTTGAGCCCTGACTCAAGGCACTGCCGACTTTTCAATCTCTTTTGCTGCTATGTTACAAGTAACTGGATATTTGTGACCTGCAATAAACATTATTTTCCTCTTGAGCTAGCACCTATCTTTTGTGTTTTACAGCCTGGCTCAGTTCCTAGGAGGGGATCAATACATATTTGAACTGATTCCTTTATCTGGGCTCCAGTCCTCCTCTGGAGATGACTCTCAAACTGATAGAAACTGAGACCTAGGCAGCTGCCCTCTCCCGCCAACCCCCGCACACATAGATACATAGATGTTTGTATTTACCTATATTTACTTATTTGGAGACGATCTTGAATTTAGGTTCTTTTCATGTGTGTGTTTTGAGACAAGGTCTCACTGTGTAGCTCAGGCTGGCCTCATGTTCCAGGTCCTTCTGCCTCAGTCTCTAGAATGCTGTGACCATGACCCCTGACAAGAATTGGGGTTCCGAGTGACACCGATCCAAAGCATTTTAAGCACTTTGTACCCAGTTCTGTTAACTGGCGTTGTTCAAAGGCTCATCTGGTTCGCTAGAATCGCTGCTGCTGGTGTTCAGATGGACGTGTGCTTCTGACTTGGACTGGCAGTGTAGTGAAAGCTGGTTGGCTTGAAAACAAGCCTGGGAAAAAACCAGCTCGCCCCAGTGTGCGGTGTAAGGCAAGCTGAGTGTAGTTGGGAAGCTGGAGCAAAACGGAACGAATGCTTTAGGAGGTCGCCTGGGTTGACTGAAAACATTTTTTGTCATAAACGTCTACCAAGAAAAAAATTGACGAAAACCAAAATGTCTTTCCACTGCTTCTGACCGGTTAGGTTCACCTGACAGGGCCCACCCGGCCCATCTCTCTGAAGAACCATGGAAGATGAGGGGCTGTTCCTCTGATTCTGATTTAGGGTTCACTGCAACAGTGGGGTAGATCACTGAGGTTATGGCATTCTGGGAGACGAGAGCAAGTGTTAATATCTGGACAAATTAAGAAGGGCAAGGAGTCTTTCCTAAAACGAAGCTGTATGACTGTGTGAGCGGTGAGATTTTGTTAGTCACTCCTTAATTCAGATTACATTTCTATTATCAGCTTCGATTCTGATTGGGGGGGGGTTGGTGATAAAGGAATGATCCCCTTGAAGAAGGTCTAGTTATCTTGAAACATAAGCTCAAAAGAAAATCTGTACAGGGAAATGAACGATGACTCCGTTGTTTACTCCTTCATGGGGAATCCCCGTCCTGGTGGACATGTTGGCTCAGAGGTGAACCGTGCACCGCTATCAGCCGACTGCTTTTGGAGTTCAGAATTTCGGGCCCTTTCTCAGACTCCGTGTTTTAATAAGATCCCCTGGGATTTATGTGTTTAACAATCCTTATAAAGGCCTGATTGGGGAAACATTAATAACCATAGCAGTCACTGCAGAGGCCACCAGAAAGGTGTCAACAGCCATGAAGTCAAGATTTTTCGAAGATTGCTTAGAGCTTCCTTTCAGGGTTTTGCCCTTGCACCTCCTGTATCTGAAAAGTAGCAGTGTTGATCCTTGGGAATTTTCTGACCTGAACCCCTTAGATGGGGGTTAAAGTGGGCACAGAGCTCTACTTTTGGGCCACTGACTGCTCTACAACTTCCGATGGTTTCTGTGCTCTGGCACTAGCCTTCTGTGTACCGCTGCTGACGATATTCCTCGCCGCGTGCCTCACCTCAGGGGACCCAGGGTACTGCTGCTGCCATATTGCTCCTGTATCAAGTGATCCCTCGGGGGCTAAGGCGCGGGGTGTCAGATCTTCGTGAAGGCCTTCTCCGACTCACTGATGTGTAACGGGAGACAAATGCGTGTGTTCAGTCTCGTCATCTGAGGAGAACAATATTACTCATTCATGGAGAGGGACAAATGACAAAAAGCCAGACTTTTCAGCCCAAGTTGACACCGAAGTCACTATCATCCTGCCTCACTCCCTGGAACGTCAGGGTTACCAATGTACATGCCCATGCTAGACACTTTGCATTTTTAAGATAGATTCTCCTGTAACTAAGGCTTGTCTCAAGCGCCTTCCACCACCAGGATGGCCTTGATCTTCTGATCCACCTAGGTTGCCTGTGTCTTCCAAGCGTTGGGATTACGGGCATGCACCACCCGCTCCCCATTCCCTGAGCTAATATTTCTTCCTATTGAACATTGGTGCAGTGGTAGGTGAGACTTTAGTATACCGAGGAGAATTTGGTTGTGGTTATGGGAGTAACATGGCCTTGCTTTTGTAGGGTTTGTTTTGTTTTGTTTCTTAGATACAAATAACTTGGGCTAACCCAGAACCTGGGAGGTCCAGACAGGTGGATCAGAAGTTCAAGGTCAATCTTGGCTTCATAGAGAGTCTGAATCCAACCTGAACAACTTGGAACCCTGCCCCAACCAAACACCAAACTAACCAAGCAGCAAAACAACCTCCCCACACCCCAAATAAGACAAGCAGCAACTATCTCACACCGTTTACTTTTGTATGGAGAGAGAGAGAGAGAGAGAGAGAGAGAGAGAGAGAGAGAGAGAGAGAGAGAGAGAGACTTTTAATTATTAGTATGTACAAATTACATAGAAAGATTTTCACTTAACTCTGCCCTTAAATTATTCATAAGAAGTGACAGTTGGGAAACCGACTGCACCCTGTCCCAGAAGTAAAAGGTCCCTGAGGGTTGTCTAGGAGATTTGGATGGTAATGTGATAAGGGCCACATTGCACTGCTTTGCCCCTCCCCCAGTCCAAGCTGCCAATCGCTGTGTGTGCCTCCCGCCCCCACCCCCTTTGTCTCTGTTCAGAAGTCTTCACTTTGGCTCCCCCGTTACCCCCCAGGGTGACCAGGCCACCCACTCAGCAGCCCTGCACTGTTCTCTATTGGCCCATCCTCTTCTCTCTTCCCTTCCTCCTTCGAGAGAGCAGACGAGGTACACATGGGAATTAGAAGTCACAGCTCTCGCTCGTTTGAGGGTGTAGAGGCCAAAAGAACTCACAGCACTTGAAACGAATCCCTGCTCTTGGCTGGCATTTTACACAGATGGCAAGTAGAGTAATTTCACGCCTGATTGGTGGAGGGGCTTGTCTCCTCGTATATCCTGTCATGTTTAACAATTTTTATTAGATAGAAAACTTTGACTCGACTACTCTCGGTTTTCAGGATGCTGGTACAACACGCAAGGCTTCTCAGCGTATCCAGTCTACCCGCTGACTTGGGCAGAAAGCAAATCTCTTCTAATTCATGGGCACTGACTCAGGAAGATGATTCTAGAACTTCCCCTAATCACATAGTTCAGTGCCTCTCAGTTTTTATAGACAACTTTTAATTAATTTATTATTTAAATTATTCCTAAAATAATGTATTTTCTTCTAATGTTGGTAGTAGGTATTGCTAAGTGACCCCAAAGGGCCAAGGCTTAATGTAAAAGGGGCAGTCGGCCATCAGCCTGACACAGATCCATCCTGGTGTCATCATCCAGCCATTCTGACCCTTGGGCTGCAATCACACCAGTAAGGGACAAGGGTACTAGTGGGAGGCAGCTGTGACAAAGCCCTTGTATTAAAGCCTCGCATTTCATTCTGCGAGGCCGCACAGGCTCCATCCCACTAAACATGTAATTTCAGCAAGCTTGTTTATCTGCTTTCCCTGCTTGAAGCAGAGCCATGCCGCGTGGTAGGAGGAGCGGTATTGGCACACAGGATGGCAGCAGAAGTTGCAATGTGACAGCCCTGATGGCAGGAGGGGACAGGGGAAAACCCATCACAGTGAGGAGCGGGATCACATTTCTTCAGCAGGTCTCTTGACAAGATCTGAGAAGGGCGTGTTCTCGTAGCTTTCCGTGGAGGGGAGGGGATGGACAAATTATGACATTTTGAGATTTTTGAAGATGACTGAAGTTATTTGAGAAAACCGTCGATACTCTAAAGCTCATACTACTCCTCAGTAACAATATTGTGAAGAATACAGCATTTCCTGGGAGGTGCTAGGCACACCAGCTCCACAGCCCTGGCTGAAAGCCCATTCATTAAGGTGTGTGTCTTTGCAGTTGCTCAGTGAATGCAGTTTGAATGAACGTAGTAGCTGACGCAGCCCACTTAGGCTCTTCTGGAGCTTATGTGGCGCATGAATAAAACAGAGTCCTTCAGGGCTGACTAGAACTGTTGCATTCGCCAAACAGCAAGTTTGACCCAATAGTAAAATCACTTGAAGTATGTGGCTTTCTTTGTATTAGCAAATATGCAATAACCGAGGCCAGTGGTTCTCAACCTTCCCAATGCTGTGATTCTTTATTACAGTTCTTCATGTTCCGGTGACTGCCCACCAACTATAAAATTATTTCATGGCTACTTCATAACTGTAAATTTTGCTACTGTTATGAATCATAATGTAACAAAGGGGTCACGACCCACAGGTTGAGAACTGCTGATCTAGACCATAGCCTAGATAGTACACGGAGGATTGGTTCATCAGTTCTGTTTTGTGGTTTGGTGGAACAGTATCTCTAAATCTAGTTTCTTCGTTTACCTACATCTAAGATAAAATTACATTTTTCAAATAACTTAGGCCCATATAAATATAAGAGACTTTGAGAGCGAGTCTTGAGTCTTGGCTCTAAATAGGCCAGTTATCATTCTTGGTGGCTTGAAGTGAGTTTTCTTCTTGCCCCTGCATTAGGTTCTTGCTGGATGTGTGCGAGACTGGGAATATGTGAGGAGCAGGTCCTGAGTACTGGCTCGGGTGCACCCAGACTGTGCCTGTACTCCAAGATGCCTGCAGAAGCGAACCCAGCTGTACCTCTGGTGCAGGGAACAGCAAGGGGTTTATTACAAAGCTCAGATAGCTGTAAATTACATCCCTAAGATGTGGAGAGCAAGTTAGAGAGATCTGTGCTCAGTGTTTGGGGTCCACAGGTTCTTAGAGGGCAGGAGTCCCACGAAACGCTGTGACGCTGAACAGCACTGAGGGCTCATGCACTTTTCTATAGTGCTTTTTAAAAATTCCTTATTTTATATTTTTAATTCTTTTCGCTTCTTGTTTTCCGGAGGCAGGATATCATGTAGCCCAGGCTGACTGCTTTACATTTAGAGGAGGAGAGCTTTGAGCTCTTGGTCCTCTTGCCTCTACTTCTTCAGTACCAGGAGGATGGGTGTACCCACCACTGCGTCTGATGATGTCATTCATTGTCTTTGCACTGGTAATAATGGTCAGCATAGATAGATCATTGAAAACCAAGAGCTGAAGCAGACCCAGTGCACCCGGTAGGGTGAACATCTGACCTGGTGATGTCTGCTATAACTCACTCCACATCCCTCATGTTCTGCCATGGCATGTGCTTCTATGCCTCAGTTTCCCTGTCTGTAACTTGAGGGATTTGAGCTATAGGATCTTGTGAGAATCCTATTAGCTTTGAACTCCTCATCAGTGCTAACTAGACTGTTTTGTCACTTGGCTTTTCAGTCCCAGTGTCTTCTGGTACAGCACGAGAAGTGAATGTCCTGGGGACACTTTGCGCTGTAACTTCTTCACTGAACATCCCTTTCCTGGTATGCCGGAAGAGAACCTCTTTTGTAGCCTTGGAGAGTTGGAACAAACTTTGTGATGCAAAGTTTGCCTTTAGAACTTTTGGTTTGTTTTTCCAGACAGAGCTTCCCTGCATATCCATGGCTGTCTTAGTACTTACTCTGTAGATCAGGCTGGCCTTGAACTCAGAGATCCCTCTGTTTCTGCCTCAGTGCTGGGATCAAAGCAGATGCTGCCTCTGCCGCCCGGCTGCTTTTAGAACTTTTAGTTGGTTTATTTTCAGCAAACTTGTTAGTGTTGATATGACTAATTCTCTGCTTGTTGTTGTCTGCCACACTCTGAGCATCGCTCTGGGGCAGAGAATGCTGACGTTCAGGACCAAGGCATCACAGGGACGTAGGGGAGGGGCTACATACACTCCAAAGCATTGCAAGGTAGCTTCTAGGCGCTTTTGATTTAGCTTGCAACCGATTGCCCTAGCATTGTTTTCAAATAGGATTCTCTCTGATAGGGTAGCCATTGAAAGGTCCCGGGGCCAGGCTGAAGAGGGGTGCTGTGCCCCACATTCTGCTTACGGGTAGCAGGAGGGGAAGCAGGGACAGGTGCACACGTGGCTACTACTCACCTTTGCTGGAAGCAGGAAGTAAAGTGAAACCGCTTACCTTATCCCTGAGAACGGCATTCCTTAACCCCCCAATAGGAACGCAGGACTCAAAGCCGCGTGATAAGCGCTTCTGGTGATCACACCTTTTCAGACAAGTGGGTCCAATGATTGGCAATCCAGTTCTTTTTGTGATCTGCAGGCGACTACGTTCGTCACAGGCTTGCATTCCCCTTGCTTTGCAGGAGTTCAGAAGTTTGAGCTACCACTGAAGTGTGGTCTGTGGAGGGGCGGGGCTCCCCGTCGCCAATGAGGTGCCTTCATTCCTGGGCAAGCCTATCATCTTTCGCAGGAGTGCTTACTCTGTAATCCAAGCGATAGCCACGCAGCCTGTTTTATTGTTTGTGGAGTCCTGCGGCTAGGAGCGCTTCCCAGAGGGCAAGTGGGCGGTTTATGATTCTGCCCTGTGCCGAGACAACAGAGCTGAACCCTTTGATTTCTCCCAAGTAACCTGTGTGGGTGAACTTTAAACTGGGGACCTGCTTGATTCTGGATCTTTTTCTGCCGGGTGGGGAGTTAGCTCCTCCACCAGAAGCTGGCTTTCTGTCTTCAAAAGGAAGGATGCCCTGGAGAGGCGTAGGATTACATTTAGGGATGCTAGCCGTACAGCCAAGTGTCGGGGTACCTTGGCTCTTCTTTGCAAAGTCTTGGCAAGTGTGTCTTAAATGACCACAGCGTTTCTTTTTTAAAAGCTTGTACTTCTCTTTATTTTTAATTTTTGCCCGTGGACCTCTCTCCAGAAATTGGTGCTGCAATGTGGCTAGAGTAAACCATTTTTTTAAAATATATTTTTAATCCTTCATTTTCCTTTTTCTTTTAATTGGGCACACAGAAGCACAATGCCAGCCCGACTCTCAGCGTTGTCTGGATAAGTGGGAAGGGGCAGGCTCCTTTCAAGGGCCCGGGCCAATTCTAAAAAGCCAGCTTTTTGTTTGTTGGGCTGCCCTTTGTCTCTGGAGGATTTTGATGCGAAAGAAGATGAAAAAGGAAGGCGCCTCAGGTTCCTTCAGACTCAAAGCAAACCCAGGCTCTCTCTCACGTGCTGTGAGTTGGATAAATTTCTCCTCCCTGTCCAGGCAGACAAAGAGGCTGTTTCGCAGTGACGGAGAGCTGTCTGTCTGTGGGCAGCAGGTGGAAGCAGATGATGAGAATTGGATATACAGAACCAGAAAAGGTGACTTGGTTTCTGCTGTCGTTATTTTAAATTTAAACATCTTTTAAAATGTTTCTTCTATAGACTTCTTTGTTCCTATCAATGATTTCTTGTCATGATCCCCCCCCCCCCAAATTAGGAGTTCCTTGTTTGTTTTTGTGTTTGAATTCAGAATTCGGCATCGTTCATTTGTTTACATGTCTAAAATAAAAAAAAAATAAAAAACTCCGTCAACAAGGTTCGGCTTGTGACTGTAGCCTCCGGAGAAGGTTAAATGGCTGTTGTTTGCTGTGGGCGCTCTCCCTTCCCTTCCCAGTCTGTGTTGTCCTGTGACTTGGGTAGAGTGAGCGAGAAGACATCACTCCAGATGGGATCTTCTAGCCTGGGGGTCCTGGGCCAGTCGTGAGCTCCTGAACTGCAGCTCGGGGGTCTGAGGATGGTCTTTTGGCAGCTGTCTCCTGAGAAGATGAATGACTTGTGACTGAGTGCTTGAGTTAGACAGGTGCTGAGTGTGATGTGGAGGGACACAGACACACAGGGGACTCCCTATCAGACCAATGTTAGTGTCTCAGGATTAGCACCCCCCCTGGAAGGTAGGGAACACAGGGGGCATTCTGGTATTCCATAAAACCCCGTTTTCTGTATAGAATTCCTGACATCTGTCTATTAGGATATGGGCTGTAGGACCTGGATTGTTTCTCTCTGTGATGGTCTCTGCATTGGGTGTTGTCCAAAGTCCAGCAGGGAAGCACTCCTGCATGTTACAAAGGAGTCCAGACATTGCTGGGACTGTGTGGGACTTGTTTACTGTGTTCTCTCTCCGCCAAGAGAAACGTTGCTAGAACCTCTCAGGGACCCTTCTTGCCCCTCTTGTGGAAATCCAAACTGCAGAAATGTGAGTTAACTAACCTGGGTCCATGATCATTCTGAGCGCTCTGGGAATTAAACACAGCTCTTTTCTAGGGACAATGGTGTTAACCTGCTTGTGCCTGCATTTGAACTTGTCAGTGTCAGAGGAAGGACTGGTTACTGTTCTTTAAGAAGTCAGTTACTTATTTCATTAAGGAGGTGGTCATCAGTGGTCCCCCATCCTGAGCTTTCATACCCAAGTTTTGAGTCCATCCTGTGCAATCGCCAGTGTCGGAACAGGCATTTGCCTTCTGGCTGGGACTGTGCAGTTTAAGTCTGGGGGCTGCTTCTCTAAATCAGGAATAAGCTGTGGTTTGTTAAGTGGCTGGTCCATCATGATTGAACCAAACATGCTTGCAGGGTGGACCCCAGAGGGCTGTGGTTGCGAGGCAGTGCACTTTTGACTCCTCTGGCCTGTGCCAGAAGTTGCTTCTTAGGACTTATTTTGCTTCAAACCAACTGCTGCCAAGTTTCTGTTGAAGACGGTGTACGTGTGAACATGTGGCTTTAGTACTTCCAGTGTCCGTGGTTCATCCAGATTAGCATTAAAGGGAGAGAGAGAGAGAGAGACGGAATTTGTATGCATTGCGTTGATTTGGAAAGCGAAGCGAATACTGTACACTTGACTTGTAGAGTATAAAGAAGTCATTGTGAAGAGCAGCGGCAAATTCTGAAGGAAGGGATATTTCCAATACAAAACTCAGTGCCTTTTATCCCTTCATGTCACAGGGAGCACTGTCGCTTCCTCCGTGTAAATGGGGTCCACCACAGCGTGTGGACCAGAATAAATATTATCATTTGGGCATATGGGGTGCAGGGAAGTCTGCTAAACGCTGGCTGTATATTACAAATCATAGACTTACATTCTCTTTCCATATTTAGCTTGCAAAAGAAAATTGGCTCTCTTCCTTGACACACTGTCTCAGGGGCATGTACTAACAGTTGGGCTTTATTCCTCGTAAGTCTTCCCCTTGCAGAGATGTAGAAGTGACATTTGTTTACATTAGCAGATCAAAAGAGGAACCTTCTTTATGGCAAATCAGACAAGGCTTTGGACTTTCTTCTGATGGGCATGAATATATAGCAGGGATTACCAGTCACTGCAGAGGGTACCCAGTGGCCATATTAAGATTGGGTTACATATAAAGAAAGCACCTAAGACTTACTGGTTTGATGGGCGTATGGGGCGTCTTCTGTATCGAACCTCCTAGAACGTGAACAAGTCTTTGGCTTCATATTTGCTTTTGACAAACTTCCGTCCTCCCCTCCCTCACTACCTTCAGTCCTGGCAGGCTGGGTGGGCTGTGGTAACCTGGAAGTCAACCTTCCTTTCATCCTGTGGGGTGTGGGGAGGCTGGTTCTGCCACTGCCTCTGCCCGCGCGCTCCCAGCTGCTTCAAGGCCAGACTGTTGTTCCTGCCCTCTGTCGCCAGGTAACACCTTACAGCACAGCCAACCCATGGGATCCTTGGTGAATAGTAAGCTGTAGAACACATCCATTCCTTTTGCAAAGAAGAAGGCCTTTTCATGGGGAATCTCCAGGCTGAGGAGTAATAGTTACAATGCAAGTGTTTACGTGATTACTTTTGAGGGGAGTTTATTTACTTATATATTTCTTGAGACAGGGTCTTTCTACATAGCCTTGGCTGTTCTGGAACTCATTTTGTAGACTGGGGTGGCCTCAGACTCACAGAGATCGGCCCGCCTCTGCCTCCTGGGTGCTGGGATTAAAGATGGGCATCACCACCGCCTGGCTTTATGTGGTTACTTTTGAAGATGACTATCAGCGCCTTGGCCTTTGATTTTGTTATTTACACCCCAGAAACTAAGGTAAAACGATCGCTTTAGATTTCTGCGGATTCTTTTCGTAATGTTAGAGGTGACCAACAGTCATCTTTCTGCTTCATGACTTTTCCCTGTGTATCCGTGTATTGAATGTTGCCCGAAGTCGTACTGGAGAAAGAGCTCAGAGGTTAAGAGTCCCTGCTGCTCTTGCAAAGGGCCTGAATTCCTTTCCCATGACCCAGGTCAGGTGGCTCACAACTGCCTGTCACCACAGCTCCAGGGGATCTGACACTTAGAGGCCCTCTGCACTCACGTGCGGGTCTCTCCTTTGCCTAGAGACATATGATTGAACAGTAGAGACGCCACCAGAAGATTCAGATAATTAGGCTCAAAGCCATCACCAGCGAGCGAGCACGTGGACTTATCTTGTCACGCTACATAAGGAGTTAGAATGCTCTCGTAGGGACATTTGTGTTCAGGGAGCTAAGAGTGAGTGCTTTTAGCACGGTGACCAGTTCTTTTGTCCTCACTGCGATGTGACCCTCTTCAGCACACACTGCCTCAACTTCATTAACTGTAAAAGCCAGAACTTGAGGCTGTGAGCAGAGAAAGCTGGGAGTGTGGTGGCACAGGGGCCTTGGGTGTAGCTTTCTTAGCGGTGATGGGGAGGAAGGCTGGTGGGAGGAACCTTGCTTACTGAGTTCTGGGGAGTGTTTGCTTCTGTGGAAAAGCACAGGGAGGTGTCTGAGGGGCAATTAAAAAAAACTGTGGAAAAGTACAGTGTGAAGGTTAGAGAAGGCCCGGACAAGGGAGTTTTGTCTGAGACCTTTTCGTGTTTTCTGTGTTCTTCTGGCTGTTAGCACGGAATTAACCAGCGTTTAATTAGTGATTCCTCACCACCGCCACTGAAGGTTCTCAAGGAAAGCTAATGACCCATATTCGTCCTATGCTTCCCCTTTCCTGCTCACTGCAATAGAATAAAAGAGGTGGGGGTAACAATGGAGGCCATGGGGGTGTCTTCTCATTGGGCAGAGCACATGTTGCTTCACCCAGCTCTCTTTTGGATGGGTAGAGCATGATTGATGACCCTGGAATTGACAGGTCTACCAACAGAGAGGGTAACCCTTGTTTTAAATAACATTTGTATTTTTTCCCCAATGGATTTTATCATCATCTGAACTTAGTGACATGACCAAATCTGACTTGTCTATATTTTAGTGTCTCCCCCCCCCCAAACCAGGCTTGTAACTTCAAACACGGGACTAGCGGTACAGCTCCTGTAGACTGCCTCACAGGAGAGAAGTCCTGGATTCAATCCTTGGCACCTCCTGTTTTATGCTCCCCCCCCCAAACCAGAGGGCAGCCTTTATGGACACCAGGGATAAGGAACAGTTTGTTCCCTAGGTCATCAGTTCTTGAGTGTAGGAACTGTATGTGAATTGTATGTAGGAGCCATGTGTTACTGCATCCCAGTACCCCTCCTCATCAGAGAGTTGCGGAGAACAGCCCCACTGGCCGTAATTGGATTAGTGATGACCAGATATTATAATGGAGAAAAATGGCTTGCCAAGACCCAGTGCAGCAAGTTCAAGTTCCTATTTATATAATGTTATCTGGGTTCTGTTTTAAAAAAAAATAATAAAACACCTTTCAAATTGTGAGACTTGAGAAGAACACAGACATTAAGGAAGCCTAAAAGGTACTGGTAAATATTGTTAAAGGGACATTGCAAATCTGTGCTTTGAAGTAAACAAGCATTACTTATTCTGAGGGTCACTCTGTTTATCAGGAAGGTGGTTAAATGGATTGCACCAAAACAGATGGCCTCAGTGCAGGATGGTTTGTTGTCCTTCTTAAATTCCCACTGAAGCTGGCATTCTGTGGAAGAAACAGAGACAGCCACTTGGTATTTTCTCTGGTCCACTAAGACTGCCCTTTATTGACCTTTGATTATTTCTTTTTACTTTGAGGTTGGCAGCCTCTGTTGCTTTACTACCTTGCTTTATAGCAAAAAAAAAAAAAAAAAACCAAAAACCAAAAAACAAAAAAAAAAAACAGACCTTTTTGGTCATTAAATTGTGGCAGTTTTGTTGAAATGATGTTCTTGGTCTAATATCTTCCCTTCATTAACTTTAAAAAGTTTGTGTGCTTGTTTTAGAATTAGAGACTTCCTCAATTGACTGGAAGTGTGTTAGTATTCAAAAAAGGGGGCTTTCTGCCAGAACTTCAGTTGAAAGTGTATAAATTTTGCTTTTCTTCTGTTGTTGAAATGTCTTTACTAAATGAAGAAAGACCTTTGAAATGGCCCTATCTATAGGGCCTATCTATAGACCCTGTCTATCTATCTATCTATCTATCTATCTATCTATCTATGTATCTATATATCATGAGACAGGTTCCTACTAGGTAGCCCAGGCTGGCCTAGAACTTGCTATATAAACTAGACGGCTGACCTTGTTCCCCTGCTTCTGGAGTGCCAAGATTAAAGGTGTATTCAATTCTAAAACCCAGCTATTGAAAGTTTTGTTTTTAAACAAATAGTTGTGGGTGGTTTTTTTTGAGAAATCCTATTAGTTATAAGTATTCAGTATTGTTTCATATTGTTTTAGAATACACTGTGCTTCTATGTAATTCTAAGGGTTTTCTTCGACTATAATATTTTCCATCAAACTAAAGGGTTTTTGTTTGTTTTGTTTTCTTTTCTTTTTTTTGAGACAGGGTCTTATAATGTAGCTCTGGCTGTCCTGGAACTCACTGTGTAGACCAGGCTGAGAGATCTGCCTGCCTCTGCCTTCCAAGTGTTGTGATTAAAAATAAAGATGTACACCACCATGCCTGTGAGTGATTTTTTTTTAATGACTGTGTTTTCTATCAAATACTTCAGCTCAGTCCAGTCTTACTAGTTTTACCTCCTGAGGGTCTGTTGTGCTTGCAGTCAACCTACCTGTCCTGATCTAGCTACATCTTCAGTCCTTTCCCAGGCCTCTCTCCTCGCCCCTGCTCTTGCTCTCATTCCCTTTTGATGCATCCTTGAGCCTACACTACTTCCAGAGGAATTTTTCTAAAACGTGTATTTACTTGGATTAAGCCTTTGGGACTCTCCACTGTCTACAGAAAGCAGCCTTCTTGCTTTAGAGCACAGAACCTCTGTGCTTCATGTGTGTGTTCTGACTCTTACATCGGGACTAGGTATAAGCTTACTGCTCGCTCTCAGATTCAGGAGTTGTATTGTATTACTTCCGCTTCCCATTCCCAGAATGCCACAGGCTCCTCCCGTACCTGTTGACTTCTTATTTAACCTTCCAAACTCACTGTTAAACTCTGGGTAGTCTTCCCTAATCCCCTCCAGGCCAAGCTGATTACGTCCTTGCCTGCTGTTTCTCTGCCTTCCTCATCCCCCGTAATTGCCTTCATCATACAGTGGGGTATACTTATTTGTCTGAGTCTTGAACTTGACAGCCAAGTCTTTGAGGACAGAAATTTTTCCCTCCTCCCTCCCTATAAGGCTGGGTGTTTAGTAAACTACGGCTAAATGGGGGGAACTGTAACCTATTTGGGTTCTTTGACAGTGCTGTTTGCATAAGCCAGGCCCCTGCGTGCTTGTGACTTTGGCTGAAGCACCACCAGGTTAGAAAGTAGCTCTGTGTTTAGTAGCTGAACTCAGAGTGCAACAGAAGCCAAGGTTAGCTTTGCGGAAACAGAATGTTGGCAGCAGGCTGCTGTTTGCTGTTGCTCTTAGGTCATGAATGCATCAGGTACCTGGTAGAAACATCTGATTGTTTTGACTGATGAGTGAAGTTGACTTTAGTGCACAGAGATGAGGCTTGAGGTAAGGGGAGGCTGTGTGGTGTTATTGTGGTCTACTCTGAACCATTTTCCCTTGGCTATCTGGTGAGAGCTTTTCAGGCTAAACACTACCTAACAACACTCTACGTGAGTTAACTCCAGGTATCACAGATGGTCATTAAAAGTAACAACTGATTTAATAATCAGAAAAGGGTCAGATCATTAGAACGAAACTGGTTGGGACATTTATTCAGACAGAGAAGTGACTTCGGCAGTAACTCTGGATGTTTTGGGGTCATAGACTCAGTAGTTTGGTTTTGGGAGTATGTGCTTCCTACTCTTCAAAGTTTCATCTGTGTCTTACCCTGTGTCATTTACTTTGTATGTTATAGTGGTGTATTGTTTGTGCTTTAATAAATAAAGCATGCCTGAAGATCAGAGGGCAAAGCAGCCACATTAGTCAGGCATATAGGCCAGGGAGTGGTGCATACCTTTAATCCTAGGACTCAGAGACAGGGGCAGAAGGTTCTCTGCGAGTTCAAAACCATCCTGGGCTACACAAGATTGAATCTGTCTAAAAGAGAAACAGAGCTCACCCAAAGGTGGCCCCAGCACTTGGGATCACATGCCCCTTTAATCCCAGCAGTAGGGAGGTGGAGACAGGATATGGCTGGGTGGAGAGAGGAATATAAAGGGGAAGAGACAGGAACTCAGTGGAATATAGAAACTGAGGTTAGTGGAGAGCATTGCAGGATCTCCCTTTCGGTCTGAAGATTTGGTAAAGGTAAAAGTTCTCTCTAGTGGTTGGCTGTTTTGCTTTTCTAATCTTCAACTTGAACCCTAATATCTGCCTCTGGGTTTTTACTATTCATGCTAGAGTACGTCAGTGCGCAGGCGTGGTGGGACTATGGGATCAGTAGGCCATGGGGGTGTGGCAGGCTAAATGGAACAGGATTAGAACTAGCCCGTTCGGGAACTATGTCATGAGAAGACACAAAGTGCAGGCTGAGACTTTTAAATACTCACAGAGAAAAAGCAGTTATGGAACTGCAGGTTTCCCAGTTAGACTGTCTTTATTAGGGTTCCTCATAGATTTATAGTGACATGTTCCTGAAGGTAGTGACACCTGTGTTTTTAAAAATACTTCTAAATGCCTTTTAAGCTGTATGAAAGGCAGTTGGTTGTTGCCTTAGGTTTTGACTCTTTCTCATTAAAGGTGACCATAGATGGAGGCTGTTCTTTAGTTTCTTGGGCGCCCAGACCTGAATAATCACACAAAACTATAATAATTATAACACTGTTTGGCCAATGGCTTAGATCTTAGCTAGCTCTTACATCTTAAATTAACCCATTTCTATTAATCTGTGTATCACCATGAGGCTGTGGCCTACTGGTAAGATTTTTGGCATTTTTCTCCTTCAGCAGCTACATGACATCTCTCTGACTCTGCCTTCTTTCTCCCTGCATTCAGTTTAGTTTTCCCGCCTAGCTTTATTCTTCCTTACCATCGGCCAAAGCAGCTTCTCTATTAACCAATGGTAATAAAACATACTCACAGCATACAGAGGGGAAATTCCACATCAGGTGACATTTGTGGCGATCACTGCCTTATTGCATTGGATTGGAAAAAATGCTTTAATAACCGACTCCCCTACTGCTTGCACACATGCATACCCGTGGATTGAGGCTGGAGAAACCCGGAGCTGGCTACGTGATGACTCCGGTCAGACCTGGACACCCCATACCACTCTTCTCCATGCCGTCAAACTCGGCATTGGCAGAACAGCCCTCGTCATTTCATGGCTATCTGACAACTGACTAGTTATGATGGACGGTAAGCAAACAGTTACTTGGTTCTTACCCAGTCACACTTGAATGTTTAAACATGGCTGATCTGTGGTGAACGTCCCTCCAGTGCAGCAGAGGGGTCCTGCTGAAAGCTGTCTTCCGTAGAAGTAGGAGTTTGTTAGTTCCGTTTCCCAGTTGGGTTGTGAGAGTAAGTTCCCACCACTTACCCTCATGATCCTGTGAACGGCAGATAGTGGGGCCTTGTGTTTTAAAAGCCGCTCTTGCTTGCTTCTGAGAAAGCCACACTCAGGAGCGAGCCTATTCCGGGGCAGGACAAGAACGCCTTGAATTGGGAGGTTACCCGGAGTGGTGTGTCCCTTGGAGTTTTCCTACAGGAGGCACTCAGGAGGGTGGGAGTCCACCTTGCCATTTTCCTCCTGCCCTCTCCGTTTTGAAAAAGGCTATACAGAGAGCCGCAATGAGTGGACGATGACGGGGAAGGATGGTCATCAAGTCGAAGGAATGGGCTATGAGTAGAGATGCCCATCTCTGATGACTCGGTTCGATTTCTCAGTTTGCTTCCTGCATGACTAGTTGTTTCAGATGCGTTTTAAGCCACAGCTTAACATTTCTTAAAGAGGTTGTAAAGAATATGGAGAGATTAAGACTTCAGCTGGTCACTGGTTAACAAATTCTAGTTGTGCAAGGAAGCCAGCAGGCGTGAGTTCGATGGTTCGATGGTCCGTCCTTCCTGAGGGACAGCTTAAAGTAACAGCCGCAAGCAACTGAGATTTCTGAAAACTGTATCATTTGGTTTTTGTCTAGTCCCTCGCCTCTATCCCCCTGAGGTTCTCTCTCATTTCGTAACAGGAAACTCCTTGGCTCGGGCAGAAACTGGGTTTCCAGTGTTCCTGGGGTGCATTTTGAGATAAGCTGGAGTCCTTCCCGAATACAGGTTGAGATTGCGTTTGTCTTGATTGGCCGGGGATCCTTTTACAAAGCATACAGTACAGTTGGCAAGTTCACCTTCATGGCTGGTTGTGGCTGGAGCTTGGTTTGGTTGCTGGGATCACCTTGCTTGATGGTTTCTTATTTACATAATCTCCCACCCTGCTCCTGGCAATAGAAAGTACAGAGCTCTGATTTCCTGGAGAAAGAGATTAGGTTTCTACTTTAAAGCAATTGTATTGCTTAGTTAGTTAACACACTCTACTCTTAGTGTAAAAAGATGGTTGAAATGTTTTTCTTCTTTCTTTCTTTATTAGCTTCCTTAGCGGGTTTGCCTGAATGTTGCGCCATCTGAGAATTCTGTCTGTCTGACTTATAAATGGGTTTGGGGATGGTATTCCCACTTTGTGTACCTCTTTCGTCGTAAGGCTGGAGTGTTTTGGAGTGTCTGAGGAGATGTCTTGCCCTGAGTATTCCTTCCACTGTCTGATACCTGTGCTGGTTTATTAAGTTGTCTTTTATGTCACTGTAGTCAGGGAATGCTGGCTCCGCTTCCTGGAGAAACACTGCTGCTTGTGTTCTTGTTTCAACCACTAATACCCTGAACAAAAATATGACTAGAAGGTTTTTTTTTTTACTGGTTTCTGTAAATTAAGCTGTCTCTTCCCCCCCACACTGCCCCAGAAATAAATGCTCATTTTAGAAGAGGGAAGAATCTTCTAGAATGGAGCCATGGCGTGAATATTTGGTTCTCAGTCACCAAAATGTTGATCGTCAGTCAGATATGATGTTTAACTTGTGTCTGAATTAATGTCCTTCACCAGTTTCCTTGTCCTCATGTGGTTCACCTGTGTGCACGTACACAGGCTTCATAAGACTGATGACCTGCCCTGCCTGTCTACATGGGATGCCCCTGGTTTCCACTTATTCTCCCTTACTACGACGGGAATGTTAGTCCTGACCAAGTTAGTTGTGTTATTACTCATTGGATCACAGTCTTGAGTCAGTAAAATGATACCTTGTGTCAGCATCAATTTTCAGTGGTGTCTCCTCTGTGTCCAGGACAGCTCCTTCCTGCCAAGTAGGTGTGACAACTCTCAGGCAGCTTGTTGCTGCAGAAAGGTCCAGAAAGCCTCAGGTACTTCGAGATCCAGCGTGGATTAGGCCTGCACCTCAGAAAACCAGCTTGTGATGGTGAATACGGAAGGAAGCATTTCCCCACCACTGAAATTCCTCCTCTGGATTCCCTCTATGCCAGGAGCCCAGGACCAAGTGAGCGTGCGAAAAGCAACCCTTGAAAAATGGCAGCAGGCCGAGTATTTTCCACTGTGAGCCTCATTGCCTGCCTCGGCGTGACATCGCGTGACATTGAAGTGGCTGCTAATCATGCCGGCTGATTCCTTGCACCTGCTGGCTGACCCTAGGGGAAGTCTGTGAATAGCAATGTCTGGCCAGTGTCTGCCTTATTCATTATGCTTGCTGTCCAGTCCCCAGAAGGGAAGAATTAGTGGAGATATTATATTCACTTAAATTTTTGTATGTGTGTTCACGTATTCATGTGTGTGTGTGTATATATATATATATATATATATATATATATATATATGTGCGTGTGCAGGCCAGAGGCCAATGTTGAGTGTTTTATTCTATTGCTATCTACCTTATCTTTTGAGACAGTGTCTCTCATCATATCTAGATATGAACAATTAAGCTAGAATCGCCGGCCAGTGAGCTCCTGAGGCCTTCTGGTCGCCGTACAATCCCCGCCCCGCACAGTGGTGGGGTGACAGAGCTGCCACACCAGTAATTTATGTGCATGTCGGGGATAAAACACAGGTCCTCGTGCCTGTATGGTGGGCACCTTACGCACCAAGCCATCTCCCCAGCCACTTAAATCTACCCCTGAATTGTTAGACTCTAGCCTGTCTGTTTAACTAGAAGCAACATTTTCTTAGCAACATCAAGTATTTGATTAAGCCGGTGGCTGGTCAGAGATAATCGCATTGACACTGTGCTAGCCTGAGTCAGACGGAAAGCGCTGGTTTTTTTTTTTTGTTGTTGTTGTCATTGGGATTTCTATGAGCATTCTTCCAAGCCAGGAAGAAAGGAAATTTACCGTGTGGAAAGCTGAACCGGCTTGAAATGTTTAGTCCCGAACGTCGTTCTGTATTGTACCGTGTGTAACAGCCTGTTTGCAGATCAGAGTTTACACAGGACCCGCACACAGGTGATCTCATTTTTCTGTGATGACAGCCCTGTCCGATGGGCAGGACGGGTGGCATTATCCCTTCTGTAGTGAGAAGGCAGGTCCTGGAAGATTAAATGACTGATTTGCAGCCAGCCAGGAAAGGAAAGAGATAGAGGGGATTCGAACCCACTTCTTGCGGTTTAGTTCCACCTTCTTCCTGCATGATACTGCAACTCTGCAGTCTAGGGATGCAGTTTAATTTTTTTACGCGGGGGTAGGGGGCTCTTTAGTGTATCTGTGAATGGTTGCCATCTGGCATGGTCCTGACGGGCACTGGGCTTGGGAGCATCTTTGTCTTGGCAGGAACTGAATCTCCACTGTGTTGTCCCTTAGTATTGTGCCTACTTCACGTTTCTCCTTCACCGTTAGGCTTTCTTTTCTCACCTGTGTCTTTGATTCCATTTTTGGGTTGCCGTGCCATGTACTTTGGTGTTTCTAATTTGTGATCTTATGGGAGGGTCTGGGCAGTCCAGTTGATCCCAACTGTATTGATCTAGAGACTTATGAGATCCCGAGCTACAATCCTGAGTACCCTGGTCAGAGGCCAATGTGATTCCGGCTTCCTGATCTCATTTCCCAATGCTTGAGTTTGTCAGAAAAGTGTTCCTGTAATACGCAATTGTCTTTTACGTAATTACCTGCTGTTGGCCGTTCTTTTCCGGCACTGTTGAATTAGTGTATGTTTACCTCACTGTACAGTGTAGGCATCCCAGTTCTTTTTGTAAACACTGAAGTTTAAACACGCCCGTAATCCCTCTGTGTTAAGTTGGATCACAGACCCCAACATCGTTAACTTAGAAAGCAAGTTTAACTTCTTAAGCCTCATCGTTAACCACTGTCCCCGACAGCGCTGAGCTTTCTTTCCCTCATGACTTTTCTCTTTCCTGCTTGCAGCTGGTATTGGGTCACGTGTATTCATCTGGTAGACATCCTTCCCCCAGACTTTCTTCTCCTTTCTCCCTTCCTTCTTCCTGTTTTTGAGCAGAGGACTCACGTCCTCTGTGGCGTGTTTACATTTGTGGTCATCCTGCCTCTGCTGCCCTAGGACTGGGATTGCAGGGGAGGGCCACAGTGCTTAGCCAGAATTTCTGTTTCATAGCTTGCTTTCACATCATTTGATTTTTAAAAACAGAGAAAGGGTGAAGGAAGGTAGCTTTCTGTTACTGACAGCCACATCTCCAGTGAACATTTTTGTTCCCAGGCTTCAAGTAACATTTGACTCTCATGAATACAGACGGGAATTACATGGAATAAGGGCTGAGAAAGTTGTCTTATTATTTTTTTCCTCTGTGAACTGCTAATAACCCCAACATGCGACATTCACGTGACCTTTCAGTAATCTGTTGAAATGATGTAAGCCCTATCTTGGACCCACCGTGGCTGCTCAGTGAGGGCTTTGGTTTGTTCATAAGAGAACTGCAAAAAGTGTTTGAGTAAAATTTCCATTTGTACGCCAGTTTATTATAAGAAGGATGCAAATATGTTTAAATGCGATATAAATTAATTGAAAACAGAACTTAAAACTTTTGTGACGCAAGATTTGGAGCTCGGAGAGAACTAACAATTTTCCTGTCTCGTAAACGTTGGTGAGTTCATCAAATGAGACCATCTCCTGGCAGGAAAACCTCTCATTCCCAACTTACTTATACCACCTGGGTTAAGATTCTTAGAGGGAATGGCATGTTTTAAAATCTCGTTCCTGATGAAATGAAAATTCAAATAATTCTCTTTTTAATTAGAAAAAAAACAGCTTAAATAATTTGTGAGGTGATCACAGCAGTGGCCAGCTAGTTTCCTTCCCCAGCTCCCTTGGAGTGTTTTAGTAAGTAGTTGTATGTAATACATAATCAGGAACGTAATCAGGAACGTGAGGGACTCCTGACAGACTTACCTTCCCAGCAGGCGTAGGGGCCGAGGCTCTTAGAGCCCTGTGCTATTATTCCTTGTCTGACGGACCCAGCAAGGAGCAGACAGGTGAGTCAGATGTCTCAAGACCCAGGACTAGCAGGGGCCCCTGGCCTTGCATTCTTTCTCCCATCTTAAATGGTATTGAGAGTGTGCTCTTTCTTTGGCTGTTGACGTTCCTGACTGATGTGTGGAGGTCAGATGATGGATTCCTCTGCTGACCTCCTTGGGCATGCTTTGGGAGTTTATTCTGTGTCCCCCAGAAGACTTTCTAAGCAAACATGCCTGGGACAAGCGACTAGCATTGCAAAGGCAGAGGGGGAGAAGCCTCGGTCCTGGAAACAAGCTCTCAGGGTCAATTTTATTTCACTCAAAGACAAAATGCATTCATTCCGTGGCAACATGGGAAGGGGTGGGGAGAGCAAACCCATGTGCCTCAAGCTGCTGCCTCTCTTTTGTTTGAGCTGAAGTCCCTGGAGACAGTCCAGTGACTTGCACAGAGCCTTCGGAGTCGCACCTGCCTCCGAAGGAGCAAACACATTCCTCAGCTTTCGGTGTGGCATTCTGTGTTTGACAGATACCTTTTCTCCTCTTGAGTGATTATAGATTTATTACAGTTAATAGTTACATTTGTAGGAACACAGAATAACAATAGAGCGCCAGGCAATTTCAGCCTTTTTCCCATAACAGAATTGTAAACCTCTTGGGTTAAAATTTAACTTTACTGATGTTAAGCCAGAGAGAGCGGGGGAACAGCATAAAGAAAAAGTGAAGAGGCGCTGGCCGTGTTCAACCTGATCCAAGCAAAAGGCTGTGTTGTGGGATGTCGGGTGTTCTGCAGACCAGGGGACCCTGTGATCATCCCCAGCCGCAGCATGCACTCCACCCCTGAAATCGCCCTACCAATTTTCAGAATCATTTTTGTGCCTAATTTTAAACTCCTGAGGACAGAGGAAAAAACTCAAGAAGGCCAACTGCGGTGGCTTCCTCAAACCATTATCGTGACCAAATCTTATGGGTCCTGAAATAACTTTCCCATTTCAAACTGCCCCGCTCCTTAGGAGACTTGGCAGCTGGAAGGGAAATGATTAGTTTCTTCCTTGAAGTGTGGTCACTTGGGTTAAAGTGGGTCAAAAGTTGGCGAATGCGGGGATTTCAGAAATAAGCTACCCTTTAATAGCAATTCTGTAGGTTTTATTTGTTTGTTGTTTATTTTCGAGACAGGCTTTTCCTTCCCACAGTTCTGCCTCTCTCTCTCTCTCTCTCTCTCTCTCTCTCTCTCTCTCTCTCTCTCTTTCCCTCTCTCTCTCGTCGCTTCCTCTCTCTTATCCTCTCCTCTCTTTCCCTTCTCTCTTTCCTTCTCTCTTTCCTTCTCTCTCTCTCCCTCTCCCTCCCTCTCTCTCTCCCTCCCTCCCTCCCTCCCTCCCTCCCTCTCTCTCTCTCTCTTTCTCTCTCTCTCTCTCCTGACTGTTGGGATGAGAGGAGTGAGTTACTACATCCCCTGAAATTCTGTAGTTTTCTTCTTCTTTTTGTTTTTTGTTTTTCAAGACAGGGTTTCCCTGTAGTTTCTAGAGCCTGTCCTGGAACTAGCTCTTGTAGACCAGGCTGGCCTCGAACTCAGAGATCCACCTGCCTCTGCCTCCCGAGTGCTGGGATTAAAGGCGTGCGCCACCACCCCCCGGCTGTAGTTTTCTTTAGATCTTTGAGTTTCCCAAATATATAAATGTTTTATTTTAAAGCTATCTTAAATTTCTAAGTCACAAGGCACTTAAATATTAGAACAATATACTTAGTTCTCTAGATAAAAATCATCAGGAATTTTAGTTTAGTTTACTATATCCTGCTAATCAATATCTTAGTGTGTCTATTTATTATTTTATTAACCTTTCTACTTGATTATAAGTAGTGATAGCTGTTGGTTTTGAATTTGCTTTATGTTGCGGCAGAACTTGGAGCTCTTGTGACTAGCTGCTGCATGAAGGAATAGCTCTAACTTAGGCCCTTCTCTAAGTTTCAAAAGGTGTTTTCTCAGGGGGAAGAGGAGGGAGGCTCTGTTTCTGCTGTCAGAAGTTCACCTTTAACTCCTCAGGTTATTCAGATACCTAGAGAAAACAAGATGAACACGTTCCCAATGGTTTAGTTTGGAGGGGACCATTTTTCTGAGGGTATGGGGCAATACTGGGATTGATCTGTGGATTGTAGCAATCAGCCCCCCCCCACCCCAGAGTACATTGATGGGGTGTAGAGATGAGAACACAGGATGCTGGGGCGGCCCTGTGCTTATTTTTCTGTCTTTTAACCTGCCCCCTTCACAATATGATGCCTGTGTCATCATCTGACAGGGCAGAGCTCTGAGAGGAAAGAATTAGAGACGCTTGCAGCTCTGTTTCTCTCTCCTGTTGCAGATTTCATTGTGACTTTCCTAAGAAGTGGGATTTGAGGTCATTATTGTGACATATTTGGGCCTCCTCCCTCCAGCTGGACATGCCAGCCTTAATATTCTTCTCATACACACTTCCAGAAAGATCATTTTCTTCCTTCCCCACTTTTATCATCCTCCAGATATTTAATTAGTGCAGAGGGAGGGTGGGGACGACCGCTTTCCAAGCGTGCGATGGACTTGCCTTGGGAAAGAAACTGTGTTTGCGAATGAGCCCAAAGAAGTGACTGACCCTAAAAGTTCTATCGTTAAAATGAAATTATTAATAGTCATCAACTGAGTCTTCAAGAGGGTGTTGTTATTTGATTGTAGGAACTTGCGGGTTATGGTGTGACAATGTGACTTGTGTGTACATAATGTCAGGGACCTATTTAATAACAACTTTAGCTTTGTTCTTGAGACATGGTCTATGTAGACCAGGCTGGCCTCAAACTCACAGAGACCCTTTTGCCTCTGCCTCCCAATGCTGGGATGAAAGGTGTGAGCCACCAGGCCCCACCAATAAGGAGTTTTAATAAAGACATGCATAGGGAGAGAATCACTCCCATTTATTTGATTTTTAAGAAACGCATTAAGTAGTTACACTTTTTCAAATAGAAATACCAGTAGGGTTGGAAATATGTCTCATCTGGGTTTTGTATCTTCCTGATATTCCTTGCTTTTTCAGAGACCAGTGAAGTAAGAGTAGCATGGTTTGTATGCGGTTATGTTCCTAGTATCTGCTCACCTGGCCTGTCATGTTCTAGGCACCCTTTGTGGGCAAAGGAACAGGGCTTTGCCTTGAGGAACTCTGATTTTAGGCGAGCCATGGATAGCTGGATGAGTGAGGTGTGGTTGAGAGCCCCAGGAGAATGTGTTCTTTCTGGGGAAGGAGCTGCTCACAAAAGTCTTTACTGAAGTGAGAAAACCGAGTGGGCATGGAGCTACATTGCAGACAAAGTAAATGACAGACTCACCAGAGATAGCCAAGGTGGGAGAACCTGTGGACTGACGCGAAGCCTACCGAAGGGGCCACTTAAGAGGAGGTGTGGCCAAAAGAGTTGACAAAATGAATTGAGTCTAATTCTAGAGGCGTTTTTATTGCTAGATGAGGAGTGTGAGATTTATCCTTTGTGTGTGTGTGTGTATGTGTGTGTATATGTATATGCATGTATGTGTATGTTGTATATATGTGTGTATGTCTATATGCGTTCATATGCATGTATGAATGTGTGTACGCTTGTATGCATGTGGTATAAGTGTATATACATGTAGTATGCAGGTATATATATGTTCGTATGCATGTATGGTATATGTGTATATGCATATATGTGGTATGTGTGTATGTGCATGTATATTACATAAGTGGAGAAAGGATAATCGAGTCCTTTTAAAAGGATGTAGTAGGAATGAAAGTGGATTGAGGTCAGATTTAGTAAGAAAAGAAAGCAAAATGACTCGAAAGGTATGAAGAAGGCTCTAGCATGAAGCAAAATAGCCAAAAAAAAAAAAAGATTTATTCTGCCTTGTGACTACAGAGGTTATCAGCCGGTTCTAACTTTTTTTGGCCCATGGCAGAGAAGAACCATGGCCGAAGGACGTCATTGCTCACCTTGTGGCAGCCAGGACTTAGGGAGTCTCCTCCAGAGACGTGTCCTCCACCTAGGCCCAGAGCGCACTCAGCTGTGAGCTCATCACCCGCTCATCCTTTGATGGAGTTCGTTTCTCATGATCTAATCACTGTTCAGTAGCCCCGCCAGACATTTCGCACACAAGCCTTTTCCTGGGGATGCGGTCTCCAAGCCATAACACATCCTGCCCCTGGCCTTGTGCCTGTTTCCTAATGCAAAATACATTTTACTGAACTGCAATCCCTGCCAAACTCCCAACAGTCTCCACGCTATTCAGTTTTAACCTAAAGTCTCTTCTGAGATTCAAGCTATGAACCCATTCTCTCTGTTGTTTTCTTTTGTTGTTGCTATTGTTATTTTCCTTAAATGGGTTGCCTGTACAGTGGCCCAGGGCAGCTCTCCCATTTCAAGCAGAATACATGCAGACATGGAAAGGAAGGATATAGCTAAGCAAGAGCAAAAAAACCCAGCAGGGGAAACGTTCAGTCCTACAGTTAAGCCTGGCAGCTGGGGGTGGTGCCGGATCCAGCATCCTTGCAGGCCGCAGCCCACGTGACTTCCTTCCTGGCCCATGTCTGCTTGTGTCCTGCAGCTTTCCTTGGCAAGAGTTCCACCTTGCTGACCCCTTCAACTTCTAGAGTCATCTCTTGCGGCTCCAGCTTCCCTCGCACAGCTTTTAGAAGGTGAAGCAGGGGCACGCCTCGCACAGGCCACCAAAGTTCTTTCCTGACTAGCCTGCCTCAGGTGAGGCTGTGCTGATTCCCTGGGCATCCTCAAGGCTCTGTCCTCACCCCAGTGGGGCACCTAGCTCCCTTTTGAAAGCATAGGTCTCTTGAGCAACGGTGTCCCCTCCCTCCCACCCCCCCCCCCCCCCGACTTGCCGCTTTAACACGCTCCTTTTCTGGCCTACTCCCAAGCTTTCCAAATTTCTCTGATCTGTTTTTAAGTTCATATTTTCACTGTAATTATGGCTAAAAGTAGCCAGCAGTACTCATGCCACAGCCTGAAGGTTGTCCTCCCTAGATTAAGTAGTCCACCAGATTTAAACTTGGCCTGATGTCAATACAAACGCCTTAGGATACGGGAGAAAATGTGACTGTATTCTCTGTCAGAATGCGACAGGCGTGACCCCTAGTGCAATGCCCAGTAGAGTTCTTGTTCCCATCTAAAGCTGTATGATCATGGTTTACTGTTGGTGGCATTTTGGTTGGTATTCTAGTCTTTGGGGGCTCCCACCCCAATCACCTGTGTGGCATTCCAGGTACTTTCTAATCTCCATCTCCAGACTTTTCCAAATTGCTCGCCCAAACCAGTTCTAAAGGCCTGAACCCCATGGTCAGGTATATTGTCACAACAAGGACTCTGCTTGCTGGTACTGAGTTTCTGTGTTAGCCTTTTTTTTTCTTTTAAATCACTATAATGTATATTATATTGGCAAATTGTCATGAGTTGCTTGAGTTCACTGAGAAGCTGACCCTGGAAACAGGGTTCTCTCCCTGCCCCCCCATATATATATATTCAGACCCAAGTATGTTTGTCTCAAAGTGTCCTCCAAGGCTGCTTGCCTGGGGATCCATGTTAGGAGGAGCCGGCTTTCAGACCATCAATCTATTCTGTCTGCAGGGGTGGCCATCCTAGGATCACCACAGTGATGGGCTAGTTTAACCTATCCAGCAGGGGTTACGAGTCTGCTTAACACGTATGAGGACCTAAGTTCAGTCCCTAGTGTTTCAGTGATCTAGAGGCTCTTTAATTATGTTAAAAACAAAGCGAAAACCTAGATTTAATTCTAGGAGGAATGAATGGATGAACTAACCAACTGGAAGAAAAGTGAAATCAGCTAATTTAAAGTTATAATGTTATAATTCTATGTCGTCTTCCTCTCTCATGTCTGTGGGCATAACAGGTGATGGGCAAGGCCTGACTGGGTTCCTCTCTGGCAGAGTCTGAGTGCTGATGCAGTCGCATGTACAGTGGTAGGGTGGGCTTGAACTTGGGTCTGCATGCTTGTGCTACACACTGTCCCCTTCCTTGTTTTTGAGGCAAGGTTTCTGCCATTGTTGCTGAGGCTGTGCATAGGACCTCCCTGTTGATTCTACTTTCTCTGCCTCCAGTTTTTACAGTGGAAGTGCCAGGATTACAGATACAAACTGGCGTCTGGCCTTTTAGGTGGTGTCCAGGATTTAACTAGGGTCAGCATGGCTCTTTGGCTTTTTTTTTTTAAGTTTTATGTATCTGTCTATTTAATGTGCATTGGTGTTTTGCCTATATATATGCCTGTAGTCGGAGGCTGTACATTCGTTCCTGGCTGCCCTGACCTGAAATATTCACACAGAAACTGTATTAATTACAACACTGCTTGGCCATTGACGATAGCATATTCCTAGCTAGCTCTTACATCTTAAATTAACCTATTCCTATTATTTCATATTTTTACCACGAGGCTCATGGCATACCTTGCAAGGTTACAGCTGGCAGCTCATGTCTTTCTCTTCTGGTGGCTACATGGCAACTCACTGACTCTGCCTACTTTCTCCCAGCATTCAGTTTAGTTTTCCCACCTAGCTCTACTCTGCTCTATCACAGGCAAAAGCAACTTCTTTATTCATTAACCAATAAAAGCAACACATATACAGAAGGAATTCCCACATCATATGTCTGTGTTAGGATATCAGATTCCCTGGAACTAGAGTTGCAGACAGTTGTGAGCTGCCATGTGGTTTCTGGGAATTGAATCAAGGTCCTCTAGAAGAGCAGCCAGTTTTCCCAACGGCTGAGCCATCTCTTCAAATCCCTGTTTGGCTTTTTTGATAAGAGGAAATTTTTCTTCCATAATTTTATTATTTTTTTTCAGGAATGAAATAAGAGTTTTGAGTTAATCTTTAGTCATTGATTCTATGTGTTATGTAAATTCATCCCTAATTTATCCTCATCACACTGTTGAAATCAAAATTCTTGTATTCAAGCGACTATCACTCGAGTGATTGGAAGATAACTCTCAGCAAGGTTGGCTGTGTGTTGGCTACCACTCTGTCCGGTAGAGGTAACGCTAAAGTTTAACATGAGGCTGGATGTTGTAATCCCACAAGGGAACAAAGAGGTTGCCGCCCTGACTTTAGTGTTGGCAGGGACTCTGAATTCTATGCCTTGTGCATCATTCCAGCCTGTTCATCTGTACAGGAGTTTGGACAATTATTTATTTTCTCCCTTAGGAACAGTGATCAGTAGTGGCAGAATAATTTTAACTCATAGTCTTTAATTTTTTCCAAAGTTTGAACATTGTATTTTTCACATTTTATTCTTAGTTATGTTCACAGTTGAATTGTCAGAAGTAAGGGATTCATCCATCTGTCCTTCCTTCTTTCCTCCCTCCCTCTGTCCCTCTGTCCCTCTGTCCCTCCCTCTCTCCCTCCGTCCCTCCCTCCCTTCCTCCCTCTCTTCTTCCCTTCCTCCCTCCCTCCCTCCCTCCCTCCCTCCCTCCCTCCCTCCCTCTGTCCATCGTCCTTCCCTCCTTCCTTCTATCCTTCCTTCCTTCCTCTCTCCAAGACAGGGTTCCTCTTTGTAGCCCTGAATGTCCTGGAACTAGCTCTTGTAGACCAAGCTGGCCTCTGACTCATAGAGGTCCACCTGCCTCCGCCTCCTGCATGCTGGTGCTGGTGTTAAAGGTATGAGCAATGACAGCAGGCTCAGGAGAAGGGATTTGAACATGCTAATCTGCAGTAGTGGGAGGCCACTCATGACTTCAGAAGACTGCGCGCTGTGCAGATAGTGATATCTGTGGCTTCACGAATTTTATAAAAGATGGTGTTGGTCTCACTTGGGGGTGTTATATTAAAAAGGACCCTCCTTTTTTAAAAATCCAAGTAAAGGTATAGCTCCAGAAATAAAGGGGCATTGAAAAAAAGGACATTTTAGTCCTCTCTTTAAGCATACATTGAAGATAATTTTTAAAAATGTCCCATTCTCCATGACTTGTGCCTTGTTAAATATAAGGCTTCTTTACTGAGTTACCCCAAATGCAGCCTTGTGATGCCACAGTTCAAGAGAGCATATGTTGAAACCAGGGGGAACAGGCTACATTGTCTTTGAAAGCTTGGGAGGTGCTCTTTGCCTGCCTTTCGCGGACTCTGGTGGTTGGGTGTGTTTCTTGCCTGTGGGAACATCGTGCTACTGTCTGACATCATGGCACAACCCTTCTCCGTTTCTGCGTGTCTCTCTTGGAATAAGATGCTCTCATTGACTCCAGGGGCCAGCTACCCAGTCTGTATCACATCATCTGGATCCTGAGTCTAGTCACATCTGTAAAGACCTTGTTCAAAATGAGGTCACATCGTGAATGATAATGTCACATCGTGAACATAGAAGAGGATTTTGGGAGGGCCTCTATTGACCGCTTCACAAAATTATACTGCCTCCCTTTTTCTGAGACAGAATCTCATGTATCCTGCACTAGATAACATTCCAATTGAGTGTGTAGCTAGGGATGACTTTGAACTTTGGGTTCTCCTGTCTGCTCCACCACGCCCAGTTTATATGATGTTGGAGGTAGAATCCGGTGCTTTGTACATCCAAACCAGTACAGTCATTCTGTGAATCGAACCCTAAGTTATACCTACTTTATTGTGAGTGGCTCACAAGATCAAGTAAAGTAAATGCTAATAGGCAAGAACCTATTATTGATCGTTATGAGTTTGGGTTCCTATTGCTTAGTTTTACTTGAATTGACTCCTAATTTTTTGTTCAAGTTATCTCCCCCTTTCTGCCCTCCGCCTAACCCTCGCAGTGTTGGGGTGCAGCCCCCCACTGAAATATAGCCCTGCTCCTGCTCCAGTCATCTATTCCACGAAACCACAAAGAGTCAAACTGTTTCCTTTCTTCAAGCTGGCATGGTGTACCTAACAGTTCGCATCTGTGTATTATACCAAGAGATTGTTGGAGAAGGCTAGAATCTTTAAGTATGCCAGCACATTTCATAGTCTTCACATTTACGGGCAGTGAACTGCTTAGACACCATCTAGATAGTGATGTGGATACTATTGGAATTAGGATCTCTTTGCTTTCTACCACAGTATACGTTCCTGTATATAAAGACATGTATAACAGAAGAAAGGTTTAAAATATAGTTATCTGTGGATAGTCATAAAGTATATTTAAATACATAGGACACCCCACTTCCCTGACCGCCTGTCTAAGCCTGTGTTCAAGAGCCTTAACTCTCCAAGGGAGGAATTCTGCTGTGCCATTTGAAAAGTTGAACCTGGGGCGAGAGAGATGGCTCCGTTATTAACAGCACTGGCTGCTCTTCCAGAGGACCTGGGTTTTGGTTCCCAGCACCCACAGAGCCATTAACAATAACTTCAGTTCCATTAGATCCAATGCCCCCTTCTGGCCTTGGTGGGTATAGCACATACATACTACACCCATACATATAAAGCAAAGATAAATAAATGTATATTTTTAAAAAGTTGAATCTCACCTACAAGAATATTTTAGGAGTACCACTGCAGTCCATACATCACACAGAAGACCACTCAAGATACAATGACACCCCCTCCAACGCATCAAGTAAGGGTCATAGGGTGACATGGAAGAGCAGCCCAGTGTGGTTTTTAATTTGATGCTGCTGCTGCTGCTTAGGTAAATAGATTGTCTCCTAGTTTTCTGGACTAACTGACCTGAAGGCTCTTGCAATTCTGTTCTAAGAGTTGCTGCCCCAGCCTATCATTTCACATCCAAGTTCTTTGTGTCTTAACTCCTTCTGGCCAGAGACCTCGTCTCCTATTCCCTTCAGATCATAGGAAGTTCCATGACTTCCCTGGGACAGGCAACTCATTGGCTAGCTGCTGTCGGTGGTACAGGATAGCGAGGAGCAATTCAACAGGGATCTACTGATGCTGAAAGGCAAAGGCGCATAGAGCATCTACACTGGGCAGCCAGGGCTGCAGTTGGCACCCAGTACACAGATAGACAGAGAGAGTGGCTCTGTGAATCCGTTTCCTGCATCCTGTAGTGTCCGGAGAAAGACCTGCCAGCAGCAGCTGGGCCTGTGAACAATGGCCGCTTCCTGCAGTCAGGGGACTTTACAGTGTATGTGGGAAGGGACCCCCAGGAGCACTCAGGGTTCAGATGAAACTCGCAGAGTGCCCCGGAGCCAGTGTCTGTAAGACTGTTTCTTTTCTTTTGTTTATAACCCTCTGATGGAGAGTTTGCCAGGGTGCCTTTAGCCTTCCATTGTAAGTGAATAGATTGAACGACCCAGTTGTGCCATAATAGTTAGAAACACACACACACTCCAATACTGACTTCCCTTTCTTGTCTCACGTGTGACATAGTTCACATTTCTATCCTAATACGCTTATCCATAGCACTAGTAGACTGTGAAGAATGAGAGTCAGCGTGGACATGGGGTTTACTATTTGGTGTGATACGAATGTTGCATACATTTTCACTGATTTATGTATATTCAGCCATGTGGAGCGTTTAGTATTCTAATGTTTAGTGTTAATCGCATGCTAGTGTTGGATTGTGCCACGTCAGAGAAGAGAAGCGAGTTCCGTGACAGAAGAGGAAGAGGGACGGCAAGGTGGGAAGTGGTGTTTAATAGCGAACAGTTACACAGAATCCAGTGATTTCTGTGTGGCTGATCCCGGGAAGAGCCACATTTGCGGCGATGGAAAATGCTGAGCGATAAGCACAAACAAATCGGCTCTCTGTGGCCCGGGGCGGCTTTGGACAGGATGGACCGTGACTGCTGACTGCTGACCCTGGGCTCCCCTCGCGTCTCTAGAAGATCCCGGGCTGGTTCCTGGCGTGGAATAACGGACAGATAGGGAGGTGTCAGCAGTGGGGCCAGAAAGCTGGGATTGGGTAGTGGCTTCCTGTAGTAACAGGCGCTGGCTGCCTGCCTGAGCTCTCTGGCGGTGGCTGCTGAAGAGGTGGGTGGGAGACAGCTGTGCCTAGCACTGCAGGCCACATCGGCTCCTACAACACCAGCCCCTCCATGGAACTGCTGAAGAATGTTCTGCCTGAAAGGTGAGGGGGCTTTATGTCCCTCTGGGAAAACTGTCATTCAAGCCACGGGGTTGGATCCACTGCAGTTAGAATTTGAGGGAGTTTAGTAAGTGTGAAAGTAAAAAAGTCATTGTTCTTTTTTTTTTTTTTTTTTTTTTTTTTTGTCGCAAACAGGAAGAAAGACCTCCTGCTGGAGAGATGGAATTCTTTTAGAAAGAAAGATTTCTCCCTTTAAATGTGTTTTGTGTGTGTTCTGCCATAGACGAAAGTGGTTAAAAGTTGAAGATGAAAGTTTTTGTTGTTATTCTTGTTGTTGTTGTTTTAAATAAGTTCCATAATGTAAGAATTGTTTAGTGATGTTCTGCGAGTCCTGGAAGGGATGTTTTCCTGTTAGGAGTTACTCATACACAAAGTTAGAGCAGGGTAGGGGGGAAGGAGTCCATTGCTTTCAGCCTTAACGTGTGGATTCAGGATTGAAACCGATTGTGCTGTAGAAGACTCTTCTTTTTTCTGGCTACATGTGAGTCCTAAGAGTTCCCAAGTACCCTGCATGAGGAATAGCTGAGTATTTGTAGTGATTCATGGGTAACTGATAGTTTTGTTAAACGATCATTTTATTCCTTGAATTCTTGTCCTTCCAGGTCTTGTCACAACGTCTTTACTTGGGGCACGAGAGACTGTGCTGTTTCTGGGAGACTGCTGAGATGAGGGAGTTAGGGACAGAGTTCCTTGGAACCGAAGCACACTAAGTCGCTCATATCTTTCTGTGTATGTCATTCTGGTGATGTTAAACTCATGACAGCTTTTCAGTTTGGGGAAAGACGGTGTCCCTGGTTTGTTTGCTGCGTAGACCACTCCTTTGTTCTCGGTCTGTTAATAGGGTGTAGACACGGCTCGTGGGGGTTCTTTCTGTCTTTGTCCAGCCTAGTTTTAATAGCTTAAGACTTGCACTTTAAGCTGGAGATAATTGTTGATGGACCAGGTACAGAGTTGGCCAAATTGAGGGGACAAGAATGAAAAGAATATCACATTTTTTTCTTCCTAAACATTCAATTCATATTATTATCGGCTTTTTAATTCCCTTTTCCTTCCTTCCTTCCTTCCTTCCTTCCTTCCTTCCTTCCTTCCTACTTTCTTTTTCTTTTGTAGGTTTTCTCTGTGTAGCTCTGGCTGTCCTAGAACTTGCTCTGTAGACCAGGCCAGCCTCAAACTCTCAGTTCCGCCTGCCTCTGCCTCTCAAGTGCTGGGATTGAAGGCGTGCGCCACTACTGCCCAGCCTCAATCAATTCTTACAGTAGAGATTTGTTCTGAATTTCTTGGGAGACTTAATTTAAATGAATTTGAATATTCCTAAAAAGTAGTTTTTGATGAAAGGGATTATGAATCATTTCTTTTAAGCTGATTTTTGTCTTGAGGAATAAAGGTGTAGGACATCAACAATGTTATTGGGTAAAGTAACATGCTATCTTAGTATGGTTTCCACAGTGCAGTTGATGTCATTACGACCTAGTGACAGCTCAAGGGTAAGAATTTTAATTGAATGAAGGTGTGAAACTGTCATTGGCTGTGACCTCTAGAGCCACAGTGTATTTTTTATCCCTCTGCCCAACCCTTAGCGGCAATTTCACTTTGTTAGAGAATTGACCAACACCATGGCCTTAGTCTCTGTGTCAACTTAGGACGGTTTTAAAAACAAAGACTATAACATCCTATGACAGCTAAGTTTTTTGATGCTAACGTGTGTGTGTTTAAACATGGAATTCACGTGAACAGCTTAAATAAAGCCCCTGCTCTGGATCTCTAAGCATCAGACAAACTACTGATAATTCACACTCTTCTTGTGCCTTAAGCCTGCTGGTGCACAGTGATGCATTGTAGATAGCCCTGTGTGCGACCTACTGAGGCAAACCCGCGATGAAGTGAGATTAAAGTCAGGAATGTTGAGGACCACTTGTTGATGGGTGATGTTTTTACTTGGGAAAGGGGATGTGCTTTCAGTAATGGGCTTATTTTTGTTGCTGCCTCATGTCCTGGGGGCTATTGAATAAGTGGTAGTGAATAACATTGGCCTGAGAGGAAACATGATTGTCTTTCTTTGGGTTGAAATCGTGTTCCTGTGTATTTCTCGTAATTGCTGGAAGAAAACGTTCTAATCAGATAGCCTACCACACTGACGCAATTTTCCTTCTTTTAATTGAGGCCTTTTTTCCCCCTGTAGTCATGTTTTCTTGGCTTTCAGTCAATTTTGTGCAAGTAACTGTATAGAAGAAGTTACCTTTGCCATGGCTCTTACTAGAACAGCATACAGTTGTTCTGTATCTGTGAAACTGATCGATTCTTTAGTAAATCTAGTCACTGTGTTGTCACCACTGAAGTATCTCAGTATATCCACCCCACCCAAATTCATTTGTCTGCGCAACATCTGAGCCCCTGGTCTGTGGGAAGATGCCTTCTGAAGTTCTGCCAAGGCCCCTGTGTTTAGCAAAGGCCTGGCCTGCTCTGTCTAGTCAGTGATCCATCATGACCCAAGATGGAACTTTCTGGCTGACCAAACAGTATCACTAATAGCAAGCTACCATGTGTTTATCACATGTATAGTCATATGACTGTTTAAAAAAAAAAACAACTAGAATTAAGTATTTACCACTAAAATCACACAGGACACAGTTATCTCTAAAATGGTTAAACCCAAAATTTATTAAATATAGTACAGCAACCTGATTTTATAAATAATATCTTTAAATGTTTTTCCTGTATGGGGTAGATGTTTAAAAGTTTTCTAATCCATCACAGCCTGGTGTCGTCTCATAAACATTAAATTATGTGTTGCATGACATCACTACAATGTCACACACTAATCATACTTGGACTTCAGCAAAGTATTGTCCTATTGGTGCATTAATTTACTAAAGCAGCTGTAATTAGTTACAGGGGTCTACAGATCAGACATCTGAAATTGGGGTATTGTCTTGAGATGCAGACATTTCTACCCAAATGAAACATTCCCTGTGGGAGAAAAGGAAGGGGATCACGGACGCTTTGGGAACTTTCGAGGCTTAGGAAGTTCAGAAAATGGCAAGGTTTGGGCAGAGGAGATAGCTTAGTGGATTTGCCTTCCAAATGTGAAGTCTTGAGTTTAGATCCCATAACCCTTGATATATATAGATATAGATAGAGATAGAGATATAGATAGAGATAGAGATAGATAGATAGATAGATAGATAGATGATAGATAGATATAGATATAGATAGATAGATAGATAGAGAGAGAGAGAGAGAGAGAGAGAGAGCATGTCTATGCTCCCAGCACTCCTAAGGCATGATGGGCGGTGGAAACGAGAATCCCTGCAGGTTTGCAGGCAAGGGAGTCTGGCCTAGATAGAAACAATAAGAGACCCTGTCTCAAACAAGGTGAAATGCATAGACTAGCAACTGAGCTTGTCCATTGTTCATATATGTGTTGTGGTATGTACATTCACATTCACACATGTTCCTACATTACATACCACATATACACACAGTTTAAAGAAAAACTACAAGGTTCAGAGACTTTTCCCCACTGTGTGTGTGTGTGTGTGTGTGTGTGTGTGTGTGTGTGTGTAGCAATTGTCGGGAAAGAGGAGACCCCTGGCAGAGTTGCAATGCATCCTGGGAAGAAGCTCTGTAAGGATGTAGTTTTTGTGAACCGTCACCCATGCTGGGATGGACATTTCAAAGATCCAGCTACCTTGGCATCACCATGCTTCTGTAAAGAATCCCAGTAACCTCAGCGGTTCACTATTGGACTTGTGGGATCAGTTCTTTGGCTTGTGATCTCTGGAGTGAGCAGACAGCTGTGAACATCCTCCCAGTGAAAGAATCATGGAACATGGTTCTAGAAGAGAGTCTTCTTGATGCTTCCATTTTTGAAGGACCCAGGTGTTCCACCTATTGTAACAGCATCCCCGCAGTTCCTGCTTGTTTTCACCAGAACTTTCCTATATGTTTCTCTATTGTTTTTGTGTTGAATGGCTTTCTCATAAGGACACCAGTTAATTAGGGCCTAGCTTCATTTTTGACTGAATACATCTGCAGGGACCCTGTTTCCCAATAAGGTCCTATTTTGAAGTTCTGGTGGATAAAGATCCTGGGAGGACGCCATATAAGCCTGTGTAGCAGAGCACACATAAAGTCCGTGAACTGAGTTTGCTTTAGAAGTGATGCGCTGGGGTGAGGTGAGCCCAGCACAGCTGCTTTGAAGGTGGTTTTGAAACCTGACAATGCATGTTTAAGGCCAATTTGTGCAGAGACGGATTGGAAATCTACTCAAGCTCAGCCATGCAAAATAAAAAGTTGGCTCTTAAGTTCCATTACACGATCCTGTTTCCTTCATGAACTTTTATCCTGTTGAGAAGGGGGGAAAAATTGAACTTAAGTTTGCTTCAGCGAATGCAATATGAGCCAAAACTTTAAACAACTGTATTAGATAGTCCAGACTGTTGGATGATTTACCTTTCAGAATTCTCTTGTTTGTGTTATTCTTGAGTTAGAAACATAAAACAATGTGTAGAAAAAAATAGTACTATGTAAAGGATTAATGCAGATCTTGCTTACCAATCAAGAATGAATTCAGTCTTTCAGGTTTACTGTAGGCCTTAATTATGAATTTTATATTGGATTTTTTCCTGATTCTTCGCTTTTTACAGAGATTTTGAAGCAGGGATTGGTGTAGGGCTGGGTGCTTTCCCTTCTAAGTAGCAGTGTGTCTTCTGAGATCTGGAAAGCAGGTTTGATGGCGCGGGAAAGTCGTGAGTTTTGTGCTCCGCAGGACAGTCTTGCAGGTACTCTGTGTGTCACAAGTTACAGAATTAGGAAAGCCTCCGACTTGTCTAATAATATCGAAGAGTTATGCCGGAGAGCAAGAGCATGGCTGTGAAGCATTCCAGGCATGTGTTCGGAGGGCAGTTCATGCTGGAAGCAGCCCCCACTTCATCCTAGACGTGCACCCTGGGATCCAGCGCAGGCCTCTTTCCAGTTGTCTCCATGTATGTTGTGTATGCAGAAGAATTCCTTAGATTCCTTTCTTGGCAGCATTTAGAAACCAATGTCAGGAATCAGAAACAGATTTGTTTTTTTCTGTGCTGGAACAAGTGCATTTTTTCAAGTGTGCTAACAAGCAACCATTTGCTTTGGAAGGTCTCTTGCCACCCCCACCCGCTTTGTTTCAGAAAGGCTCACTGTGATGGCCTTCTGTCTTGCCTCTTCTCAAGTGTTGGAATTTTAGGTGTGCCCCATACCCAGCTCTTACACTTCCCTCAGTTCCATAGTGAGCCGTCAAACAGTCCCTCAGCCGAGTGCCTGCTGTTTTCTCCATTGGTTCTTAGCATCGTTTGAAGGTAGAAAAAGCAAAGCAACACTGGGAATATCAAAGTCGTGGAATTCTGGGCATTTTACTTTACTTCATGCTTTCAGTATTTGGGCGTTGTATAAATTAGCAGATGGTTTAGACCATTTCTCGTAAAGTGTCCCTCATTCCTTCGCTCTCCACTCATTTAAAAACTGCCTGTTATTGATAGGCAGTGATCTGCAGTGCCAAGGGGAATTTGCACCTGCAATTTAAATGAGCACTCCCTCCTCCGCCCTATACAGGGTTTCTCTGTAGCTTTGGAGCCTGTCCTGGAACAAGCTCTAGTAGACCAGGCTGGCCTTGAACTCACAGAGATCCACTGAGATTAAAGGCGTGTGCTCCCACTGCCTGGCTAAATGAGCACTTTTAATAGATAGACTGGTGAGATCTTGTATTTGTGAAACCAGAGGAAAGCAGGTGGTTGACAAGGAACCAGATCTGTCCTTGTTGACGTGACCGTTACAGCAGAAGCCAGGTCACCCTGCTGAGCTGTGGCATACTCCGGGAGATGCAGTCCCGAGGGCAGAAAGAACAGTTTCTGGCTTCGCTGCACAAAGTGCACAGGCCTTCGGGTCTGTCCGTTTGTACCTCCTGCTCTGTGCAAAGATAAAGCCGTGGATCTTTTGGGGGAACCGAAACAAGTGACTATATAAAGTCCTGAAAATTATGGCTTGGATTTCCATTTTAATGTGGCCGAAAGGCAGGGATTCAGTGTGTAGTGGAAGATGACCCTGAATTAACTCCTAATTCTGTCTCCTGTGTGATGGGATTATAGGTGTGGGCCATCACACCCATTCATTTTTTGCCACACTGGGGATAGAACCTAGGGCCTTGTGAATGCTAGGCAAACATGTTATCACAGGAGCTATATCCTTTCCATTCTAACCTCTGCTTGTTTCATTTCTTTCTGGATTTCCACATCTCTCTGTTGTTTTTTTTACTATCCACCTCTTCTCTGGCTTCCTCTCTGCCAGCCTGTATTAATTGTTTTTCTTGTTGCTGTGCCAAAATACCCAAGAAAAGTCCCCTTTTAGCTTGCAGTTTAAACGGGGATATAACTCACCATGTGGATGGAAAAGGCATGGAGGTACGAGCCCGAGGTGGTTTGTTGTGGGATGTTTGTGCGCTGTGTGATGATGTATTCCTGAGATTGGTGCGATAAAGAGCTGAGGGGTCAATAGGTAGGCAGGAGGTGTAGGCAGGACTTCTAGGAGAGAGGAAGTAGGAGGAGGAATCAAGGCAAATGAGTGAAAGATTCCAAGAGATTAGAACAAACAAAACACAGTAGGGCCAGGCAGTGTTTGCCCGTGCCTTTAATCCCAGCACTTGGAAGGTAGAGGCGGGTCTCTTGCGTGGTCTAAGATAGAGGGACAGCCAGAGCTGAGAAACCCTGACTCAAAACACAAACAAACAAACAAATGACAGCTCAAGAGGAGAGATAACAACCACAAGCAACATGGCAGCAGGTAGATTAACAAAATTGGGTTAATTTAAGTTATAAGAATTAGGAACAAGCCTAAGCTATAGGTCAAGCTTTCATAATTAATAATAAGTCTCCATGTCTTTATTTGGATGGTTAGTCACTCACATAGTTTCTATAGTTAAGAAGCGCTGAGTGGGCAGTCTCTAGACCTGCTCCCAAGTGATCCACATGCTTCAGTAAGATCCTATGCTCTAAAGGTTCTGCCTGCTGGGGACGTAAGTTTTCAAACGTATGAACCTATAGACGTTTCATATTTGCATGACCACATTGTCAGAGATTCTCCGTGATACCGACATCCTGCCGACTCTGCTCTAGTACAAATGCGTGAGTAGTAGTCTGGGCACGCCTTAGTAACAGTGGTAGGAGAGAGGCCGGAGTGCTTAGAGCCGTGTGATAAAAGCCATCATGCTACGGCCATGGAGCATGCACAAAGGTGTTCAGAGATATGACACTTGTTATTCTAAACAGCCAGAGAAATGAATGCCAAGAACAGTCTAAAAGTCTTTAAACGATAGCTTTGGCATAGTTGGGCAAGATGTGGTCTTGAGGGTACAAGGAATATTTGTGAATTGAAAGATGTAAACTTTTAGAAGATCATACACAGCAATTAAAATTAAGATCTATTCATTTAAAGTTGGCACCGGTACCTAATAAGCTGTTTGAGATGTCACCAGTTTAGTCTTCTGTCTGGTGATTACCTAATATTACCAGTTTTTGTTAGCCTAGGTTGATATCACTTACTATTAAAATAGTGTTAATCTCAAGAGCCATCAAAACACAAGGATGAACTAGTTTAACATTGGGTTGAATGAGGGGGAGAGGTACGTGGGTGGGTCCCAGGCGAGAGAAACAGAAGTGCTCATGGCCACTTCTGAGTGCTTTCTAGTGACAAAGACAAGGACAGCACACAGTGAGCTCTAGGAACTGTGAGCTGTGATGTCATATACCCGAATATATATTTACACGGACAGCTGCTTTCCTAAAGACTCCATCCTTGTTCTAGTGAAGTTTTGCAAGGCAGCTTTAAAAACAATAAGAAAGTCGTCCTCTTTTTGTTTGTGATGGAAAGAGGCTGTGTGGGTCCCTCACTGTTTCATTTCTGAGCTACAACCTATTGCCAGCTTTGGTGCTGCTCAAACTAGTAGCATAAAGTTACAACAAACAAAGCTTGGAGTGTTGGCTCAGGACTGTGATCCTGGCACTGGGGAGGTTGAGACAAGAGGACCGTCTAGATTCTGAGACTGATCTGAGTCGTGTAGTTGAGTTCCAGGCTGGCCTGAATGACCTAGTCCCAATCAACAAGTCGTGACAGGAAGGACAAGTGGAAGGAGATGCAGTAAGAGCCTGAGAGGGGTCTCCTTGAGAAAGAGAAGGCAGAGGGTGCAGAGGAGCCTCCAAGGAGCCAGACAGGTGTCTCAGGAGATTGCCAAGACGGGAGAAGATGACGAGGGAGACCGGATTACACTAGATTCTAATGTGACTCAAAGCTGAGAATAGTGACTTTTCTGTCATCTGTCATTCTTAACTGAGAAAGGGGACTGCTTGCAGGAGAGGCATTGCCAAAGAAAATGGAGTATGTGGAGGCCTCTTACCCAGGGACACTGTCACTCAACCCTTCTTGTCCTACCAAGTTCCTTTATGCAACAAAACTGAACATTGTCCCAGGACAGCTAATTTATAGATCAATATTTATTTAGAATTTGTTGCTATTTTGAATTTCATTGAATTTAGTGCAAACCTTTGATAAAATCTGGGTGTGTATGCTAATTTAGTGTTATTGACTACCATTGCCCCCCCTTCTTGTGAAAGCCTTCTGACTTAGCCCTGATGCACTTGGCCTGGCCTGAAACTCTTTAGACCCCAAGACTTTCTGCTTTCTTGTCCACCCTACAGGCGATTTTGCTCATGCCAGCTCTTGGGGACACTTCCTTCACCAAGACTGACTTTGGACCAAAGCAAAGCCTGAGTGTATTTTTTTAAAGATTTATTTATTTTATGTGTATGGGTATTTTGCCTACTTGGATATATATGTGCACCCTGTGCATGCCTGGTACCATAGATCCCTGGAACTGGAGTTTCAGACAATTGTGAGTCACCTTGTCAATGCTGGGAATTGAACCTGAGTCCTCTCGAGGAACAAACATTGCTCTTAACCACTGAGCCATTTCTCTAGCCCTGCCAGAGTCTTCTAAAATGGGTTCCTTGATAATCATGACCCAGATATCTAAAAAGATTAACATCCATTAGTGAAGAAAATCCTTTGATCAGATGAGTTTAACCCTGTGGGCAGAAGATCTCCTGAGCCGCTGTCTACCTAAGACACAGAAGACTCAACAGCAGACTCTATAAAAGTTGAGCATTTCTGTATGAAGTATGCCGCAGTCTTGTTTAACCTTGATTCAGGTGCTCTAAAGAGTTGTTGATTAGACGCACTTATGCCTTGTGGAATAAAGACGGCTTCACAGTCTATGTGCGGAACTGTGTTTCCACACGGGCAGATGTAGTTCTCATTTTCCACGGCAGCAAATTCACACCACCCTAGTGAAGCTTTCCTGGACTCTAAGTTGTATAAATACATCCAGATGAAGAGAAAAGCATCCCAAGTCGAATGTCCTGGCAGAGGCGTGTTCGACTCCAACGATACTTTGAAAGCCATGTACACTGGAGGAGCCTCCTGCTTGTTCTCTGACTGCTCCAAGGGAAGCATTTGCTGCCGCAGCAACGGAAACAAAACCTTTTGCTTTTGGAAACGTTTCCTGGCAGAACAAACGCTTGATAAAAATTTGAAGCAAGATTTGGAATGCTCAGATGGTGCCTTTCATAAAAGGGTTTTATTTTCACAAAACCTCTCCCCATCCAGATGAGAGGGAATGTGCGGGTGGATAGCTTCATTATTACCTTTTGAGGTTCAGAGCTGGACTTAGGGACTGATAATGAGCTTCTCTTGACATGAGAGTTATACTCTGTACGTTTCTGTCGGTAATGGGAAGCCCACGTTGCATCTGAGAGAAAAGAGTATTAATGTCAGCAAACCATAATGCATGTTCATAGATCCAAAGGAATGCTATAAGTGGAAAATTCCACACCTGCCATCATGGGCTGGGTCACAGTCAAAACCACAGGTGGCACCAAAACTCCTATACAATTACTTTTATACACAAAGAGCTTGGGTTTTCTGTTTAGACTTGGGGCCTACCCCAAGCTATCCCATTTCTCATTACACCACCAACCTTAGCCCTCAAAAGTTAAAAAAATAGAATAAAAATCTGAACTGCTTTTGATTCTGAGTATTTCCGGACCAAATCCTTATGCATACATGAAGTGATGACTCTCTCTCTCTCTCTCTCTCTCTCTCTCTCTCTCTCTCTCTCTCTCTCTCTCTCTCTCTCTCTCTCTCTGTCTCTCTCTCTCTCTTTCTCTCTCTCTCTCTCATCACAGCATTGATAAATGCTATAATGATTGGATATCAGTAAGTATATTTCAATGACTTCAAGCATGTCAAATATAAAATATCAGTTTGATATTTGTCACCAGTTTTAGGGATGGGTTTGCAAGGCCAGTCCTTTTCATGATAGTTTCCTGTTAGTCTTTCTATGCCTCTGAAGCTAGAAAAACTAGAATTGTCTTTTCTGCTGCCCAAGACAATTGTGCTGCTGTGGCAAATATTACAGGCTTTTTCATCTTTTTCCCACTTCGGATAACAATCTGCCTGAGAATTAGGGTGTCTTAGCTATTCCCCAGAGCCCGCTTATCTCCACGAAACTGTAGAGTGAATTCATTGTTGGAATGTTATTTGAAAAAAGATATCTGTGAGCTGGGAGGAGGCTGGAGCCCCTAAAGTAGATGGGTTTGCTTTGGTATGGAACGTACCCAAGGACTCTCCTGCCGACTCATTTAATGAGATCCTTTACTTTAATTTTTTCTTCTTAGTTTTGGAAGGTGACTTTCAAGTTTTGAGACTTTAATGAGCAGCTAGCTGCCTTGACTTGGACCGCAAGCAAGTACCTCTGTGTGCTCTAAAATTGGGTCAGATTGTATAGATGTTCCATGGAGAAATGAGAGGCAGGCTCCTTGCTGAGGCGGAGTGATTCTTGCTCTAAGTGTCATATTAAGAATTTTCTAGTCAAGCCAGCAGTGGTGGTACACACCTTTAATCTGAGCACTCGAGAGGCAGAGGCAGGCGGGTTTCTGAGTTAAAGGCCAGCTTGCTCTACAGAGCAAGTTCCAGGACAGCCAGGGCTACAGAGAAACCTTGTCTTGAAAAAAAAAAAAAAAACCAAACTCCCTCCCCGCAAAAGAATGTTTTAGTAAGGGTGGAGAGTCCTGTTGTATTTTCTAGCTAGATAATTCAGTATTTGGTGTAGCTCCAAAGTTTGTATCAGTAGTCCACACCCTTCTGTGATGCTTGCAAGGCAGATATTCAGCCACCTCCTCCACGCAGCTGCCTTGACTACATTTCAGGAACATGGAAACTCCGCATAATGCCTCCCTAGTCCCATGCACACCCCCGGTCCACCACCACCTTCCTTGTTTCAACAATGAATCCATCTTGTCAGTTGTTTATACCCAAAGCTCATACATCCTGCCCTTCTTCATTACCTAACATTCCAGCCTACTGGCTTCTATTACATGGTTTCAGAAGCCTGACTACCTCTCATTGCCTTTGCTTGCCCTGCCTGGGTCTTCCTGGACCATGGGAACAGCTTCCCTTTGCAGCCAATTCTCAAGCCAGTAGCTGAATAATTCTTTGAAAGCCTCAGTGAGATTACGGCTGCCCCTTCGCCTAAGACCTTAAATATATATATGACCTATTATATATATATACTCAAGGCTCCTGCTGGCAAATTCTCTGTTTTGCGAGTGTCAATCACAGACCAAAGCTAAGCTATACGTGGACTGCAGTGCTTTCTAAGCTTCAGAACTTACACTGCGTCTGATACTGTGAAGGAAAAGACAAAGGTTTCTCGGCCAGAACCATGTTCTGTGGAAGCGAGCCATGTTCTGTGGAAGGTATGTCTTTAAAGTGACGTCACATTTTCCTACATTGTAAGAGAGAGGAGGGGAGAAATCACTCCATCTCGTTTTATCCTTGAGAATAACGTCTAAATGCAGCTATAGGGATTTCCCTTTGGGCTTTATTAAGTAAGTTTAATAGAATTTCTGTTGGAATCCTGAAAAATTGACTCTAATGGCTTTATTGAGGATGATCCAGCTGGGATGTAGGGGTATGAGTGTGTCTAAACTGGAAAGCCCAGGTTACTCGCTTCTTCACGGCCAGGGTGTTAGGTTTATGCGTGTCTGGTTGGCTGAGGTTGGTGTGTGGTCAGATGACAAAAGCCACTCAGGGCAGAATGTTGTGACTTCCTCTTCACTAGTAGCATGTAGATGGAGGGCAGGCTCCACCCTGGCTCACAGAGTAGCATTAGATGCTCTTTGGGACAGGGACCACTTTCTGTTGTGTGGTGTGGATGTGCTGAGGCACTGTGGCTTCCCTAGCAAGGTTTAAGTAGGTCCCTCTAGGGCTTAGCTTATTAACTTAACCAAGAAGGGTCTCTGGATACCTGCCATTAATGGCATATTTAAAAGGACATTAGCCATTGCCTTCTGTGAACACGCTTTTCTAAGGATAGCTTAAAATATAAAAGTGGGGCCACTATTCTCAACAGGACCGAAAGTACACAAGCATTAAATAAAATAAAAATGCTATTATTTTTCTGAATCTCATGTTGTCAATTTGTGAATCTTATTTCCTAGAACAAGCCTGTAGGAAAACCCAATGAAACCTAGGATAGTGGCATACAAATGTAATCCTCCGACTTGAGATAGAGGCAGAAGGATCAAGAGTTTGATGTCATCCTTGGCTATGTAGAGCATTTGGGGACAGCCTCAAAACAAAGCAAAAAAAAAAAAAAAAAAAAAAAAAAAAACAAACCCCACCACCACGACAACCATCAAAAACAATAAAAATGTAATGAGAGAAAATTGTAATGAGACAGTTTAATCACCGATTGCAGGAATCACAGTGGTAGGAAGAGGAGCTGGTAATAGAGGAAGGGAAGAAAGGTTACTGTGTTCCTAGGAAGTCCAGTGTTTGAGCACAGGAGCCCAGGCTTTGTGGTGCTGGAGGAGACATGACCCAGGTGAGCACTTGGTCTTTGAAGTACCTGGCTACCCTCTGGGAAATGGCTGCTTCCTGGCCCCTCTTAAACTGTGCTCAGAAGTGGTACCTTCTACTCCCAAAGGATTGACAATTTATTCCCTTAGGGCAAACATACCCCTTTGTGTTAAGAACTTTCTTCTGAAGGTGGAAGTCACAAAATAATCCCACACCAGTTCAGAATTATGAGTAATAAAGGGTTATTTATTTAAGGGAAACTTAGAGATCACTGTCCCAGATAACAGTCCTCTGTGCAAGCAGGAACAGAGTCTAGCAGCTGGAAGCAAGAGAGCAAGCGCAGGCTTTACAGCTGCATTTACAGTCTAAGAGACCACGCCCAAGTGGTATCTTAAATGCTATTGGCTGAAGAAGTGGAATGTGCTCCCACAACAGTCCTCCATTTTGAAATGTTCAGTTTTTTTAAAAAAGGAATTCCCAGGCATAATCTAATGGATGGGCAATTGACCACAGGGGGAAAATGATTTTAAGAAATATGAGGTTATTTTCTCTTAGGAAATGATCATTTAAATGTGAAATATTTTCATATACTATCTATTTGAAATTTCATTACAGTCTTATTTCACTTGGTTGTCTACCCTCGTTCTAGGTTTTTAATTCACTGGATATTCATAGAGCTCTACTCTAGATGCTTCCTTCTATTTTGCTGTTGTAATATTTGTTCTGTTTCCTCTATAAAGACACTCACAACCTGTCTGGCAGCCATTCCTGTTTGTACCTGGTACCAAGCAAGACAGCCGCTTCCTGTGTAGGACCCATGGCAGAATGCACTCAGAGGGGGTCTTATGAAGTACCTTGATGTTTGGTTGTAATAGGGACCTTATAGTTTTATTCTTTCCTGTTTCCTCATGGATATTAATAAATATAGGATCATCTGGCCTTTGAAAGGTTCTGTCTGCTGCTTTTGTCTTAAAATGGGATCCGTTATTTTAATGCCAAGTAGAGATCTTACTGAGTCATAAAAGACTTGTCATCTGTCATGGTAATATGCTTCTATAATCCTAGTACTTAGATACTGAGGGGGTTATGAGTTCAAAGCCATCCTGGGGTACATAGGAAGGTCCTGTGTCCACACACACACACACACACACACACACACACACACACACTATTGAAGATGAATGAGCCCAGGAGCTTCTCTGATATTGTATATTACAAGACTTTTTCCTGTGAAGCAGAAGACCCTTCACCTAAGAATCAGAGATTACTTCAGACCCTGGGTGTAGCCTAGCATTTGCTGATGTTGAAGAAGCTATTTAACCACTTCCAGTTGCATTTCTCTTCAAATAAGAAGAAATAAATGCTCAGCCAGCCTACCTGATGGGGTGATGTCATGGGAGATAAAAAAGAGATAGGTGCCTGGAAGGTGGCTGGAGGCTAGGAATCCTTTTTGCCTTCTCTTCTACCCCTGCTAATGGCACCTCATTCATAGACCCCGTCTCTCTCCCCATCCTCCAAGCCACCACTGCCTTAGCAGCTCAGATCTTTGTTGCTCAAGAGAGCGAGATTCCCTACACAGTCTCGACTCATTACCTAGTTCAGGCGAAGTCCATTCTGACGGGAACGCCAGACCACAGTGTTTTTCTTCTCTGGTTGCAAGTCTGCAGGTCTCAACCGCGGCCACCCCATATCTCTCAGGATGAAGTATCAGTTTATCCGTGACCCGGAGGAGGGTGTTTGCTGGTTTTCTTCTCCAGCCCCCTACTTTGCTGACCTCTTCCTTCTTCCTGTTTTCCACCCATTTTTTTCACGCCACACAACCTACTGTCTTGGCATAAAAAAACCTTGGTGTTTTGATGGGGCTTAGAGGACTCATTTCAGATGGTTCTTCCTCTTGGATGCTTTCCACCACATTATTAATCCCTCTCTGGTCTGCTGCCCTTCTTGTGCCAGTCCTGTAGAACCTAGAAGGCAGGGTCTGTGAATTTTTTTTTTACTGGGTTCAATGCCAAGACTCCCACGAATATTGGCTGAATCAATTAATAATTAAAAAATCATGGAAAATATAATGGAGAATTTTGGCATGTCATCTGGCTAAGTATTAGAAGCAAAATAGAGAGTGTTAGCCTACACCTTGTTAGAAGTTACATGCTAGTCACACCAGGAGTGGCACCACCATGCACTCTTTCTCTCTCTCGTCTGTAAATAATTACTTGTGAAGTATAGGTAAACAAAGATTTCCCAGTAAGATTATGTATCTGAAAAAGAGAAGATTCTAGTTCAGAAAGAATGCAATAGATACTATTATCCAAGGCAAGGTGTTCAAGACTAGGTGTATGATATTTATTGTCCTGAATGATGATGCAGGTAAATAACTGGATGATTGACTCATTTCCTGGTTCAGTCTGCTGGAAGAAAGCATCATAGACTGGTTGGCTTACAAACAGCCAACAGGGCTGCTGTTGGTTTTAGAGGGTGGAAGGCTGAGATGGGGGGCCAGCAGGGGTCTCCAGAGTTGGAGCTGTAGCCTCTTTTTTTTAATTTCCATGTGACAAGAGAGTGAGAGAACTATCCAGGGCCCTGTTTATGAAGGCGCCACCACCCTCTGACCTCACCTCTTCTAAATTCTAAATTTGGTCACTTTAGGGATTAAGGTTTCAACAGGGAAATTTGGGAGGGGACAAACTTCCATTCCATTTCAATCTGTAATTTATTATTAAAGCACATGCTCTCTGTGTGTTCTCTGGAATCGATGGATGTGAGTCACAGAGCATTCTCTATTCCACTGTGCCAGTTGCAGTGGGGAAACTATGTGACCGCAATAATCTTTATCCGTTGGTGTCATGCCTGTTAGCGTGTTCTGCTGTATGGTGGAAGGAGACTTTGCATCTGTAAAAAAAGGGTAACATTACAAGCTGGTGATTAGCCTGGATGATCCAGACTGGCCTGATGCAGTCACAGGAACACTTAAAAAGTAGAGCTACCTCCAGCTGATGACAGAAGGGAACAGAAGTTTTGAGCATTGGGAAGAATCTGTGTCTTGATGCTCAAAGGAGCAGGGCACCAGGAAGTTAAGAGAAGCAACTGGATACTGCCACCAACCTGAACAAGTGATGGAATAGCTCCACCATCGTGGCACCCAGGCTGAAGCGTTCCTTCCCACCCCTTGCTTTAGGCTTTATGAGACTGCCCCCACAGATCCCAGCCAAGCCATTGAATCACCAACTTACAGGAATGTAGAGCGACAAAGGGATGTTATTTCAAGGTGCCAAATTCATGGTGATTTGGCCCAAGAGTGTGTGACTTTCATAAAGACAGCACCAATTAAGAAAGGTTTCTCTTACAGGCTATGGAAAATGACTGTACCAAGTAAACCATAAGTGGGGTTGGGAAAGGGGTTGTCTCCACGTGACTCTTTCTGTTTGGAAGATCTCACTTCCTCAAGGCCTTAATGTTGAATCGCTGACAGGCATTAAATTGAATGCCTTTTCTGACACCTGTCTGAGACACTTATGTTCTGACTGATCCAAGATCTTTCTGTAACCTTTGGAACATCCAGGGTTCACTCCAGAGTGCATTATCAGACTTCTGAGGGTTTCCATGGGAAAGCAACCAAAGACACTAGATGCTGTTATTTGCCAACTTTGTTCAGGAACATTAACAAGAGTAAATCAAAGGAGGGGCGATGGTTTTGGGTGGTAGAATATCAAAGGTTCATTCGCAACCTCTCCACGTGTTTTGTTGAAGCATGCTTGAGACGTTTCCTTCTGGGCAACACTATTTCTCTAATGTTGCCTAGTGAGAGCGGGGCTTTCTCGTCAAAGGTCCCCTTCAAGCCTCAGATACTTGAAACATATTAATCTTGTGTCAATCAAACACAAATTTGATTTTTTTTGGCCTCCCTTTAGAAACTCTAACTGAACTTTCTTTCTGCTGTTCTAAGAGCCATTCATTTGTAACTGTTATAAACAGGATAGGCCAACTCTTTGGCAGTTGGTGGAACAATTGGCTTAGTATCAAAGCCAAGAACGGTTGTGTCTGTGTCGGATGGTGACAGCAGCGAGACCTGAATAGAGCTGCTAACTCCCACCACACTCTCACCTCTGTAGAAATCATGTGACTAGTGAGTACATTTGCCTAGAGGGGAAAAAAAACCATGAATTACTCCCTTTAAAATATGGGATAGAAAACCGTTGGACTGATCGGTCAGAGAATAAAAATTCAAGACAGGCTGCTGACTGCAAGGTTATGAAAACAAGCGTGCTGTTTGCTTGCTTGTCCTTTTACATGTATAATGGATTAGAAAACTTATCCTCGCTTTTGAAATGAGCTTATCATAGAGGAGGTGTGTGTGTGTGTGTGTGCGCGCACACGTGTGTGCCTGCTGGCATTGAACCCAGGACCTTGCACATGCTAAGCGTGTATATCCCACCGCTTAGCTGTATCCCTGCTCGTAAAGGCCACTGCACATTAGTTTTTTAGGTAGGGTATACATACCTCTTCCTGCCTTTTGAAGACTCTCCTATCTTAGCAGATTTTTCCCCCCCCCCCCCCCCAGCCGCCCTGAAAGAAGCCCTTATTTAGTGTACAGCACAGCTCCTGCGCATTCAGATTTGAAGGCCACGCTGGCAGGAGATTATCACTCTCCGGCTCCTTTCTTGCTCAGCTGTAGCACTCAGCACCCTTGACAACACAGCTCTGCTCTGAGTTTTTCTCCCCTCCAAAGAGCATTTTTGTTTATCTTCCTTCTGAATAGAAACCCTCTCACCCTTCCTTCTAGTCTACCACCCTCCTTTATTTCTCCATCACCGAGAATGGTTCTCTGAGTCTCGTGAATATATTTAAAGAGTAATGTAAGACATACGGGCTTGGTATTCGGGGCTTATCATGTAATCATCTGGAATTATGTTTACTTATACAGCCTTATAATTATGTCAAAATAGCTTGTTTTCTCTGCGTAATTATTACGTGTGAGTCTTATGTGTATAATTCACTAGTTTCTAGTAGATTTCAGAATACCCACTGGAATATAGCCCTTGGACTTCAGAGGTCTTAGCAGAGGTACGGCTGGGGAGCAGGGTTTAGCATCTAGTCTGGGGGGCTTTCTAATCACTAATACCTTTGGCTCCATCAGTGGAAGTACATGGCAGTGGGACAAGTCATTTAACTTCCTGGGGTTCAGCGCTTTTCATTTCTTAAATGGGTGATCCCTAACCCACAAGTAGCTTCTGGATTTTCAGTGGGGTAATGCATGCACAGCTTGTCTAGACTTGGCTACTCCCAGTAACTCTTAACCTTGCTTGCTGTTATGTGTGTGTTAAATGCTATGCAGCCGCTGAACGGTTGGCAGTGTTTGTCACACTGCAACGCCAAAGGCTCTTTTCACCCTGGGTGTTCGGTTTCCTAAGTGGATTGCTATGGGGCAGAGTGGGCACTGGCTCTTTCTCCCGTTCTTATGTAAATGTGCCCACAAATGCCAGGACAGGGTAATCCTGTCCTCTGACATGCCATTTCTCTTCAGCCATGAATCAGCCCCTATCCACAGATGTAAATGAGGCCCCTGCCAGCCTCAGAAACCTGACTGCATTCTCTTGTCATTCTAGATTTAAGATGAAAAGATTCCCCCCCTTTCACTTTTGCCTTTCCTTGGTCAGAGTCCCAGAACCCAGTTCTGAGCATGCTCACACGACTACCTAACTGTATTCTGAGCTCTGGTGTTCGGTGGTGGTTTTTTCCCTTCTCTATCTTCATTCAGTTTCCAAAATACAGGGCTACAAAAGATGTCCTTATCGGTACAGAATGCAGCCCAGCCCCCAGCTCCGGTCTTGACCTTCTATGTCAACAGGTTAAAGAGGGGAGGCAAAAGAGCCTCCCCAGGGATTTCCATGTTGCTTATACAGCTGGCTTGATTTGCTTTCTTGTTTAAACACTACAAAGCAAAGACAAAGAAGCAAATGTTAGACGCATGACAGGGTGTAGCCCCCTTTAAAGACTATTTCGAAGTACCAAGCAGCAGGAGAGAAGCCGGCGGAATTTTCAATGCTAACAAGAATAACAGAGATGTATCCGTACTCCCCGGATGGAGTTTTGCTTGACACACAACCATGCGTCCATTTATTTTAGAATTCATTATTATGCTAGTTAAAAATAGAAGGAAAGAGAGATTTAAGTCCAAAAGCTCTTTTCAAAATGATCAAAGAAAGTTTAATTTCAGAAGTAATGACATGTGACCCAAAGTGTAGTTTCAAACAATGACAAAGAAATAAAAATATAAGGTCTCAACTTGGGGAAAAATATATGGGAACCGTAACTATTGGGTGGGGGAAAGCTTATAGTACAAAGGAGGGGAAATGGCCCACACTGGGTTGTTTCTTCTATTTGAAGATTCTCTTGGTAGAAGAGAATATAGAGGCGTGACCCTGGTAACAGAAGAAGCTTGGGGTGGATATGGGAAAATATGTTTTAATATCATAGCTTGAGTACTCAAGAGTGTATTTACATTTTAATTTTCATTATTATAATCATTATAGCCAAATGTTGTCAAATCCTTTCCTGCTAAAAGTTTCTTTATCTGGTCCCGAGCTGAAGTTAGAATGTCCCGGTGTGTCCTGGGGTATCAGGCTAGCTAACCTTCTTTTTTCATACTGTTAGCTTTGTATTTTGCAATAAAGTACCTTCCCGGTTCTTATGTTTTAGCTTTGAGTGAATCCTGTAGTGAACTTGTCAGACTGAGTCCTTTCTTTCTCTCAGAGGCCAGACACACTCTCTTATCTGTTCCACACAATATAGTGCCTAAAATAGAACGAGCAGCTTACTAGCCCAACCCTGTCATCACTGAAGCGATTGCAGAGGTGAAAAAGGCCAAGGCCCAGGAGGAATGGGACTCCACTTTGGTCTCACTGAACAAAGTGAAGACGAGGAATTTCGTGCTCATTCAAAGGCGTCTGTCCACCAGAGTTTGTAGCTCGCCCAATTGTTGCTTCATATAGACCCCTCTGAGACCTTTTCCACACCCGCGCCACCCCCCAGCATATATGCCACACTGTGCAGCTGTTCATGGAGGACAGAAGAGGGTGTCGGATTTCCTGGAGCTGCCCACTGTGGGTGCTGGGAACTGAGCTTGTGTTCTCTGGAAGAGCCCTCTTAACTGGCCCTTGTTATATTTAATTTTTAAAGTTATTTTTGCCCCCCTGTGTGCCTATCTGCTAGGGAGGAAAGCTTGTGAGCCACTCTAGCGTTTTTCCTCTTTGGAAAATCCTACGGCAGGCTCCCTGAAAGCCAGCTGTGTACTCACCTTCTGACCCAGGACAGTCCTCTTCCAGTTGGAGCCCCACCCGAGGCCAAATGCTGGGTATCAGAATGTCCATAGCTGCACTCTTTCCAAACACCCTAAACTTGGCTAAAACCAAACATCCATTAGCAGCGCAACAGGAAGTTTATACAATGTCATACTACCACACCACACCACACCACACCACACCACACCACACCACATTCATACAATATGACGGTAAGAATAAATGGCATGCTCTTTCATGTAACCACACAGCTGAATTTCACAGACATAGAAGAGTATGATTCCAGGCATAAAGCTTGAAAACCTGCAAGGATGATCATGCTGGTTCAGACTGTATGGTGGTTCAGTTGGGGGGGCAAATTACTAACTGCCACAGTGTGAGCCCTGTGTGCTAGCTAGTACATCAGCCCCCGCTGTGTGCTGAGTCATGGAGACTCGGACATAGCTTGTGCGCGTCCTTGTACCCAGTATAAAGTGTGCTTGGCCTTTAGGGTTTTTTTTTTTTTTTTTTTTTTTTAAAGCTTTCACAGCTCCTGCTTTGTCTGAGTGGGGCTCTTAGTTACCTAGGTAAGTATTCTTTTCTACCATAAAGAACAGCTTCCAGAGTCTTGGACGTGGTTGGAATTCTCGCCCCACTGCTTGGCCCACTGCAAATTGGTTAGTTCGAAGATCACTTAGCTTCTTACATATTTTCCATTTCTTCATTGCAAAAAAAATGGGACCAGGAAGAGTTGACACACCCCTGGGGTGCGATGAGATCTCGGTGAGATAATGCACTCAAAATGCTCAGCTTAGAAGAAGAACTGTTGGCTTCTAGCTATTATTTTTGTTTTCTTTCCCTAAAGAGTATTCTGTGCTTCTTAAAACATGAAGCAATCTTGCCATCTGGCCTCAGGCTAGACCTACAGCATAGACCCATCTCCTAGGGTTTGGGCATTCTAAGCCTTAAATCCTCAGAGGACTCATGCCTCACATTGCCCGTCTGCATTGCCACTGCAGACGTGATGTTTTCCCATTAACACAGCCAATCAAGAATGCCCTAGCCCTCCACCTACAGCCTTTTGCACTTCATGCACTTGCTTCAGAAGGACTCAAGGTGGGAGTGGCCTCTGTTCACAGACAGGACTGGTACAATGTGAATTTGGAAAGCAGTCTTCAGAATCACCATTGTGGGTTTACCAGCACAAAGAGATCAGATGTTCTGCCCAAGGCACCCTCCGAATGCAGCGCTAGGATTAAAACAGTCTGTAGCCCCGGGCTTAGGGAAGCTGTGTCTAACTGGAAGGTCACTGATTTATTCTTAAGATTTTTTTGTTTGTTTATTCAGTATTCTTTGTAGGCAAAAATTCTGTGGACTACTAATATTTTATTTATTTTCATTTAAAATGAGCTATTGACTTTGTTATGTTATTGTCATTATGCTTTATTATTAAACTTAACACAGGACGTAACTGAATTTGGGGCAGTAATTTACACTGAATGTCAGAGCTTATGATGGAAAGCCCTGAGAGTGTCCCTTTTGTTTCAGAAAATCTTTAAGGACCTGGAAAAACTAAATGTGAAAAAGTTTAAAAGGTGACAGGGAAAATTTAATTGATCTTCCTACTGACTTTTCAAAGAATGGCTCTGAATGTTATTTCCTTGTCTCCTTGTAAGAGAGTGGTACAGGGATGAGGGTATGGCTCAGTGGTAGAACATTTGCCTAGCACACAGGAAGCCCTGGGTATGATCCCCAACTCTGCATCATCATCATCATCATTGTCATGATCATCATCATCATCATCATCATCATCATCATCATCATCATTATGGCAGTAAAACAAATACTTGCCATTCTATCAGAATGTCAAAATTGAGAGAATTCAAAGCTCCACCCATGCGAGTGTTCTGGATTGTTCCCTAACTACACGCTAGAGCCGCTCACTGGCGTCAAGGGTGTCGATGTACAACTGACTTGGTTCAGCCTGTAGACCTATGCTGGTCTGTAGATGTCACCGATTCATCCCCACCCCCTCACACGCCCTCACCCCCGCCCATTTCCCCTGCTGAGCTCTGGATGAATCTATGCTATGCAAATGCCATTCTAGCCTTCGTGGATCGGATGATGGTGGCTGCAAAACATTCTGCCCATCCAAGATGACATTTCTCTGATTTAAAGAAAACAGGAGTATGAATATTTAATGTTTCATTATAATATTTGGATGTTTATGAGGAAACCAATATTTTTGAGTTATGAGACACATAAACAATCCATTTGTTTGGCAGTATGGTCGTTTTGGTTTGCTTTCGTGGTGCTGAGCAGCTAACGGAGCCTCGAGTATGCTGGGTGAGCACTGTACCAGAGTTTCACCTCCAGCCCTCACTTTGGTTTTGATTTGGTTTGGTTTTGATTTGGTTTCTGAGGCAGGGTCTTGCTCAGACTGGCTTCTGGAGTATGCTTTGTAACCCAGGCTTGCTGAGGGTTCTGATCCTCCTGCCTTCTGAGTATTGGGATGACAGATACATGCCACCATGGCTAGCTTTCTAGTAAAACTTAAACAAAATTTCCTTAGCCAACGAAATATTGGATGGGCGACTAAAATTTTCTTTACAAGATCATTTTGTAGTATGTTCCTGGTAAATTATGCTTTGGAAAAAATACTGTTGCTGTTGATACTGCTACTACATACATGGCAAAACATTTTTCAGCCTTAGTCAGAGAGACCTAGTTATGCAGTGATACTTAGAAAAAAAATATGTTTTCTCAATAGATGCTTAGCCATGGCGCGTTTTTTCTCTATTAGTATTTTTGGATGTGTGAATGTTAAAGTTATTATGTCACTGAAGAGTCGCCTCATAAGGCTCTCCCCCTCCCAGAGGAGCTATAGGCAGTGGAAGGTTTCAGAGCGAGGGGGGGGAGTGACATTCCTCAGTGATGAAGCCACTCAATCAAATAACCCGACCCATGCTGATGCCAGCAGCCCTAATGATGAAGTGAGTAACCAAGGACATGAAAGCAGGGGAGAGCCTGGGGAAGGGTCTGGTGGGAAGATGTAAAAGAAGATGGTGTGGGGCAGAGGTGAGGGAGAGGCCTTGACATTGTGTGTGTGTGTGTGTGTGTGTGTGTGTGTGTGTAAGTGCACATTTTTAGAAGGTTACTGTGTCAAAGCTTGGGTTGCCCACCCCTTTCCATAAGAACACACAGAAAGTCAAGAGCAAACACTTGCAGTTCTGTTAGTTGTCTGTAGCGACCTTTCTTGCCGGACTATCTTTGGATCACCAGCCCGAAAATAATAACGCAGAGACTTCTCATTAATTATGAAAGCTTGGCCTTTAGCTTAGACTTGTTCCCAGCTAGCTCTTATACCTAAATTAACTTGTTTCTATTAATTTATGTTCTGTCATGGAGGTATTACCTTTTCTCAGTACAGTATATCCTACTTCCTTCTAGTTTGTTGGCAAATTTCATGCCTAGATTCCTCCTCCTTCTCTCTCTTCCCCCAAATCCCGCCATTCCTTTCCTGCCTTACTGTTGGCCATTCAGCTTTTTATTACACCAAACACAGCAACACATCTTCCTAAAGTATACAAATATTCCGTACAAATATTTCCCCCTTTTTGTGTAAATAAAAAGAAAAGGTTTTAATTCTAACACAGTAAAAGTATATACATTAAGAACAATTATCAAGTATTACATTTACAATGTCCAGTTCATTTGTATTTGGCAAATTTGGAGAAACTATTATCTGTTCTATCTTGATGAGTACAACATTTTATACCTAAATCATTTTTTTAATCCTAACTTGTATTAACAACTTAAAACTATCTTTTTAGACCTCAAAATAGTTCTTAGATAAACAAGTTTTTATGTCTTTCAACACTTTACATCTCTTTTGTGAATTTCTTTTCTAAAATTGGTAACAAGGAAAACTATAACTATAACCATCTAGTTTTTAACCCCATTAGAGACCCAAGAGGGTATAATATTGCCTGAGTAAACAGGAATTGCAAAGCAAGCAACTTCCAAAACTATAGAAACTATAGAGACATCTGACTCCCTGGACAGTCACCAACGGTTCCTCTGTAATGTTGGGGCATGATGGAGGATGGTCATTTGTCTATGTGTTACTTTCATTGGTTAATAAAGAAACTGCCTTGGCCCTTTGATAGGACAGAAAATTAGGTAGGTGGAGTAGACAGAACAGGATTGTGGGAGAAAGAAAGCAGAGTCAGGCAGACACCTTAGGCAGTCGCCTTAGCTCTCCTCTTCGAGATGGACGCAGGTTAAGAATCTTCCTGGAAAGCCAACCCCCGTGGTGCTACACAGATTACTAAATATGGGTTAAAGCAAGATGTGAGAATTAGCTAATAAGAGGCTGAAACTAATGGGCCAGGCAGTGTTTAAATGAATACAGTTTCTGTGTAATTATTTTGGGTAAAGCCAGCTGGGTGGCGGGAAGTGGCCCTCCGCCGTTCCATCTACAGGGGCATCCATCTTCAGCCTACAAGCCAGACTGTCAGACTTTTATGAAGCAGGAAAATTTGAAGGCCTGTCATTTCTTGTCTTGGCAATGTTCAGCAGTCACTTTTTTGTGTGTGTTTTCCTTATCCAATTAGGACAGCATACTGTCAGCAGTTGAGGCAAGGACAGTTTCTTGCCTAGTGGCTAACTTTGTCATAATGAAAGGTAACTCCATATGGAAGTTCTTCAATGCCCACAATCCTTTTTTGAACTAAATTGGTGCTGCCAGGAGCAGATGTGCCTCAAGGTCATGAAAAGCCTTAGTTTATTAAAACATCTTAAATGCCATATTTTGTAGGTCTCTGAAGTGTTTGAAAACCGCCTATCTATCTAAAGCATATCTGTGCTTTTTTATCTACCTAAAGCATATCTCTGCTTTGTTTTGTTTTGGTGTTTTTTTTTTTTGTTGTTGTTGTTCTTTCTCAAGACAGGGTTTCTCTGGAGCCTATCCTGGAAGCCTTGTAGACCAGGCTGGCCTCAAAGTCAGAGAGAACTGCCTGCCTCTGCCTCTCTGAGTGCTGAGATTAAGGGCATGCACCACTGCTGCCTGGCCATATCTCTAGCATGATTACAAGTTCGATTATTATAGATGACTAACTACTAACCTATACTTCTTAATTATACATTACATTTTAAACGAGCTGCATAGGTACACTATCTTAAACAAGAGTAGAAACAAAAATAATCTTAAATTTGTATCTGTATACAAAAGTCTTTACCAGTGTGAAATATCTGAGACCAATAGTTGCTTTTTAGCCTAAAAGTATATTCTACCCTTTATCCCATCATTCCCAGTTGTCTTTGGCTTTAATTTCATAGGGTGGCTGCTAGAATCACAAGTTTCTTTTGTGGGGTACAGCAGTCCATTGGAGCTTTCCTGTTCAGAAAGTCATTTCTATGAAATTTATATCCTTTCTTCTGTGGCCTTCTTAAAATTTTGTGAGTTTGGAGCATGTATTAAAAACTGATTTTGTGGTTTTGCTTTCCAGTTCTTTATAAAACACCATTCATAGAAAGAAACCTGGGTTGAGTGGACACACTTAGAATTTGGGGTTGCTGAACACAGTTGGGTGAATTCTTGTTGGGCTCTTAATGTGATTTGAGCAAAAGGTTGCTCTAACTTGCCTTGCTTCTGATCCGAGAGGTTCAGTATAGATAACTACTACCGGATTTAGATCAGACTTGATGGGTGGGGCACCTACATGTCCCAGGTGATTTTGGAGCATGTCAGTTGCTCCTGATGCAGCTCTTGGCCTGCAGTGGTGGCTTTCACAGCCTAGTTTGTTTCTTATCCTACCTGGCTGGTCTGGCTTCCAGGCATCCTTGCAACCCCGTGCAGGTTTGCAACCAAGGCTCCCACAACAGGCTCACGTATTGCATTTGGATGCCGTACCAAGAGTGTTAGACAGTAACTGAGCAGGTTGTTAGGATCTACTGGCAAGTAGCACAGCCCTGGTCTCCTGCCAGTCTAGGAGCAGTATCCAGACTTGCATGCCATCAGTGCTGACCAGAAGGTGGCAGCAGCTGCATTTTGCTGTAGCAGCCCTGGCTGGGTATCAGGTAAATTTATTCTCTGCCCTGCCTAGAGATTTGGCAAGACGATTAAGGTCCTTTATGAGTTGTGGTGCATGTTTGCTCGCATGTCGTTTTTATTCTCAGTGTTTTATGTCACATTGTCCTCCAGTATTGCCTTCGTATCTGCCTTTAAACAGTGCTGTCTGTTTTGGGTCAGTGATCTGATTTCTTCCCAGAATACAGATACTGCCTTGATTTGGGTGTATGTTCTTCATCAGAAAATTTTGACGTACCTGAGAGTTGTGTGTGATTAAGGTTGGCCGGAAATCAGCATTTTAATAAAGATCAGATAAACCTTTTATGGCAGCCACTTTGGTCACGGCTGCAGTTTCTGCAGTCCCCACCCAAAAGGGGGCTCATTAGTGTGGGGCCCACCGTGCTCTGTTGTTTTCTCATCAGCATTAGTTTACTGTGGATGTTTGTTCTGTTGCTTTTCCACGCCACTTTCACCCGCCTCTGAAGTCTTTCTTTTTTTAAGTGTGCAGGAGGCCAGAGGGGACAGCTCTGTGGAGGTGGTTGGTTCTCTCTTTCCAACTTGCCATGCTTTCTGGGGGCTGAACTCGGGTTGTGAGACTTTCCTGGCAGTCTCTCCTACTTCCTTTTAAGACAGGATATCATACAGCTCAGGCTGGCCTTCAAGTGGTTGTGGAGCCAAGGATGAATTTTTTACTTCTGTTCCCCCTACCTTTACCTCCCAAGTGCTGAGACCACAAGCATACAGTGACTCTTGACTTCTAGCCCAGTGATCCATGCAGGCTAATCAAGGATTCTGCCACTGGAGCTATATCCCCAGCCCTCTAAACTTCTGTTTCAATATGTAGATCTCGATCTGATGTTCAACTGTTTCCGGCCGAGTGAAGCCCAGCCGGCAGAGCTCCTCACCACTATTCACCATCCCACTCTAGGGAGATCTCTCTCAAGACATCCCCACGTTGTCATCCTTCTGGCCACCGCGTGGTCTGAGGAGGGTCAGATGCAGACAGCAATGTGAGTAGAAGGGTATAAGGTACTTACAGGATGTACAGAAGAGGCTGGGGGTCAGACCCATGCCTAACTCTCAGGAACGACTCTTTCAGAACAGGGTGGCCCTGGGAGCTGACCCTTACTGCTGCCAAATCTGGTGTCCAGTTTTTGAGCCCAAGACCACACTGCTTCAGTGGCACATGCCCACCTTCTACCTCCATAGAGATTAGGTCCAGAGACTTCAGTGACTTCAACAGTCCAAGTTATCACTAGAAATGATGGAGCTCATCTTGGACATCTACTTTGAAAATTCTAGACTAGGCACTGACAGCCGCTTGCAAGAAAGTCCAGAAAATGCAATGTTCTCCACAAGAGAACTTTCCTGGGACTATGAGAGGTAGTGTGTGCACCGTTGGATATCCACAACTCCATGTTCCCAGCTCACCAGTCACTTGCTGTCTTCTTCCTGCTTGTGCTTCTCTCCTTCCTGTGTAGCATGTATAACATGCTCCCTCTAGCAAACTCTTCCTCATCAGGGTCTCTAGCGCATGGATCACCAGTTACATCAAATTTTCCTTGATGTTACTTCTGCATGGCTCCTATTCCAGCTATGAACTCTCCAATTTATGCCTAGATGCTATATTTTATCTGTCTTCTTCCAGCCAATGGGATTCTTCATTAATTGCTCATTCCTTGTATCATCTGATAGACATGCTAGCTAGAATTTCCAAAGCCAGTGTGAGCGTAGTTCCTGCTTTCCAGGAGCGCAGTCCTAGTCCTGGGTTGGAGGAGCATCGTAATCGCATAGCTATGTGGTGGAGGAGTGGATGCTTCACTCCAGAAGCGGGCCGGAGATGGGAGGCAAAGAAAGGCAGGAAAGGCTTCCTGAGAGGTCGTCCTCACCTAAGAATCCACAAAGCCTGGGGCAGTGCTTGGTGTGTTGAATCCTTAATGAATTGCTGGTCTGCAAATGAATTGAATGATTTCCTTGTCCAGACTTTTCCTCTGGTTAAAAGCTTTTTATTGATTTGAGAGCCCACAGGTACTTTAACGTTATTTTTTTTTTTTTTTGTAATGCCGTCAGAGTGAATCCCCTAGGGCTGTTACGTTTAAGTTGTCTCTTTTCTTTGTAAAGATTTCTTTATTTTTATTTTATGCGTAAGAGTGTCTTACCTACGTGCATATAAGTGCACCGTGTGTCAAGTTCCTGTGGATGCTAGAAGAGCATGTCCCATCTTCTAGACCTGGAGTCACAGGAGATCGTGAGCTACCACATGGTGCTGAGCATCAAACCCAGGTCTTCTGCAAGAGCAGCAAGTGCTCTTAACCATCCAATCGCATCTCCGACTTCTTGGTTCTTTACTTGTAGGAATTTATTAGTTTAGTGAAATAATGTTAGTTACATGCCTGCATGTATTAACTATGGTGTCACACTTCTAGACCCTGAGGAATAGGGAACTCTGCCCTCTGTTGTATGGTCAAGGTCATTTGTAAACGGGTGGGGGGGGATTTAGTCACTAAACAAAGAGATGGTAGCTATATGGAAGAGAGGTACAATCACTGAGAGGAATGGCAGGTCTTACCAGAGTTGAAGGGTCAGGAGAGATTTGTTGTCTGAAGAAATGGCAGACTGGGCTAGAGATGGCTCAGTGGTTAAGAGCACTGACTGTTCTTCCAGAGGACCTGGGGTTCAATTCCCAGCACCCACATGGCAGCTCACAACTGTCTGTAACTCCAGTTCCAGGGGATCTGACACCTATGGCAAAACACCAATACACATAAAACACACACACATATATAGGTACATATATATGTGCATACATACACATGCATGCACGCATACACACATAAAAAAATGACAGACTAATCTTTAGACCCACAGGACAGCGGGAAGAGAGAGCCTTTGGAAAGGTACGCCAAGGTTTCCTCCACCCACATAAAGTGTTTCCTCATGAAATCCTCTCACTTAGCTGGCCATGTCTTGTGCTGGTGTGATTGCCAATAATGAAAGGCTCTCACTGGGGGTGAGTGAACAGCACACACACAACACAGTAAGCACATAGAAAACTCACTGTGGGGAAACACAAGGAGACTCAGGAGGAGAAGCTGGTCTCTCCTTGAAGCCTTGGGGTTTTAAGGGTCTCTGAGGGGGTCTTCCTACACCAATTTAGGATTGGTCAGTTTGAGCAAAGATATCCAAGGAGACTGATAAGTCCGCAAGTTTTGGTCTAAACACATCTTGCTCTGGTCTCGAATTTGTCAGACCGATCCACAGCCCAGGGATTCTAATAGTAGGAGAAAAATCCCATCAGGTCTTTGAAACTTCCAGGTTTTTGTCTCGGCACAGAAAGGTGAAGAAGAAGCCAGCCATCTTGGTAATTTTTATTACCAATCATAATCCCTCTCCACATAAGCAGTTTCTTAAGGGAGAACTTTTTACTAGTTAGAAAATCGTGGCACCATAACCAATATTCCTTTTGCATTCTCTAGGCTCCTCCTGATCCCAGACATTTCTGTTACAGCCCCATGTTTCACATTCTGTCCATTAGGCCTGGCACTGAGGTTGGTATCGTGCAAAGTGCGGATTTGAACGGTGCGGATTTGACTCCGGCCCTCTAGGGAATTTAAACAAGGGGTCTGCCCTGTGCAGCATGCAGAGGGCGTAAAATAAAGCTGCTTAAAATGCTCGAGTTTAGGGATGGCTCATTGATGCTGCGCTGTGAATGGATTCAGGACAAACATGTTTCGTTAGAGTATGCATTTATTGTGGAGACCGGAGGTCATGGCCAGGGAGACCCGATCTAGACTGGGTGGAGGGGGATTCTCTAGTCCTCCTTTGATCACTGTGGGAATCTTCCGAAACCTCTCTCGCGCCATTTGCATAGACCTGAGAAGAATTTGTAGGGGCTGCTGAAAAGCAATCTTCTGCCCCAGGACTTCCCAATGGCCCCCTTCACCGCCGTGATGTTTTTAGCACATTCTCCACATTTGCCGTCTCTATGAATGAAGCATTCAGGTTGCCATTCAACATGTCTGGTCCGGGGTGCATTCTAAGTCCAATTATACAAGAAGCTATTTGTAGCGGTCAGCAGCTGCAAAATGAAGAGGCCTTTTTTTTTTCTTTTAGGGTGTGTGTGTGTGTGTGTGTGTGTGTGTGTGTGTGTGTGTGTGTATAAAACGCCATCTCAATGAAGCTAAAAGTTCAGAATGCAGAGTGATCCTGTCGAGGAGTTGGGGTTGTAACTGAGATACAGGGGGTTAGCCAGGGAAGAACTCCCGTGTACAGTCTCCTAACACGGAACGTCCTGTCGAAGTGTGATTCGCGTAGATTCCCCGGGAATTGGTTCTAACAATGAATGTAATATATGGTCCAGAGACTGTGGCTGATTCCGCTATCCAGTGGGGTGCCATTGGTGAGTATGTGCCTCTCCGCCTGAAATAATTAAATGTCAATCAGATTAGAAACGATTGCGTATAAACATCTAGCAAGGGTGGGAAAGTAGAAGCGTTTTAAACCACACTGATCGCTGGAGAAAATGATTAAATAGACTTTGCAAATGAAAAGCGGTGGTGACAGTTTTGCAACTATTTCATTTTAGTCTAGTGCTGAGGATCCAACTCAGGTTTTGTAATTTTATCATGTAGTGATTTCTATGGCGTGCTGTATTTAAAGAGATAGGTGTCTCAGCCCAGCTGGTAAATTTAAGTCCATTTGGCCCTTTTAAGAGGCTTTATATAGTATCAGAGAGATTTGGGAGAACTATCTGGTACTGTAAGATTTCACTTTATTTATTTTCTTTCTAAATGTCTTGCCTTTGGATTCTTTGTGATGGACCAGGTCTCACTATTAGCCCAGCTGACCTGGAGCTCACTGTGTAGATCAGGCCTCTTGCCTGTCAAGTGCTGGGGTTTAGTGGTGAATACCACCAGGTCTGGCTCCCTGGATAGCTTTCCTTTTTATTCTGGTTCTAGGGTTGATTGTTTCCGTCTTAACTATTAGCTAAATTCTTTTTAAACTTTTCTAATTATGTGTGTTTCTGTGTGTGTGTGTGTGTATTTATGTATTTGTGTGTTTATAGGCTAGAATGCTCCACTTGATAATTTAAAGAATATATATATATATGGGTGTTTTGCTCAAAAGTATGTCTGTGCACCTTGTGCATGCTTGGCACCACCCACCGAGGCCAGAGTAGGGTATCAGGTCCTTTGGCATTGGAGTTACAGATGATTATGAGCCACAGTGTGGATGCTAGAAATAAAACTGGGGTTCCCTGGAAGAGCATCCATTGTTCTTTGTTGCTGAGCCATCTATCCAGACCCTGTCTTACTATTTTTAGTGATAGTTTCTCTCACTGGCCTGATTTGGCTACACTGTTTGGTGGCCAGAAAGGTCCAGGGATCCTTTTGTCTCTGCCTTCCTAGGGTTGGGATTTTAGGCATGCACAGCTGTGCTCAACTTTTATCTAAAATGGTGCTGGGGTCCAAATTTAGGCCTTTATCTTGTGTGTGTGGGGCACTTCACCAACTGAGCCATCACCCCAGCTTACTATTGGTTAAGGTCTTCAAATAATTTTTTCTCACATTCCCCACTGTTTTTCATAATGGAAGACAGATAGCAGGTGACTTAGTTCTGTAACCCAGCGCTTGGGAGCCTGAACCAGGAAGGTCTTAAGTTACAGCCAGATGAGGCTAATTACTTAGCCCTTGTCTCAAAACAACAAAGGAAAAGAAGGAGATTAATAAAACAATGATCCAAATTATGAACTCGCCCCTTTGACCAGAAGTTAAACATATTGTTAGGTACATAAAGAAGGTGGCTCATCTTAATCTTGCCTGTAATTACTTTGTAATATCCTTTTTTTTTGAGCTCCATGATACTGAGTGGGAGGGGCCAACCATAGCATTCTGAGAATCATGACAGTTGCCAAGCATAACCATTATTTTTTGATTGTCATTTTGATAGGGTGCCCCTTCTCCTTGCAGCTGTGCTCTAATTGCATTGCCCTCTACTCACAGGGAGTGGCCAGCAAGTGTCCCGGTGCCGCTGCTGTGTCAAAAATTTACCCTTTGAAGTTAAGCGTTAGTACAAAGTTACACAGATTCAGAGATGCCGGGCCACCCATCTCCACCCAATGCTGTTCTGGTTCTGGTCCTTCTCATTTGAGGTTTATTTACTCAAAATGGTTAGTTGTACGAATTGCAAAAAAAAAAAAAAATTAGCGAAGGACTGTTGAAGATGTGAGAGTTCAGGAAGGATTGATTAACTTAGTCTTCGGCTGGCTCACTAATGGATGTCCTCTGCAGTCCAGATGATTTCCAAATGTCCGCTTCTGCTGGGCTGCTGCTCTTTGCCCTGTATCTCACCTCCAGCAGCTTTGCAAAGCTTCCGGAGCCCTTACATGTAATTAGGGACTATGATTTTTGCTTGAAGAATTTCGCTGCTGTCTCTCCCCTCATTTAGGAAAATACAAATTTAAAAATAAAATGAACTGATCAGAGGCACAGTATCTTTGCCCGGATGAACCTTTCTCATTCCTAGAAAACCAAATACAGTGGGACTTTTTAACTGAGTGCTGTCGGTTCATCAGCAAACCAAAAGAGCTCCTTCTAACCACCCCCCACAGGATCGTTTAACATGTGAGGCAGCCCATCTCTCTGCGAGAGCAGTTGCACACAGCAGCTTATTAATTGTAACATGCATCAGGACCATATGCGCGATGATATAAGAAATCACAAGGAGAAGAGAAAAGGAAGCCTCGATGGTTGTGTAACTCGGCAGAACACAAGTTCATTAGGGACCCAGCCTTTGCTTGCTAAATTCTTGGCTGTAAAGGGATGGAAGGGTGGTTGAGGGGCTGAGCCCCACTTCACATGCTTGAGGAATCGAACACCACGCTAAGCATCGTCAAACCCCAATTCTAGTGTCCTGTAAGTGTTCGCATGTAATAATCACGGATTGTGAAGAACTGGGGCAGTGAGCTGTCTGATTTCTCCTTGCTCACTTTAACTGCTCTCCCTATTTTTGAACAGTGTTTCCGAGCCATCTTTAGATGAAAGCTCTACGTTAAGACCCCATTGTTAAAACTGGGTGGAATGGTGCGCGCCATTAATCCTAGCCCTCTGGAGGCAGAGGCAGGTGGATCTTGGCCAGCCTAGTCTACAGAGCGAGCTCTAGGACTGCTAGGGCTATGCAGAGAAACCCTGACTTGAAAAAGAAACAAACACCAAACGACTCCATTGTTGGGACTGGGAATGTGGCTGAGTGCGTGGAGTATTTGTGATACGGGAATGAGGAGGACCTCAGTGTGTAACCCGACCTCCTTTTCATAATAATGTAAGTACTGATATTTATATAATATAAGCACTAAGCCCTTCTTTAACTGGGCTTGGTTGCAGATGGTGTTTGGCTTATGAGTATCCATTAGTCTCTCTGGAAATACGGTATCAACCTTATTCAAATTCAAGCTCACAGGGCACAGAAATTATAGAAGACCCTCCCCCCAGACTAGTAATTCTGAGAGTAAAAGAAAGCTAGAGGCAAAGGTCACTGTCGCGTTGTCAGCCCAGCCGCATCCTCCTGGTGTCCCCTGTAGGTGGCAGTGTCCTCATGTTTCATCTTCATGTTGTCAGCTTCTCTCAGGTTATTGTTGTTGTTGTTGTTGTTGTTGTTGTTTTGGTTGTTGTTAACCTTTTTAAAGAAGTCTTTTTTTTTTTTTGCTCTTCCACTCTTTCAATCTTTTCAATACTTTTCAAGTATAGAGTCTTTGTAGGTTTGGTAACACCATCAATCGGTCAGGTCCTTAATATTATGCGGTGTTCACTAATCACATGCTGCTTTCAATTAGAGTTCCAGGATTACCCTATTATGCTTGGGCTTTTTATTCTACGTTGAGATTTTCTTTTTGCCCCCTAAAGATTTTACCAAAAAAAAATCATATTTTTTACTTTTAGATTTTAGAATTCATTTCCCTTGAATTAGTTTTTATTCTTAATTATGTTAGGCTTAAATAGTACAAAAAGTATATTTTAATTTTCGAGTCATTGAACACGATTCTCTTCACTGAGATACGCCAGAGCAGTGAGACCCTTAATATGTATTCAGACAGCAAACGAGTTAACTTTGCAATTAAGTTCATTTATATGCAGCTCTGCCCGCATGCATTGTTTCTCTCTTTCAGGGAGCCTGTATGTCGCTCATAGGCTTTGTAGAATGAATTGGTGCATCGATGCTTCTTGGATACAAGGATGCGAGCTACACAACACGCTAAGGAATAATTGACTCAGGTGTAAGGGGCTACAGTTAACAAAATGGTCCATTATCTCTCTGTAAGGTGCACCTTGCTCTTTTTTAAAAAACAAATTTATTTAAAAGTTTTTATGTGTATTCTCTGTGAATGAGTGTTTTACCTGTTTGTATGCAGGTGCACCACATATGTGTGCCCTGCCTGTGCCCTCAGAGGTCAGAAAAGAGCATCAGCTCCCCCGGAGATAGACTTACGGTTGGCTTATAAGCCATCGTGGGGATGCTGGGAACCAAATTCAGGACTTCTACAAGAGCAGGAAGTGCTCTTGACCGCTGAGCCATCTCTCCAGCCCCACAGGTTGCTTTTCCTTCAAGCTGTACTCTAAGTAAAATGATATATTTTAAAAATAAAGTTATTAAAGCTTGGTCAAGGAACGCTTCAAGTAGATTAAGCTTTGGCCATTGTTGGAAGAGTGAATAGAGCCATGGCCAGCCGTAGACCAGGGATCAGGCATCTAGGGAGGTTAGAAGCCTATTAAAGATGTTGAGGGGAAAAAATGAGAGTGGATTCCACAGCCACATGGCCCCTTCCTAACACAAGCAGCACGGAGGATACAGCAAACTAGAGACAAGATATCAGTTCCGTGGGGAGTAGCCCTGTGCTGCACTGCAGGCTGCTATTGCAGAAGCAAGGAGACAGGATGTGCCTTCTAGCTCGACTCTGACTCTAGGTGCCCCTGAAAACTCCCCTTTGGACTTCCCACGCAGTGTCCTTGCACACAATTAACTCCAGGCTTGCTGCTGACAAACCTGCTTCCTGTGGGCCACACTTCTCTATCATCTCAGGATAGCCCCTGGGTGGCCCTACCCTGTGCTGGGGGAGACTTTGCACCCTTGCAGGCCAGCTGAACTTTGACTGTTCCTTGTCAGCACAGGGGTTCTTTTTCTCTTCTTACGGCATGTTTTCTGACTGCCTCTCCTTGCCTTTGCTCATTGTTTGTAACAGGAATATCATGGCGATAGCCGGGGTTGTGAAATGGGCTGAGCAGATGGGAGCGGTGGGATTAGGTTAAATTATTAACCAGACTCCACATGCAGAGTGGAGGGGGTTTCTCAGCATCCGCATTAGCTGGCAGAATGGATAGCAGATCAAGTTCCCCCTAAAGAACGGATGTGTTCTCATCTCTGACGGGCTCCCTTTCTGCCGCTCACCACCTCCAGCATCTACTGGTAAAGGGGGCTTTCCACTTGTCCTTTGCAGTATTTCATGGGCACACTATTAAAAATTCATTTGGAAACAGAAGAAACATATCCTGCGAAGTTCTGGAGCCTTGATGAATTTAAATGCGCTTTGTGAAATAACGTTAGTGAGATAGCTAAAATATCTAATAATAGCTAGCATTCTGCGTGGAGGGTTGCCACATGCTTTCATTCTGGGAAGAGTATCTCTGAGATATTACCTTTTATAGGTATGTGTGTGAAAAGTAAATTAGGTTAGCTTTAGCATTTTCTGCAATCTCTTGCCAAGTATGCACATATAATTTAATTTAATTGACCTGGAAGGCTTATATTGTATGATAATTTTCAGTTTGCTCAAAGAGCCCCCGAATAACATAATGGATGATGATTTGCAGGAATTTTAGATTATATTTTAACTATATATAAAGGTAATGAATGAGTAAATCTAAAGAAGTTGTGTACTATTAGAATTAAATTAGAAGTCTCCTAATTTATTTTTGAAAAACAATGTTTATTTGTTTGTTCGTTTGTGTTTTGCATACATGTATGTATGTGTGCTACATGCATGCAGTGCCTGAAGAGGCCAAAAGAGTGTGGCAGATCCCTGGAACTGCAGTTATAGACACATAGGAAATGCCGTGTGGGTGCCGGGAATCAAATCCTGGTCCTGGGTGAGAGCAGCCAATGCCCTTAACCACACGGAGCAGTCTCTCCAGTCTCTAGTTTTCTAATTCAGTTGTTAAACTTGCTTTCTAAAAATAGGCTTAAGGTTAGCAAACGGTAAACCCACTACTTATAGATTGGGTCGGGCTGAGGAGATTTCTCTTTAAGGAGCTGAAGTCTCTGTGATGTGTTATATTTATCGTGCACTACATAACTCTAACCAGAAATGTATGTTATGTATAATTTTTTTCTTACGTCTGCCTTTCCTTCCTTTCTCAACCAAGTCAAACACAGTACTCTTTGTCAATTATAGATTTTATTTTCTATTGTTGAAGATTTCAGTGTGTGTGTGTGTGTGTGTGTGTGTGTGTGTGCGCGCGTGCGCCCGCGCGCACGCTATATCTAATTGCTACATGTAACCCCTGTGTATAACATTTGAAAATGTCCCTATTTGGGAACATCCCTGCATTGCGGGTGGGAGTGCAAGCTGTTACACAGCCCCTTTGGATATCAGTATGGTGATTTCTCAGAAAATTAGGAAATAACCTTCCTCAAGACCCAGTAATACCAGTTGGGTATTTTGGGTATTACTTTTGGGTATATCCTAAGAATGCTTAACCGTGCCACAGGGCCATGTGCTCAACTGTGTTCATAGCAGCATTGTTTTCATAGCCGGAACCTGGAAACAACCTAAATGCCCCTTGACCAAAGAATGGATAAGGAAAATGTGATACATTTCACGATGGAGTACTACTCAGCAGAAAAAAATAATGACATCTTGAAATTTGCAGGCAAATGGATGGAGCTAGAAAACATCATAATGAGTGAGGTAACCCAGACCCAGAAAGACAATTATCATATGTACTCACTCATAAGTGGTTTTTAAACATGATGCAAAGAAAACCAGCTTACAAATGACAATCTCAGAGAGCCTAGACAACAATGAGGACTCTAAGAGAGACTTACATAAATCTAATCTATATGGGAAATAGAAAAAGACAAGATCTCTTGAGTAAATTGGGAGCATGGGGACCATAGGAGAGGGTTGAAGGGGAGGGGAATGGTAGTGAGGGGAGAAGAAAAAAAATGTATGTAGTTCAATAAAATAAAATAGATTAAAAAAGAGAAAAAAAAGAAAAAGAAAATGTCCCCTTTTAGTCAATGTTGTCTAACAGCATGGAAGTTCAGGGACTGGGAGGACTTCTAATGTCCCCTTGTATTTAATATACCATGGAGCTGACATTTTATGAAACTGGTGATGGGGAGGTAGTGCGGTAGAGGCTCTGTCGGGGAGTTCTGGAAGCTTCCATGGCTTTGCTGTTAAGCACCTTCTAGTTTTGTTTTTGCTTTTTAACTTCATCATATAGTTTTTGTCCCTCAACATGATATGGTTGTGCCTAGATGAAAGAATGGTTGGGACATGAACAAATAGTGTCTAGTTGGGGTCCCCTTCCCTCACCCACTGCGGTATTTCAGATAGAACCCAGACAGCCTTGCTTATTCTAAAATGCCAATGCTGACTTAACCTCCCCAGCACCCTGTTGGTTGGTTGGTTTGTTTAATTCATACGTTAGGTTAGGTATTTGTGAGTGAAAACATATTATAGTGCTCTTAGTGCTGCGGTGCAAACGTGTTTCAGATTCCAAATACATGCGTGTACACAGAGAGATACTTTGGTGACCAAGTCTGAACTTAGCATTCAGCATCTTCTTTCTATCCACCCCTATACACAATCTGAAGGGATCTCTGGATCATACTCTTGCTTCTCCGTTTTGACTGTGCCCCATCTCGTGCTGAAGTCAGGTGTGAAATTTTCTACTGTGACATAATATAGGAGCTTAAAATGCTTCAGAATTTGGACCACTATACGGCATTAAGGATGTTGAAGGTGCATATACTGCCAACATAGGCAGAGAAACCTAAGTGTTGTGAAGAAACTTAGCTGTGGATGACTTTTTGATCTTATCTTCTTAGCATGGATTGTGACACACATAGGCCTTCCTGGTGTTTTTCTCAGTGCCACCCTGGTGACAAGCAAGGGCCTTTGGGTATGCTCTTGTCCTGCTGTAGTCTGGTCTTCCCTCACCATTGTCCTGAGAGCCTTCACACAGTACGCGCAGACCTAAGTCTGACGACCGCACCCTCCCTTCGCTTTCCCACTGAGACTCTTCTGAAGAAACGAGGGCTCCTTCATCATTTCATTAGGAGCTTCCTGTCCTTCACCCTTCTCCTGGACTTCCTCATTGTTGCCACCAATTTTATCTTTTGGGGGTGTGTCTTCCTCACTGGACTTTGACCATTTTTTTTTCCTGAGGCAATCAAATCCAGGACCTTGTAGCCATTCCAGGTACACACCTAACTACTGAGCTATATACTGACTTTTAAGACAGTGTCTCCTGTGTAGCCTAGGATGGCCTTGAACTTGGTGATTCTCACTTTCACCTGACGCATGCTGAGATTATAGATATGAGCACTTTGGTAGCCCACAAGTGACCATCCTTTATCCTGGACATCTGACACAAGGAAACTAATGAGTGCTTGGCATAAAACGGTTAAAAGATTGGGCATAAACCACTGTTGCATCTGAATAAGCTTTTTGAACTGATCTATTCGAGGTACCTGCCTGGGGAGGTGGTAAAATGATGCCCTGATGAACATACGTTGTTAGTAAAGTTGTTCTCGCTCCTTTGCTCAGACTGTTCTGAACTTGAACTCAGAGGTTCACACAAGCCTTCTGCCTCCTGGACAGCAGAAAGTAGAGGCATATATCACCATATGTGGCCTAAAAGGAAAAATAGTTAGTTAGTTAGTTTGATTTTTTGAGATGGGGTTTCTCTGTGTAGCTCTGGCCCTCCTGGAACTCGCTCTGTTGAGTAGGACTGGCCTAAAACTCACAGAGACCCTGCCTGCCTCTGCTGGGATTAAAGTCGTACACTACTACTGCTCCAGTAAGAAAAATCTTTAACATTTATTCCTAAGAAGGTTTTATTAATGTGAAAGAAGAAGCGGAGCAGCTGGAGCTTTATAATAAGAATACATATTTCACGGCACAGTACTGGAAACAGAATTCCAGAATTCCGCATCAGAATAAGGAGACACCGTGCTTAATGAAGCTTAGTACTTTAGCGTCTCATCCCCCGCGGTTCAACCAGGATTGTTCAACCAGTGTTGCAACATAGCTTTTTTGTTTTGTTTTGTTTTTTAATTTACTTATCTGTGTGTGTGTGTGTGTGTTCCTGTGTGTGGTCAGAGGCCAATGTTATATGTTTTATGCAATCACTTTCAGTTACTTTTTGTGAAGTAAGATCTCCCACTGAACCGGAAGCTAGCCTGGATAGTCTGCAAGCCCAAGGATCCCCCGTATTGAGATTATAGGTGTCCACTGCTGCCCTTGCTTTTTTCACAGGGGAACAAGGGGATTGAACTCACATATTCATGCTTGTGCAGCATGCACATTACTGACTAAGCCAGCTCTCTAACCTGAAAAGTTTTGAGAATTCGTATTCGATGCTACTAGAAAAAATTCTATATGGGTATAACTCAAAGGCAGTGGGGGGGGGGGGGGGGGGAGCAATCACTCGAGAAGCTGACAGTTTAACTCCGAGAGGAGTGGAAAGACAGTTGCTTACCATCAAGCCTGATAATCTGAGTTTGATTCTTGGGATCCTGTGGTAGAAGGCAAGAACTAACTCCTGCACATTGTCCTGTGACCTTCACCCATGTAGGCAAATGCATACACATACATGTGCATGAATACCACATATGCGCAAATAAAAATTCAAATATAAACATAATTCTTTATGAAGCATGAAGCTGCTTCGCTGTTGCCTGAGATTTTATTTGTGTATTTAACGAACACAAATGCTTACTACATACTGAGAACTATTCCACAGACTCTATTAATAAAAATGTCTTAAATTCTGATAATAGCCCTGGGATAGAAATACCATCCATGCCTCCACTGTCCTGCTGACCTAACCAAGGCATGGATGGGTGGTTGTCGAACTGAGATCTTCACTATTGTGCAGACGCTAGGATATCCCAGCTGTTTTGCTGCTGCTGCTGTTAAGGAGTGGGAAGTGCCGTAGAATCATATATTTCCTGTTGAATGTCTAAACTAAGCAACTTCAAAATGCTAGACATTTGCTTAAATAAATCATGGCGGGAAGACATGCAAATTACATAGTAGACCTATGTTCCCGTTCTCAGGCTATATATAAGATATAAAGCGTGAGGTGGCGGTATTATTAGGGAAAACCTTATAATTAATAAAACTTGATGACTTATTAAATGCATAATGCCAAAACATAACAGTGTGTAACAGTTGATAAACCTGATAATTCACTTGAATTATTGCTTGAAGAGGATACCGTGTCCATGTTCCCATCTGGAAGCCTGCCTCTTCTCCCTGAGATTACCATTGGCTTATGTGTAACAAATAAGGGTTTATCTTCCCTAACTGTGTCTACTTAGCTTTGGTCATTCTGGAGAGAGACGGAAATGGCTCCACTCTTGTTGCAGTTCATCTTCTAAGAGGGGAAGGAGCACGTCTTTAACTAGTCCTGGAGGGTTGGAGATGTGGGTCCCCAACCTGAAGAACAGTCTTGTTTTGAAAATGAGAGCCAGGGCTGGAGAGATGGCTCAGAGGTTAAGAGCATTGCCCGCTCTTCCAAAGGTCCTGAGTTCAATTCCCAGCAACCACATGGTGGCTCACAACCATCTGTAATGGGGTCTGTTGCCCTCTTCTGGCCTTCAGGCATATACACAGACAGAATATTGTATACATAATAAATAAGTGAACAAATATTAAAAAAAAAGAAAATGAGAGCCAGTTGGATTTACCGGTGTGTTCTGTTTATTGCCGTCTTCTCCTTCAAGTCTGCACCCAAACCCCGTTATTTCAGTGAGGACCACCCTGACTTATTTAAAATCCACCCAGACCCGCTCACCTCCTTCCCATCCTCTTTTGCCTACTTTTGCCCAACTTTTTGTTTGCTCACTGAAGGTACTACTCTCTGATCGGCCATATGATTGGTCTCTTGTCAAATAATACAGGCCTGATGAGGGAGGCCCATCTTAGACTCTCAATACTTACCTGGTTAGCTGTGTGCACAAGAAGCTGTGTTCTGTATGTGATCAAGTGTATTCACGGTCTACTGTCCTGAACCATTTCTACTTTCAGGTGAAAAGTTGTCTCTGAACTTCAGAGTGACTTCTTCAAAAAAACCTGTAGATGGTGAATTAGATTGTTTCTTTACCGAACTCAACCTGTCTCTAATGCCACGCTAGGAGCAAGGTCTCAGTCACTGATAAGTCTGAAGAGGAACTTTGCTCTCCACGTAGGACAGCGTGTTTGAGTTACCGCCTTGGTTGTTACTCATTTGCCATCTAGCACTTCGATGACTTTTAAGGAAAGTTGTGTAAAGGACGAAAGAACGCATAGCAAAATTTCTCCGGGTGTGACGCTATGTTAGTTTCTTCTGCTTTTGTTCGCTTTTGTTGTTCAGAAGGTGTGGTTAAAGGGAAGAGAAGCTTTGAGGGGCCATCACCCCCCAAGCTTTCCCTAGGGAAGTCCCTTAAATAAACTGCCATTCTTTGACTTAAGAGCCTTTGTTATAAAGTAAATGTTTTGAATTAGAGGATTATTGCATTTTTCCATTCAATTACAAGTCTGGCCCCAAGCTCTAAACTAAGAGGTTCTTTTCTGTGCTCAGTGGGGAAGAATGGGAGGTGTGTGTCCCGTGCTCCCCCTCCGTCCCGTCTGTCTTCAGCGTTTCACGTCCTTCTCTTTCCCCCTGGGCTGTATTCTTCTAACAGTGCCTTGATTTCCCTCCGGTTACCTTTGTCTTTCCTCAGTCCAGAACTGAAGTACTTTTGAACTAAAGAGTGATCCAAATAATGTTTATTTAAAACTACAACCCAGTAAAGCTGTGGCAGAATTGCTAGAACCAGGCTGTTAGGTAATTACCGCATTTAAAAGAGATTAAAGTGATTTGGGTAATGTTATCTAATTTCTTCTTTGGAGTTGGGAAGTTAAGGGGTTTTGTTTGTTTTTTTTAAGAGTTGGTGCCAGCTAGATGCAAATGAGATCACACTTCCCGAGAAGGGTGCTGAGAGCCATGACTATCAGGGGGTGAGAAGACAGGGCACTCTCATTTGCATAAAAATGCCACTAAGTCATCGCAAAACTCCCTGGTGATTCTTTTCTAAACTAGTGGAAGTTCTGTTGGGAAGCAGAGCCTGGGGGTGTGGTTGGCAAACAAAGGTTGGTTCATTTCCCCTGTCTCAGTCCTCACTCCTTTCTCCCCGGTGGGCTGGAAAGTAGCAGAATCAACACGGGGTTGCGCTCAGACTTACTGGATCCTGTAAACAAACAAACTGATCTGGATGTACACAGTGGCCTTGTGAAAGCGGGGCACCCATTTGTTTCATCGTGACAAGAATTCCAGAAAACAAAATCTGCCATCTACGAGAGCAGAGGAAATGGAATGAATGGGCCGGAGAGCCGAGCAGTGCTTATGCAAATGAGTGCTGTGATTGGCTTCCTCTCTTCCTGCTGTCACTGGCCACTCCTAGCCTACAGATCAGGTTTCAGTGGGAGTTTTTCTAGTTCAAGGACCTGCTTAGGGTTTGTAACCACCTGACTATAAACTTGACCTCAGAGTTACGAGCAGCTCAGGGAGGCGGACCTCGAAAGGACTGAGAACCGATGAAGAAAGTTAGAATCCGGGGCTGTAGAGCACTGTTTGCCACCTGCCTGCTGGACCCTACTTCTACAGTGACTTCGAATTCCGAACCTATGTAGGGGCTGCAGAAAGAAAATGGTGGTCTTCATTAATGCAAAGATTAAATCTTTCTTTAAACGTTTCAAGAAGAAAAGTAAGTTCTGGGGAGAGAGAGAGAGAGAGAGAGAGAGAGAGAGAGAGAGAGAGAGAGAGAGAGAGAGAGAGAGAGAGAGTGTGTGTGTGTGTGTGTGTGTGTGTGTGTGTGTGCCCTTCTGAGTGCTGAAATCACAGTGAAAGATGAATTGACCTCCACTGTATGCCAGTCGCTGCAGCGCCTTGGACAGTATGAAGCGGTCTTATCCTGTCTTATTTATTTATGTTTGGGGTTTAAGTGACTTTGTTTCTTGTATACTCCTCACAAGAAGTCCCTTAAGGAAGAGAAGGTCTTTGTGTTGACTCTGCCTTGGCAGTGTGTGGTTTCTGGGCATGCAGCTGGCTGAGTGGCTGAGGTAAGGAGTCCATGTGTAATGCGTCACCTTGTTCTGGTGGGGATGATCCTCTAAAGCCCCCTGGTACTCTCTGTTATGGAATTTTTGAGCCCGAGGACATACTGTCTAGACGGATCAGTGACTGTCGTAAAGCAGTGAGCTCTTGTGTTGTGGCTTCTTTGTGTACTTCCTGTCAGTTTAAATTTCCTTAATCTCGGCGTCTCTTCATTCCCGTGAAAATTTAATTTTACAGTGACATTTTTTTTCCTGTTATTTCAGTGTGGCTTTGTGTCGCCTTTTATCAGTGACAGGACCTGGATCAATGTGCATCCAGGGAGTGGGAGGTCTCTACTCACAGACCTTGGAGAACACAACAAAGGACAGCACTCTGGGCCCATTTTCCCACATCTCTCTAGCTTGAAGCCTGTCTGTGGAGGGAATGATAGAGATCAGCCCTGGCAGGAGGCAGGTAGAGGGGAAGAGACAAGTGCTCTTTCAGAGGAACCAGTTCGTGTCTGTGCCCTGGGGCAGATGGTACAATTACAGGGGCTCAGATGCCAGCACTTGGATTTGATTTGTAATGAGCAAAGAGGGGGAAGTTTCCATTTTCCGGTTAAGGCAATTAAAATTTAAAAATAAATAGGCATTAGCAAAAGCCATCGTAATCAATTCTGTGTGTACTTTGAGGGACTTCTGGCTGCTTGGAGCTGTGTTACTCTCTGAGCCATACAAGCAGAGTGAAGACCACGCTTTCAGATTTTATATATTAAGGCTGATGGTGTTATGAACCATGCAGAACTCTTGTCCAGAATGTAAAACAATAGAGGCCTAATTTATATACCACCTTTGTCGAACATTATACGCAGAAAACAGCATTTCCATTTTTAACTTAATGCCTGGTTCTCAATGTGTATTACCCTTTAGCAGTTTATGGAGAAAGCGGCTCCTTAAATCTTCAGATCCATAGACTTTTGAAATGTGGTCGCTACAGGAAAATTACTGGAAGCGCAGGTTACAGGTGTGTGGGAGCCAGGCTAAGGAAGGCGCAGTTCTTCCATGGGAAGAGTGCTGGGGACTTGCTCATTCGTTCAGAATTCATTGTTTCTTCCCCAGTCTTGCTTTACAAGATGGTTTATTTCCAAGATGGTTTATTTCATGAGCAACCTTAGTCCATTTGGGCTCTACTGTAGACCTGGTTACTGTGTATGGGGGTATGTTGAGCTAATTTTAAATATGTTCAAACAGAGTCATTAGTTCATTTTGTTTTTTCATGTTCCTTTGAGATTGTGTTTTATGATCTTGTTCCCAGGCATGCATTCTGTTGTTTCAGGCAACTGTTCTCTGTAGGGCTCCGTCAGGGTAGACTTACTTCTGACTCACCGCCCCAACGTCTGCTGGCTCTACATGAGTTAGATTTACCACCCTGGGTAAATGCCCTGTTCAGGGGCTTCCTTTTACGTGGGTCTGTCTAGTCCTTTCTATTCATAGGTATGTGGCAGACATATAGAAAGTATTAAAGCATTGCTGATGACTACGTTCTACTCATGCGCCAGCATAGCTTGTGTTTTGGGAAATATGGAACAAAAGCGATCTCCAGCCTTAGTAGGAGTGTAAGCAAATTATCTTAGAGATTCCGCTTAGGCGCAGTGTGCCTGTTATTCCCCTCCCACAAAGACTTTGGACTCTTTTGTGTTGGAAAATTTTAATTGACTTGCTTTGTGTTGGATATAGTCAATTGCATTAGACATTTAAAAAATTACAATGGAAGTAGCCCATGAAAGCATAAATGAGAGAATTTTATAGTGCAGATGCTGTTCAAACTGAATACACTAAGTCCTAAATTTTTTATTTGTGCTTGCAACAATGGCGTTTTTAAGCTAGGCAGTAGAAGATAGATGTTTGGTCTCAACCTCACGGTGGGGAATTTGTTTCTGGTTTGTTTAATGAGGCAGCCACATTGTACCATTGGAAAACTTGGTTTGTTGTGTGTGGATCAGGAGGAATGGTCAAATTCATCTATCATTCTTCTAACCTGGGAGCGGGAGGAGGAGCTATGGGTCTGGGAAGCAGGGAGCTGAGCAAACACTTCTATGAACATACTGTGTGGTAGATGGTGGTCAGCGCTTTTTGTTTACAGACAAAACCACTCGAGCCTGAGATGAAATCTCCCTTGTTCCTGGCTGGTTCCTACCTGTGAGTGTGTTAAATACCACAGTCTTATCTTTCTCTGGTTGTTTTCGAAACAAGGTCTCACTCAATGTCTCCAGGCTGGCCTGGAACCCACTATGTAACTCAGGTGTTGAACCTTTGGGGTCCTCCTGCCCCAGTCTCCTAATAGTTGGGACTAAAGGTGTGAGCTGTCATACCTGGTGACTGAGACCTTATCTTAATGTAACCGATTCAGGGTCAACAACTGACATGTGAATCTCTTCTTTGTCTCTGTAGCGGTTTCCAACTTAGACGAGGAGAGCCGATGGACCGTCCACTACACGGCACCATGGCATCAGCAGGAGAATGTTTTCCTTCCCACTACAAGACCCCCCTGTGTTGAGGACCTGCACCGCCAAGCTAAGCTCAACCTCAAATCAGTGCTGAGGGGTAAGGCAGCCATCGCTCTGGGCTTGCGTGGCTTAATTGCTAATTCTTAAGAACTGACAGCATCAGTTTAATCACGGTCTGTAAAAGAAGAGGTGTGGATTTAATGTCTCCATAAATACATCCTTACATATGGCTGAAAGCTTCTGGTCCTTGGAAGACCCTTTTTACTGACTTGTACATTTGCCTTAAAAGAACCTAATGCTGCTTAGAAACCCCTCCAAATGTCCAAACCACCAGCATTAATCTAATCCAAAGAAAATAACGTGGGGGCTAGGCCTTGCCACTGCCCTTAAAGCTGCGTTACGTATTGAAAGCAACTTTGCTAAAGCTGGTTCTTTTGCATGGTTGGAAAGCAGGGTGGGGGTTGTATGTAAACATTGACATGATGCTAAATAGTCGAGGTACCAGAACTTGGGTAATGTGCAGCAGGGCTCTCGGACCATAGATTCTGTTGGCAGTGTCTGCTAGGAAGTATAAGAGGTGTGAATTCCTACCGCTAGTACACAACTCTCACTTTAACTAATTGCTGATGTTGAAAACAGCAAATGGGCGTAGCAAAAGAGTCTTTGCAAAGGTGATAGGAGGCCAGGGGATTCTTCCAAGATAAAGGGTCCACTAGGAAAGTAGAGACTTGGTAGTAAGACAGCACACCAAAGTTCTGGTGGACTGTTCCAATTGGATCTCTTACCATGCAACATTTGGGACATAAATAAACCAAAGAAAAGTATTTGTAACCACAAATGCTTGAAATTTAATGAAATTGTTTCTAATATCCACTGTGGAAGACTTGAGTCTTGAACGGTTAGTCTTGTCACTCACTCAAGGAGAAAGCCCCGTGAACCTCTGGCTTCATGAGAATTTTTACTGATGTACCAGTCATTGACTAAGAGATTTATTATTTAATGTATCAGCACAGCGATACGAGTGCATGCCTATTAAGCAGTTTATTACAGTGCTAGGGACTAGACTAAGCTCCCTTAATGTCTCATCTCATTTAATCTTCAGAGTTATTCTACACGGTCGCTCTCACTGCACCTAGATGAGGGAATAATTCACTAAGATAAACTTGCCTGGCACTTCTAAGTTAGCTACCACTACCAGGACTTAAACCTGGACCTGAATTTGTAGTTTGTAGTACAAATCACACCATGCAAATATCCAGGAGATGTGCCAAAAGATACTCTTTGGGAATGAAAACAAACAAAAACCCAGATAACTTCTGCTTGGAGACAATCAGATAACAATCAGTAGATTTGCCGTTAAATTATTGCTGTTTTGTTTTGCTTTAATTATTTTACATCTATCTGTCTGTCTATCTATCTATCTATCTATCTATCTATCTATCTACCTACACACACATATATATATATATGTGCCACTGCAAATGTATGTATGTCAGAGGGCAACGTGCTGATTTGTGGGAGCCAGTTCTTCCCTTCCACCATATGATTCCTAGGGGTTAAACCCAGGTCTTTAGATTTAGTGACAAGCACCTTTCCCTGCTGAAGCATCTTGTCCCCCTTCTTCCCCCTTTAATTTTTATGGTATATACCTTATCTTGTTTGTCTCAGAATATCTTGTTTTAGACTCGAAAACTTAGGGCCTTTGTGGGGTTCTCTTTTTCATTGAGCCAGAGTACCTTATATGTTTAATGACTACGAGCTTAAACAAGAACAGCATTTGCTTTGTTCATTCGCACGACCTTGGAGTTGTGCTTTGAGCTTCATCACCTTGGTGACACTGATTGCTGAACGAACATACATCTAACCATAGTCGAGGACCGTGCAGCGCCCAGCGGTTCCTCTTTAGTTAGTTTCAGCCGGTGACATCTCTACTTTCATAGCTCTCCTCCCTCCCCCAGGTAGTTACTGAGAAGGTGGCATGGTTCCCAGGACAGATCCTTAGGCAGTGCCTCTCTCCTACCCTCTCTCACATCGCTTTGCATGGGCTGGCTCACAGCCAAGCAATTGCATGGGCTGGCTCACAGAAAGCTCCCCTGGGAAGGTATGCATGAGTCTGAAGTTTCAGGCCCACCTGGTTCTTGATCATTCTCCAGGAAACTGTGCCTCACTCTCAAGTTCATGTGTCTTCAAGTCCCACATCAGGACCGTCCTTCCCTTAGGAGACTGAGCATCTATCTCTGGATTCTTCAGTTCCCCACAGGAGATGCCACCACCACCACCAGTTTCCCCAAAACTGGAATACTGGGATTTTATTTTGAAAAGATCCTTTCAAGATAGTTTTTTTTTTTTTTGGTTTTTCGAGACACGGTTTCTCTGCAGCTTTTTTAGAGCCTGTCCTGGAACTAGCTCTTGTAGACCAGGCGGCCTCGAACTCACAGAGATCCGCCTGCCTCTGCCTCCCGAGTGCTGGGATTAAAGGCGTGCGCCACCACCGCCCGGCTTCAAGATAGTTTTTATAATTGCTTTAATGCCCTCAAGAGTTTCATCAAAGAGATATTCTTGTCATAAAATTAATAACTTTGGAAAATTTCTTGGACTGCACCTTTTAAAGTCTGGATTTCCAAACTCCTTTTTAAGGTTTAAAATACAGCTTTGTGAACTGTTGATGAGTAGGGTGTAATGAGAAAGAACTTCTGGGTTCTCTTCTGTTCAGTATGTACTTCTGATCACTTTTGATCCACACAGAACTTTGTGTCCCACTTCCCCCGCATCCTTTCAGCAAACAGAGAGAATTCAAAAAGTGCATCCATTGCCTCTGCACAAGTGAAGATTCAGGGTGTCAGGGGGAACCCTAATGATGTCGCCAAGTATTTCCGCATATGCGAACTGTTAAGACTTGATGTTGAATGAGTTATCAGTTGCAGTTAATTCTCCATGAACGTTCTTTTGCTCAGAAATTTAGAAAAGTAATTATCGAGATAGTGCGCAATCTATTTTGTTCTGCCTCTTAATCTCACAGTGATCTTGTCTTTAATCTTAAAGAACTTCCAGCATTTCTTTTTACTAAATAGACAAGTGCTGTCTTGTTATGACTCAAGTACTCTTATGAATTATTCCATCACTCTTCAAAGGAGAGGAAGCTAGACTTGCCTAGTTGTAAGAACTACAAAGTGCAAATGGAAGTGGTACTAATGGGGTAACAAATGCATGGTGAGTGGTTACTCTTAACACAATGTGGAGTGTTGAGTGGTCAGTCCAGTGACTACAGAAGGCATGTGTTTATGGAAAAGTGTGCTATGCAAAGGTTAGGCTTAAGTTGATGCCCCAGGGCAGGTAATGGACATCATTAGTTGATATTTGAGCATCCGTTTGGTACTTACTCATTTGCTTGCGTGTCTGTTCACTTGTTTATTTAGACAGCATCTTGTTCTGCTTGATAAAACGGTAGCCACATTTTTAGATCAAATGTTGGTTTTGTTGATGTGTTTCTAGTGATTTAGGTCTTGATTTACTACCCTTGAAGGTACATGTGTGATGGTTGAAAATAGTGCCCCTAAAGGGGGTAGCACTATTAGAGGGTATGGCTTTGTTGGAGTAGGTGTGGTCTAGTTGGAGGAAGTGCATCACTGTGGGGACGGGCTTTGAGGTCTCAAGCTTCCTTCAGTGTGACAATCAGTCAACTTCCTGTTGCCTAAAAGATGTAGGGCTCTCATACTCCAGCCCCATGTCTGCCATTCTTTCTGTCATGATAATGGACTGAACCTCTGATCTGTAAACAAGTCACCATGATTAAATGTTTTCTTTGTTAAGAGTTGTCGTGCTCATGGTGTCTCTTCCCAGCAATGGGAAACCTAACTAAAACTTGTTATCGAGATTCAAAAATAGTATTTTGCTGTTTGGTTGGTTTCTTTCTTGGATTCCTATCTTTTTTTTTCTTTTTAGATGTGCTTATTTTTATATGTATGAATGCTTTACCTGCATGTTACCACACATGTGCCTGGTGCCTATGGAGGCCAGGAGAGGGTGTTAGATATCCTGGAGCTGGAGTTACCAACTGTTGTAAGTCAGTATGTGGGTAGTTGGAACAGATCTCTGGAGCCATTATTCCAGTCCCTTGTTTGGTTTATCAAGGCATCTGGCTTACCAAGAAGAGTAAGGTTTTGAAGATGGCTCCATTATCCATGAAAAATTCTCTTAGCATTGCACTTAATTTCCAGAAGATTCCACCTTTTTATCTCCATAGCTACTCGAACCTTTATGCCATTATTGGAGACAGCTTTGATGAAAGATACCCCCTTTATAACCAATTTTTATTTGTACTGCCTTTAGCTGTCTAGAAAGAGTCCAAATTGAGTGGGAAGGGGGAATTGGAAACTCCAAGAGAGAGGGGGGTCCTTGTTTGTTTCTCTACAGTTTGAAGACTTCATTTGACGATAATGAGCATATTAAAGACTGAAATAAAGGCATCCTGTTTAAGTCTCCAAAAAGCTCAACTTGAGAGAGATAAATACAGTTTCTCACAGTATGTTTAACAGATAATTTAGTCTCTGTGGCTGTGTATACTACTGCCTGAATTAGTTCACAGAGCATCTGCTGTTGGCATCAGGAATGTTCTTGTAGTCACAGTTCCTTGCTGAGAAATTCATTTTATCAGGTCAGCTTGCTCCGTGGCTACAGGTACAGTCCTGCACTTCTACCAGGAACAGAAGTGCAAGCCCAGTGTGTGTGTTGTGGGGGAGTGTTGAGTTTGTTCTGTCTTCCTGTCAGGTCGGAGTCATGTTCATCACACTTGAAAGGACAGGGCTGCAGATTTACAATGTGAGAAAACAACCGCTTTCCTCAGATGACTAGAGATAAGTGTGTGTATTCACATGTCAACCTGTCTAACGTTCAGCGGGGGATAGCTTTCTCCAAATTACGGACCAGGTTTCTCGTAGGGCCCACCGTGTTTCCGCGTCCAGTCTTTCCCCTGGATCTAATGAGGAAGATCAACTGTTGTACCATTTTCTCTGGGCAGGTGGGTCTCTGAGACCTCACAGATACTTTGTGCCTTGGACAGTAGGTTCTTGTTCTGGAGATCCTGAGACCGGCATCTTTGTGGGCGTGGCTTTATAGGCGTGGCTCTGTAGGCCTTGATTGAACACTTTCACTTTTAGATTAACACACCTGCCTAGCACTGCAGACAGGCTTTAGGGGAGTGCCTACTTATTTGTGCTAACTACATTAGTTCTTCATCTTTTATTTTTCTTTCACATTTTAAAAAATTAGGACTTGAGGTGCCGACGAGAAGGTTCAGCAGTGAAGAACATGTACAGCTTTTCTAAGAGGATCTGAGTTCAGTTTCCATCACCCACATGAGGTAGCTCACAACTGACTGCAATTCCAGCTTCAAGGGATCCATCACCTTCTCCTGCCTCCACCAGCACTGTACGCATATACATCCCCTACATACTTGTAATTTTAAAAATGACAAAATAAATTTTAAAATATGTAACATAAAATACCTAAGACAGGTATAGTTTAACAAATAATTTTAAAGCAAACATCTATTATAACCATTTCTAAGTTAAGAAAAAATAGAATGCCAGCTAAAATGTAGAAGTACCTATTCTTGCTGTCTAAGAGAAGTCTGCTTCAAATGGAAAGTGCGTAGGCCACTTGTGTAACCCAGTCCTGACATGTAGATACCAGGCATATAGGATTTGAGTTTGTCTCTTAGTTGGTTAAGTTTCCTTTTTTTATTTCATCTATAAATTTCTCTTTAGTATATTTGCATGAGAATAAAATGAACTTCAGTATGTAAAGAATCTCAAAGTATTTTAGTTCAGTTTGGTGGCACACAGATATCACTTAGCAGAACACAGGCCTCTTTCTGAAAGGGTTGTCAGGTTTTAGTTAGGGCTTTCCATGAATTCTCTACTCTCAGCATGCACTATGGGAGAGGGAGGAGAGAGGAGTAGAACAAGGAACGATGTAAGATGACAGGGAAAGCCACAGACACGATGCTGTGGTTCTTTATCATCCACACAGGTATGATGCATTTGTCCCCATTCCCCAGCAGCCTCTGGAGAGCTGGGAGGAACCTGTCAGCCCTATGGTCAGCAGTCCCTCACATTCAGTAGACAGACAAACCAAAACCCTGAGAAGGGATATCCAATCTGCAGACCTATTGTGATGTCAGACCGCTTGGGCATCCTGAGGAAACTTGTTCTTTTGGTGTGTCTTTAGCCAGCTGCCAATTTCCTGCAAGTTCACGGGGACAGGACTCACCCTGGGAGTTTAATGGTCCAAGGCAGATTTGGTTTCTTGAGGCAGTTCCTTGAAGCGATTTTGATGAGCTCATTGTGGCCCAAGGTAGCCTCACCGTTGTTGCTAGAATCTTCTCTTCACTCACCCCGATGTCCTTAACATTCAAATTAGTGCAAGAAAAACAGAGAAGCACTGTGTGATGTCAGGTGTGACCTGCACATCTTAATGACATTTGGCCCTTGTTTTTAGGGTTATATCAGGCTCTAATGCCTCAATGGACTTAACATATATGAAGTATATGTTCTGAGGGAAAATGATAAAAGCTTGGAACTAATAGGTAAATGACTTACCACTTGTAGCTGGTATTCTGGCTAGCTTCTGGCTTTCTGCAGAATATTGATATTTTCAAGAAAGCAGGGTATTGCTAGCTAAAGAAAAGGTATGTCGAATTCTTAGGCGCAAGTAATATTAAATGACGTGTATTTATATATTATTCAAAATCACTTTCTAATTGTTATTTTGAGATAGGGTCAATACAGCCTAGCCTGGTCCTGGACTCACTATGTAGTCTAGACTAGTCTCAAAGTCATAGTGAATCTCCTGTCTCAGCCTCCAGAGTGCTGGGATTTCAAGCACACAGTACCCTGACTGGCTCCCATATTCTAATTTAAGCAAAAATAACTATACAGTTGGGGCAGAGGCTAACGATGGCCTCTGACAAGAGGTGACCACAGAATGTTAGTCAGAAAAAGCCACAGGACAGAGGCGTGCGATCCAGTTGTCTTATTTCTTTCAACCGTAACAGCACTGGGTTAGAGTCTTGCTCCACAGTCAGAAAGCGTTCCAGAAACTGAGATGGGGGGTGGGCAGAGTTCTGATCTCAGAGTTGATCTTGAGAATCTTATCTTAATTTTGTTCCTGGCTTCTGGAAAACAGCTTATGGTTTTAACTCCGTTTCTTCCTAAGCTCCAAAATTCCGATCGGCCTCAGCTCTGGAAGGGGGACATACGTGCAGATTATTGCCAAAGAGACATACTAACTGCTGCTGAGCCTAAGCCCTGACAAATCAGGGTGTTTAAAATCAAGTTTCTGTTGCTATAGATTTTTTTTCTTTCTCTAGGCAAGTCTGGCAAGTGAGTCACTGAGCTGGATCTTGTACCAGAGCCCGAGATGAGTAACTCCTGTTTTCTTCCAGCCGCTTCCAGCCAGCCAGAGAGATAAGACTGTATGAGTAACTGGTACAAGGTTGACGACGGCCAGTATTATTGAGCCTCACCCTACCCTTGGGTGTAGGCTTTACAACATAAACTCAAATCATTCCTCTGCTTAATTCGAAATTCTTTTCTAGCTTCCGTTCAGGTCTTTGAGACCACAGTCTGTGTGAAGTGACCCCTGTGTCCTGTACCCAATCACCCTGTCTCTTTCACAGGACCTCTAACCCTCCTTGTAAGGTCTTTATAATTTTACAAGGAAGTTTGATAAAGTTCTTTACCTAGAATGCTCTCTTGCTCTCCCCGCCCTCCCCCCCCACCGTGTGTTCCCATCCACTCTTTGCCCTTCTGAACCATGGCCTCTCATACCTGGCTGCCTCCCTCTCTTTGATAGTCCCGTGGGCGTCTGAATCTCCAAAGAGCTCTTTTGGACTTCCCAGTGACGCTTTTTAACTCTTCCTCCTGTTCCCACAGAACCTTATAGCGCTCTACTCAAATAGCCTTAAACCAGCAGTGTAATTATGTTTCCACATTTATTCACCTTCTAAAGCAAGACTTTTAGTAGCTAGACTTTGTCCTGTGTATCCCCAGCCCACAGTCTAGCACACGCACGCACACGGGACTAGAAATGCTCCTTCATTTGTATAAGTCCCAGTCCCCTACAACTTCAGAGAGCTGCGTCAAAGCTAATGAACAATTGTGAGACTGTGTTAGGAACAAGAGAGAGAATGAAGGGCTGGCGGTGGGGCTCAATTTACCCTGGAAGCCTAATTGTTTTATATCTACAGAGGTCTGCAGCAGCAGAAGGTGTAAGAGAGTAATTGGGGAAGGAGAAAGTCACCAGGATAGGGCGGTCACCCTGGTGCTTATAGACCGCCCGTTGAATCGGTCACTAGGAAGTCATTGGTGACCTTTGAAAGAGCAGTTAAGAGGCAGTGAATCAGCGAGCAGTGTGTAGCACCAGAGGTGTGACCCTGTCATTTTAGGGAATTGGAGAAGCATGGGCTGAGTTGGAGCCAGAAATCACGTGGTTCCCTAAGAGAGGCTCTGGAGGCTTGCTGGAAACGTGGCTCCACTGCATTGTTAGCCCTTTGGTGAGAAAGATGACTTCAGCTGATAATCTTGTGCCCAGTGCTTGTCAGTTTAGTTAGGCTGACTTTTCAAAGAGCATCGGTCACACAACTGAAGCCATTCCTCCTTTTTTAATGTGTCCGGCGTTCAATAGGCTTGGAGTGTTCATCATTAGGGGAAAATGCTCGGAACGGGGCCTTAAATCCCTTTTTAAGAAATACAGAGGAACAAAAACAGAAATATGAGATTAAGAGAGTGTTAATTATGAAAACAGCAGTCTGGTTAATGTATCTTGTTGGACTTGATGTCTTCCAGCAACTACTTCATACACAATGATGTCGATGAGTGCTTTCCTTGGTGTAACCTGGGAGGGGTACGTCAGGGGCTGGGAAAGTGAAGCATCCTTGCTTTGCAGAGCTCTTTCAGATAGATAAAGAGGACACCCTTCTCCCATTTTAATGGGAGTTACTAACACACAAAAGGCAGACCAGGAGTACAGACCTTCAGATGATCCGGGCTTTAACAAAGCGCCATGGATTGTTTGAACAAAGGCTTTTTGTTTTGTTTTTGTGTCCACAGCCAGTCTGCTGTCTCAGCAATTCTATTTTCACTGCTGATAAAGTAACTCGAGTGGCCTCTGTGTTCAATCCCTGTGGTAGGAAAATGCTACTCTGAAGGTCCCTAGATAAGGGCCGCCATGGCTCCCCGTCCAGCCGAGGCTCTGCTGTTGGCCGAGAATCTCTGCGGGCTGCCTGTATTGAGTGACCTGGCTGGTTTCCTCAGCTGCCTAGGTGCCTGTCCCGATTCTAACGTGAGGGGAGATGGCCCGCACTGTGCCTTCTCTGGTTGTGCTTGGCTAGGACGCCAGCCTTTCACACACTCAACGTTCGTCATGGGCACCAGCCAGAAACCCTTCCCCCCTCATTCCAGTCAGATTCCGCTCTGCAAGCCTACTTAAATTAATTTGGGAATATGGAGAGAAGAGGTTGTAGAAGTTGGATTTCTGTGACAGCAAATGACATTTTAATAGTAATGCTTTTGATGGTGTGTGTTTTAAAAAAAAAGCCGAGGATTAGTGGCTTGGGTACTGGTATTTACTTACTAAGACCCCTCACCCACCTCATTAATTATAAAGAGATATTAATCAAAATGGCTTTTCAAAGCTCCTTTATTGCCACATATTTTTCTCATATATGGAATCTGGATTTAAAATTACATATGGATATATATGCATGTGCATACTCAAGTATATATGTATACAATTATTTGTATGCCTGAAATTGCCTGTGGTGTTTAATGTCAATGAGGGTGATATTGGTCCCAGCACACAAAATAAACAGTGTGTGCGAACACATTAGTCAGCAGATTTACTTCCATTTGACGGTTGAGCTGATGATCAAGAAGCAGTGTGTTCTCTCTCTGTGACCTCTACCTTCCCTGTCTTAGTCTGCATTTTGGTGAATGAGCTGTATGAACTGAAATGAGAAATCACTTGGAATTGGGTAAAAATATGTTTAGCTTGTCTCCCTTAGCAGGAAAACCCATCTATTTGAATGGTGTCATTCTGTCATCTTCTCCTCTCCTATTCTATTCTTCCCCAAAACTGACTCGAGTGCTTTCTCTGGAAATTTGGTGTTCCTGGGACATCTATCTGTTCTGGCGGGTCAGATAGTTTCTGGGAATTACCCATGATGCACCTAGCTTTGTAATTTTAGCATCTGGGTGGTTAGTGTGTTGGGTTTTCCCCACTGACAAAATACACGAAGTAGAAGACTTTATGGGAATGGGGTTGGGGGTATTTTAGCCCAGCATTTCAGAGGGTTCAGTTCTTGGCTGGATAATTGAATTTTTTTTCTAGGCAAGTAGTAAGGCTGAGAATTTTGGTGACAGGGCAGGCTGCTTACCACACAGTTTGGAAAAGCGGGGAGAAAGAACAAGACTAGGAAACAAGCTGTGCCCTTCAAAGGGAGGTCTCTAGTGACCTGCCTCCTTCCGTCAGGCCCCATCTTTCATAATTTCTGCCTCCTAAACTGTCCATTCAGCTATGAACCCATCAATGGATTAGTAACCTATTAAGAGCCCCCACGAGCCTGCCACTTTCTTAAAGCCCCACTTTCGAACCCTGTCTAGGGACCAGTCCTTCAACACATGAGTCCCTGGGGACATTTCATTTCCAAGCTATAACAGTTCTCCTGGAATAGTTCTTTGGGTAGACATCCTGACTAGGCATTGAATGTCATCACCTCACCCCGCTTACTCATTCTCTACCCTTTTCTTACTCTGAGCTTTGAAAGGTCTCATCTACTGGGTGCTCATTCAGTTCTTTATTGCTCCTCATCCCAACCTATGCCCTTACCGCGCCTCCCATGCGAAGTGTCCTTACACACTGACGGCTTAGACTATCAACTAGGAAGGCCATACGCCTTAGGTAAACTAAGGCAGAAAGTGTGGCCCAGGATAATATGTAATGAATGATGGGGCCAGCACTTCTGTTGGGGTTGCATTCATCACCCTTTTAAGGGTACACTACTAAGTGAATACAGGAAATCTTTCATTTGGTAACACACTGAATACCTACCGTGCACCTACACCGAGAGTGAGTTCACTTAGCACTTGGAGATCTTTGGGAGACTTTGATATTTCCATTTAGAACATGGAAAAACTGGAACTCAAGTTCGCACCATCGGACCCGTTAAAGGGCTTGCTGTATTTAACCATGTTGAAAGTTCGTGTTGAAAATTTAGGGGAAGCAGCTTTCAGGCACGGGATGGTAATAGCCTACAGGAAGCTGCCTCTGCGTTTGGAGGTAAACTGATATACCAAATACAAGTTAAGACCACCAAACATTTTAAGGATGTCTTGACATGTAAAACATCTTTGTAAATTGAAAGAATTAAAGCTTTTCCTGAAACAAAACAGGAGATAAAAGTAGATACCAGATAGAACATTCCTCCTCCATCCCAGTTCTGTAGCCTGTCAGCCAGATTCAGTTTCATAATGTCTTCTTGCTAAGGTACTGCCTACTGAGAGGCTTAATGAAGTTAAGCTCACCCTCTGTCCTTTTGGGACTTTTAAAAATGGTGTGTGTGTGTGTGTGTGTGTACACACGCGTGCATTTGCACACATACACATCTTGGACATGGACAATCTTGCCACCTTCTCACCCTTTAAAATAATCTCTTACATTGAAATATGCATGAAGTCTCCAATTACAAAAATTCTGTTGTCCTCTTGGCCGGGGAGTGGGAGGAGTCCCTGCTTGATGCCTCCTTCAAGTAGAGAAGACCTCATTGACTTTTGTCCTCCCCTAAGTAGTGCCATAGTAGCCACCTTTAATTTTGTAGAGCGTTAGCTGCCTCTGAGCCTCGCTCTTGTGTGGTGGCCTTGGGCTAGCAGCATGAGCATCTCCCAGGGGATGGCTAGAAACGAATGTTCTTGGGCCCTGCTCCCGACCTACTAAGCACTGGGAATAGACCCGACAATGCCTTAATGAGCCCACTTGGGGATTCTGAGGTACCTTAATCTGGAGAAATACTGTCCAAGTTAGAGGAATTTAATTAAACAGCTGAGTTTTTAGTGTCTTGAAGATTAGAACAAAACCCGCTATCCTGTGGCAGTGACTTGGAAGCCTCGGCTTTTGCGTCTCTGCCTGATTACTTGGTTTCCCCTTAAGTTAGCATGGCCTCAGATGTAGAAGGACATTTAGAGGTTTACTATGAAATGGGTCAAGGCATTGTGGGGGTGGGCTGTCGCACAGAAATGACTTGAGTTCCAGTCTCTAGCACATAGGAAAGCAGTCAGACTCAGGGTTACATACCTGTAATCCCAGTATTGGGGAGGCAGAGAACAGGACCCCGAGCCTTTTTGATAAGCCATGCTGGCCAAATGGCTTTAGTGGAAGATTTGTCTCAAAATTTTAAGGTGGAGAAGTGATTGAGGAAGGCACTTGTCAGCTTGCAGCAGCCCCCATGTGCACATGTACCTACATATAAATGTAGATACATGCACGTGTGTTCATGTACACACACAGAGAGAGAGAGACAGAGAGAGAGACCGAGAGAGACAGAGAGACAGAGAGAGACAGAGAATATCTGTCAACAGAATCACAGACCACATGGTGTGACTTCCCTTCCACCTTTTCTACTGAAACAAAACTCTGGCCAACTCTCCTCCCCTCTTCAGACAATGTAAGACTCATTCCTGTCCAGAGCGCCCTCCCCACTTGACACTTGGGCCAGAGTTGCCTTCTCTTGGATTGCCCAGACTTTCTTCACCTAATACTAAGGAGATCTTACTCTGTCAGCTGGGACACCAGGAACAGACCTCCCTCACTTTTTAAAACTCACCAAAGGACATGGGCAAGACTGTTAAAACCATGCGTTTTTCCTTGTCCTTTGTGTTTGATGCTGCTTTGGATGCTGAGGATCTATGAAATGATGCTTGGGGGGAAACTGGTCTCCGCGCTGAGTGCGCTTGCATTGCAGGATAACTCTGACTTGAGTACTTGGAACTCAGCAATGAGCTTGGATGCCGCTGTTGAGTGTGTCTGTATAATTGCATACCAACTCTGACTTAAAGCTGAGGAGAAGAAGAATCATTAGTCCCACAGTAAACAGAAAGGGTATGCTCATCTGAATTCTTAGCATTTAGTATTTCTGTCATTATCTAGAAAACAAACACCTATGGACGAGATTCATATTAAGTTGGCTAAATGAGTGAGTCGCTTGGAAAATGCTGGCGCATCTATAGACTCTTAATTATCTTCAAGTTTGTTGATGCTCGGAGACAATTTAAATAAATTGAAGTAAACTGCTTTAAAGGATTTTTTGGAAAATCCAAATGTGTTTTTGGCAAATTCGTTATCTGTAAGTGGCATATGGATTCAGTTAGATTCCTTCTCTTTTACAATCTCGTCAAACCCAACAAATTAATGAAGTGAGAGGTCAATTTAAAAATGCCTTTTGAGGTGATTTTTTTGAATACTTACAAGGCGTGATATGTAAGTGCAGTCAGTTTTTCCTTTGTGCTTCGCTAAAAGCACAAAAGTAAATTGTCTTAGCTATATCAAACCTGGCACAGCGCTGGGCTGGGATTCATTTTTTTTTTACTAGACATAAATGCCTGTAGCCTACGCATTCTCAGTTCTCCTGGCCCGAGATGAAGATGTGCTGGCCCTAGACCGTGCCATCCTAAATCTGGTAGAAAATAAGTGGGATAGAGATATAGAAGCTGGACTACGAGAGACATTGCATCTGGATTTCCTAAGATAGGAGATGGATAAAATGCACACCCACCCTGATTTAAGTCACACACAGTTATTTTAAACACAAACCAAGTAATGAGAGCAAAGGGCTTTCTGGTTTTTAAAAATGCCAGGTGTTATTGGCCTTAAAGCTCAGCGATCTGAAAACAATGAGCATTTTAGCTGCTGGCTTCTGGTAGGGCATCTCCACCGAAGCGGCGTGTGATGGCCATCATCCTTGCAATTAACTCTGGAGCTGGAGTTCACCCAAAGTTTTATGACCTTGAGTTCTAGTAAGAGGGTTATGAAAGATTTAATACTATTAAAGAGAAACCATACTCAGATGTTAAAATGTGGCATGTCTAGAACCCTGTGCTGCTGTGGAATCTAGGCTGGTGCTTTTGGCCCAAGCCTCTCCCAACTCCCCAAGGAAGGTGTCCATCCTCATAAACTGTCCCTGCTCCACTGGCCTGGGAACGGTAAGTTAGGAAACTTCCTGGGTCCTTTTGGCCTTTTGTTTGCAAGTTCTTCTTTCATTATCCCTTTGTCTCTCTCACATGGTTTAGGGTGTGTGTGTGTGTGTGTGTGTGTGTGCGTGTGTGTGTGCGTGTGTGTGTCAAAAGGCATACATTGAACCATTGTACCATGTGGGGCACAGTAGGACCTAAGAAGGCACGAGCTATGGCTTCTTCCTTTGAATCCCCTAAAGCCTAGAAGGGAGGGGAGATGAATATTAACAAAGATGGAGGTGACTGCAGTGGCCTGGGAGTAGAAGGCAACTGTCCCAGGAAATAAGTCCCGAAGGTAGAGTCACCGCTGCGATTCTGACAGATTCACCATAGCACGGGATGGGGAGGGGGCTGGAGTCACGAGACATGGTTCTGTACAACTGAGGATTTGAGAACGACCTCAGAATGGCAGATGACATTTTGCTCTTCACTCTGAAGGCTGGGACGCCCAAGATCTGATAAGGTGCTCTTGCTATTCAAGAGATACAAGGACAGGGAAAGGGTACCCATCCCTGCTGCCTTATTCCTTTCCGGGATAATGGCATTTGTCTGTGAGAGTGGAGCCTTCATAACCAAAGCATCCATGCATCTCTTAAAGTTCCCACTTCTGGAACCATCAGGGCAGCAGTTAAATCCCAGCATGTTTGGTGGGAGCATCTAAGCCATCGCAGAGGTTCAGGGAGAAATGAGAATGATGTAATCTCCCATCCTAAGCAGTGCAGTTATGCATGTTATTACTCCCAGGAGAAAAAAAGGAGCTCTGAGGCCACAACACCTGGGTTCCATTGGTGGTCCCACCATGCGCGGCACAACAGATTACATTTTTGTCTCCTTAAGTTTTCCTGTGTACAATGTGACTATTCTAGTCCGCATGTCTTAGAGACATGAAGAGTAATTGACTTTATGTGTAGTGAGAGATCTTAGGGCAGTGACACAGGAAGCTTTTAAAGTGGGTGTACCTAACACATGGCAGTTACTGTTACGACTTTTGTGAGTTTTCACACCAACCCTTTCCTTTCTGAAGAATCGCTTTTCTTGGGACCTGCAGATGTTACATTAGCAGGGTTACACAGCCACTGAGTAGTTAGGTGGGTGCCTGTCGTGCCCAGTTCTTGTGAAGTGTCTTTCCATGTTATTGTCAAGAATCTACCTCTTGACACAGATTTCTCGAAAAATCTTTCTTCATTTACTCCTTGTCTTGGCATCCCCTGGCTTATCCTTTTCTAATACTTCAAGGTTGTTGTGACAATTTATCATAAAACCGGGAGGCTTAGAACAAAAGAAATGTTTTATCGCGAAGGTCTAGGGACAGAAAGTTCAAAATTAAACTGGTGGCAAAGGCTTGCTCCTTCCATCCTCTCTGGGAAACCTTCCTTGCCCCTTCCAGTTCCTGGTGGCCCCAGCCAGCTCCTGTAGCTCTGCCTGTAGCTTCACATGGCTGCTTTCCCTGTGTATTCAGAGGGCCCTCCTGTCTCTTTACCTCTTCCTCTAAGGACGTAAGCCATATTTCACTAGATTCCATTCTGACAACCTTATTTTAACCTGGTTCTACCAGGACAGATTTCATTTCCAAGTATGGACATGGGTATACAGGCTGAAGACTTCTCTATATTTTTTGAGTTGACACAGTTCAGTGCATAAATTGTATTTTTAGACCAGAGGACCTCTATTTTTCTCTTCTTTGCTTTGATAAGTTTCCATATATTTTGTGGGTACCTGACTGACACTCTTCTAGAATAAAACCACTCAATCAAAATTGATTAGATGTATAATCATTTTTATAAGTTTGGAAGTTATGGCGGTTTGGATTTGGATGATTTAGCCCTATTTTGGACTTAGGGGTGTTAGAAAGGTTCCAGCCATCGACAGGGGAGAGGACTCCCCTGAAAGTGTCATGCATTCTTAGGGAAAGAAGTGCTCCCAGCTTCGTGGTATTTTGGTGAAGGTGTAGCTAAAATTGGTAAAAAAAAAAAAAAATCATGAAATCTTAATAATTTTACAGCCAGTCAAGCCAATCTAGCTATGCAGTTACCTGCTGACTTTCAGTAATGAATCAGAGCAGGTATGATTTACGGGAGAAGTCTAACAGCATTGGTATTGGGGAGAATTGTTTAGCACACACTCCTTATAGTGGGCTCTGTGGAAGTTCTTGTACCCCAGAGTCTAACACAGTGCCTGAGCAGAGAGAAGAGGAAAGTCTTTGTTAAATTAATGTATATTAATGGAGCTCTAATGTTGCTGTTCAACAGATTGGAATCTGCATCCCTATGAGACCCAGGGGCTGCCCCTAGCTCTCACATAGAGTAAGCTACATGTTAAGTCTGTCTGGATTCTAGACAGTTACTTGACGGCTCTAACGGTCTTCATAATAATCAGTCCCCCTTTATAGAAACAGAAAGGTTGATTTTCGTTGAAGTTGCGGATTGCTTTTCAGAAGTCTCTCTGCCTCATTTTAGAACTGAAATACCACGGTGAGAGATGAAGTAACAAAAATCTGGAAACTACCATCAATGCCATTATTCCTCTATTCGGTAGACTCTTCTGAGCTGTTCTGGAATATTATCATTTCCCTAACTTTCTTGAAATTAGAACTAACTGTCTGGCTTGTTTTACTCAACAACATTGGAGTTGATGGAGTGCAGTTGGTTTTTTTACTCTTTGCTCTTTTGGGGGACCTGCCACCCTGCTCCCAAATAAACACACGGAGACTTAGTCTTACTTATAAATGTTTTCCTTAACTTGGCTTATTTCTAGCAAGCTTTCCCTTTCTTTCTTTCTTTCTTTCTTTCTTTCTTTCTTTCTTTCTTTCTTTCTTCCTTCCTTCCTTCCTTCCTTCCCCTCTCTCTCTCTCTCTCTCTCTCTCTCTCTCTCTCTCTCTCTCTTTCTTTCTTTCTTTCTTTCTGTTTCTTTTCTTTTTTGTTGTTGTTGTTGTTGAGATAGGGTTTCTTTGTGGCTTTGGAGCCTGTCATGGAAAACACTCTGTAGATCAGGCTGGTCTCAGACTCACAGAGGTCTGCCTATCTCTGCCTCCAGAGTGCTGGGATTGAAGGCATGCACCACCACTGCCTGGCCTAGCCAGCTTTTCTTAAATTACCCTGTCTACCTTTTGCCTCTGGGCTTTTACCGTTCTCTGTTTCTGTATCTTTTCTTTCCTTCTTATTCCGCCTCTAGCTGGGTAGCTGCCTCCCAGAATCCTCTTCTTCTTTTCTAGCCCCCCCTTCTCTTTTTCTCCCCCTATTTATTCTCTCTGCCTGGCAGCCCTCTCCTGCCTAGCTATTGGCTGTTCAGCTCTCTATTAGACCAAGCAAGTGTTTTAAACAGGCACAGTAACACAGCTTCCCAGAGTTAAAGAAATGCAACATAGAACAATACAACACATCTTTGCATCATTGAAACAAATGTTCCATAGCATAAACAAATGTAACTCATCTTAAAGTAATATTCAACTAATAACAATGGAGCTCCTATAACTTCCAGGCAGAAGAGCCAGTGTGAGCAACACCAGGTTCTCACTGCAAGTCCCAGGTGAGCTGACCTCTGCCTGCCCTTAGGTAGAGATGGTGACCAGACCCACTGCCAGCTCTGACTGTGTGAGGAGAGTGTTACTACCTTCTGCCACTGAGATTTTGAAGTGTGTTAAGCCACTGAGAGTCTAGGACTATCTGTAGCTGCTGTGCATTCTAGTTCATTGTGACTGCTCAAGTAAATTTAGAAGCAGTAACACAGAAAGAGGGAACTGGGTAAGAGTGACCAGAGAGAAATGAATTTTGAAAATAGCTCTCGGAAACTTATCATAATAGATTGTTTTCAGATTTTATGTGGTGTGTGTGTGTGTGTGTGTGTGTGTGCGCGTGCGTGCGTGCACGCGTGTGCATAAATGTTTGTGCAGGTACATGTAAAAATAAAAGATTGACATCAGGTATCTTCAGTCCTTCTCCAACTTGTGTGTGTGTTGTGTGTGTGCACTGTGTATGTACAAAGGGAGGCCAGACATGGATATCAGACATCTTCCTTTACTGAGATCTACCTGAATTCTTTGAGACAAGATCTCTCACTGAACCTGGAGCTAATCATGCATGGCCACACCTGTCTTCATGTGTGTTCTAGGAATCTAAATACAGATCTTGTGTGGAAAGAGTTCTTACCCCCTGAGCCATCTTCCCAGCCCCTCTACCTTATTTTTTTGAGAGTCTCACATTGAACCTGGAGCTCCCTGACTTGCCAAATGGCTGGCTGGCCAGCAAGCACTCGACACCTCCTGTCTGTCTCCTCCGTACTGGGCTTGCAGGTGTGTGTGCTGTGCTGTGCCCAGCGTTGTACTGGGCTTGCAGGTGTGTGTGCTGTGCCCAGCATTGTACTGGGCTTGCAGGTGTGTGTGCTGTGCTGTGCCCACAGTTTTGTATTTATGCTGGGGATGCATGCTCAGGTTATGCCTCCTTCTTGCAGTAGATTCTCTTGTCATTTCTAAGGTAAATTCTTGAGTTGTTTAGTCGTCTGTCTTGTTTAGGATTCTTTCCTTCTGTGTTTAAAAGTCTGGCTTACTGGAAATGTTTGCACATGTTCCTTACGCTAAAGAACTTGTTTTTCTTCATAAAAGGAAGGAGGAGAAATTTCATAATTGGGAAAGCAGAGGCCTCAACAGTGGTACTTATTCAAGCAGTCCTTTGAGAACATTAACTTAGTTTTAGCCTTCATTTCTATTTCAAGAGTGTGTGCTAAAGATGGGTCTGCTCCTATGTTCAGGGCTTGTTTCTGTCTTGCAGTTGCTGGTAAAACCTGGCTGTGAATTATGGGCTGTCTTGCAGTTAAGTTACTCTCGTTGTGTTTGAAGGGTCTTTGTTTATTCATGGTGGTTTGGTCCACTCGCATCTCATATAGCAAACGATACATTCAGTCGTAATGAACAGAGCCATGGTTTTAGAAGCCAAGATCTACTGCAAGCTGATAACAGAAATTCTCCTAAATTTCTCTTAGGGTTGGAATAAGTAACACTAGAGTTTTGTGAGTTTACTTTATTTCAGAAATTGCATCAGAGAGAGAGAAAAAAAGATCATCTGCCGATTCCTAAACCTACACTAGTGTTTGTTGGACCTCAGTGTCCACATTTCTCCGAGATGAACGTCATGGTAGGAAAAGCACGCTCTGTCTTCCTCACTGGGTGATGGGAGCACCACAACTAGGTGTACAGAACTCATGGTTGCCAAACTCCCATGATTCTTAGTGTTTTGGAGGTTGTTCTGAAGTACTTGGGCTTTTAAGATTTAGCATGTGTCAATCATTTTAGCCGAGTTTAGTATTCTTAGGCATTTCTCCCAAGCTAAGAACTAAGGTCACTTAGAATTGGGCTAGCCCACGAGTCCCTACTTCCAAAGGAAAGCAATCTTATATTTCAAATACAGTCTTGCATGTTATCGATACAGAAACAAAATTTAAAGTATCTTCATTTGTTTGGTTTTGTTTGTTTTGAGGCATGGTCTGTCTTGGTTAGCCCAGGTTGGCCTTGAACTTCTGTCCTCCTGGCTTCCACCTCCCGAATGCCAGGATTACTGGTGTGTACCACCATACCAGTTCATGCTCTTCACCTGCTTACCTAGTGTGTCCAGAAACAATGATGGCGAACAAGAGTTTCGTTTAAAGGCTTCGGTGTCTGTCTTCATTTTCCTTTCCTTGTCGGGTTTTTGAAAAGCCTGCTTTGCAGAGGTGTGTAGCTGTAGATGGTCATAATTTGTGGTGGCTGGGCTTGTCTTACAAGATTTGCCCAGACCTTAGAAGACTCAGTGGTACAGCTATGGTTAGGATGGTCCATTTCTAGGGCCATGGCAAAGTGAATCTAGCAACACATTACACGCCGAACCCACTGGGTTGTGCTAAGCTATGGCGTGTAAAACTTTTGAACTGACTGTTACCGCTTTTAGCCCTCCCTTAGGGTAAGTATTTAAAGAAAACCAAATCAAATATTCAAGAGTCCCAGAAATCTCCAGAGAATACCAATTGAAAGATACCCTTCGTGTTTCCTACAGCATCACCTCAGTAGACTAAGGCTATAAACCATTTGTATTTGTCTCAGAGTAATTGATAACTGTTGGGGAGCTGTGAAAATATTTCTCCGCCTAAAGGGCTAGATTGCATGAGTGAATTTTCATCTATCCACTCATGATAAATAAATATATAAATAAATCTAATTTTAAAAACAGTTTGGCTTCTGGAAGCTTCAGGTGCTCGAAGACTGTGCTTTAGAAAGTGTTATGAATACTTGCCAGCCCGTAAGTGGCTGAAGCCGTTCCTTCGCTATCTCATGGTGCTTGTCTTCCAGCTACCTTGACATTTTCAGAGAGCTTAGTGACTGTTGTCAGGGACTTTTCTTTTTTTTTCCTTTTCAAGTCTGATATATAGTTCTGAATTAGAAGCTTCCTCCATCCATTCCCCTTGCAAGAAAGAAGAAAGAGGACTTTTATTTTCTGTTCATAAACAACAACAAAAACCTCATGATTTTACCTCTTCCTGAAGTGAGTGTCCTTCTCTAAGTGAAGGTCTGTGTAGGTTCTGTGTTAACACAGGAACTACGGAGAGGCCTTAGTTTGGTTCTGGGCCTTTAGGTGTATGGTTTTTAAAAGCTCTGTAAAGAGAAAACTTTTAGAAAAGCACCTTTTTTTTGCTGCCTTTGAAGTTGAAGGGAATTACACTACACTCCTCTTGCCTAGCAAATGCCCCCTTAATGGGTCTGGCTAATAACTGGGAAGGCTCCTGGTGAATTGAGAAGCCATTGGTGCCTTCCTCACACGCTAGCCCAGATAATGAGAGTTCTTGTATTGGTGTCCCTTGTGACCCCAGCCTGTGACCCCAGCCTCTTGCCCATCTAGACACATGGACCTATCAATCTCCATGCTGCTACCAGGCATTCCTCTGTGGACTGGCAGATATCTGGGGCTAGCACGTCACTTCTAATGAAATCCCACACAGCAAATTTGATATCAAAATTAAATTGCAGGCCGAGTGATACAGCACCTGTTTAGCATTTTCAGGGCTGTGAGTCTCATTTCCAGGACCCTGTGCTCTCCTGCCTCCTCCCCCTGCCCCACCCCATCTTTCTGGAAAGCGATAGTGTCACAGTCGTTAGATGGTCTCTCATGTCACCTGTGCTAAGTTCTGGAAACAAGCGTGGCTTGGCCGTCACTTGTGTTTGGGGTTTGGAAAAGCTGTTATAATATAATCAGTAGTTCTGTGGCAAATATAGTACAGTAGCAAAGGCCCTGGGGTGACATTCTGATTCACTCCTTCCTTGCCTAGCATACTGACCATGTGCTTTAATTATGCTAACCTTCAATTTCCTGGGAACAGAGTTGCTGACAAGTGTTTACTGCGTAGGGTCGTGGTGCGCTCAGAAGACCCACTTAAAGTGCATTGACGCGCCATTTCGTGCCTTAATAACCCTTAATCATTTATAGCATTATTTTGAAATTCTATTTTGCGTAGGAAAATATTACTGGAAAAGTTAAATAACGTGGACTTTCAGAAATTCTGGTTTCTAATGGCTTCTTGCCCTTGCTGCCCGTTCTTTCTGCAGAATGTGACAAGCTGAGGCGGGATGGATGCCGAAGTTCTCAGTACTATTCTCAGGGACCCACCTTTGCAGCCAGCTCCAGCCCGTGCGATGATGATTATCAAGATGAGGACCTGGAAACAGAGCGGAAGGTGAGGCTAGCGTCTGCACGGGCACCTGCAGCATAGGCCGCTGCAGCACGGGCCCCCGCAGCACGGGTGTCTGCATTGCACCTGCAGCACGGGCCCCTTCAGCATGGGCCCCTGCAGCACATGCAGTTGCAGCGCGGGCCTCTGCGTTGCACCCTGTAGCAAGGCACCTGCAAGAACACACCCTGAATGGCCTGTCAGCTTCCCAATAGTCTGACTGTTTGACAGTCCTGCCCCTGGAACCGTCCTCAGAGGACTAAGCATGCAAACTTGTGCCACAGAGGCATAAACCATATATTCAAACCCATAGCAAACATAGAAAAAAACCCTGTTTCAAAAGTGCTATGTTGGAATAGGCCGGGTGGGGAAGTAATGCCTCTACTTAGTTTTGTTACAGTGGCCAGTTCACTTGGTGACTCTGTGTACCTTTGGGTTCCTTTTCCTCATGCTGCCTCTTGCCACACACACACAAGTGACATCAGAGAGTATGCTCCCTCGGTTCTAAATACATATGAGAGAACTGAAGTGTGTGGAGATTTTTATTTTCAGTGTCTCATTTTCATTGTAGTATGTGATGTGGACAGACAGTGGAATTATTTAAAGTAAGGGGGTTGGGTTTGGCTTAGAAAGCTCTTTCTGAAGATTTATTGTTTTACTTTATGGGCACGTGTGAGGTTAGCGTGTATGTCAGTGCACAGCATGCTGTTGCCTCAGAGGCCAGAAGAGGGCGTCAGATCTCATTGCCTTCTTTCCCACCTGGATAGTGTGTGTGTGTGTGTGTGTGTGTGTGTGTGTGTGTGTGTGTGTGTGTGTTTCCTAAAGGGTATGTTGACATGTTAGGCTAGTCTTTTTGCTAAGGCATACAAAAATGGTTGCTTACTATTATATAATGGGACAAACAGGTATTTCAAAGTTGATCTGTTCTTGAATATCAAAAACTCTTATTCTTCTTTATTGGCACAAGTAGGGAAAATGAAAAGCAGAGGTGACGTGTACAGTGAGATTTGTGTATATCCAGGGAGACCGCAGCCTTCCACTGATCCCCACAGGAGGAAAAGCCAATGGTGGGCCCAGAAATAGCGCCTAGAAATGAGCCAGAAATGGTGTCTGGGAGTGGCACGGTTGTATAAGCTATGAGTATCCAAGCGTAAAGGGTCCCTGGCAGCAACTTGGTTTATCTTGGCAACTCTTCAAGATTCTAATAGAATGGAGACCTGATTCCTAAATTCTTACTGGCTGCTTACTCACCCTGACAACACAGGGAGATTTGCTTGCACTGTCTCCCCTGGAGCAGGAACCAGAAAGTGCGGCCACAGACGGAGCTCTTGAAGCCTACATGTTCTTTCTTTTCTTTCCTTTTTAAAAAGTTTAATATTTATCTGTTGTTGCATGTGCTGGTGTGTGTGATGGTGTGATGGTTTGTGTGCTATGGTGTGTGCGTGTAGATGCACACATGTGAAGGTCAGAGACAAGCTTTGGGGGGTCCTCTTCTTCTGCCGTAAGTTCCACCTTTGGTCATCATGCTGGCACAGTAAGCTCCTGACCTGCGGAACTTTCTCATGTTCTTTCTTAGCAAATGGATCATAGGCTCCCTGACGTGTGTGGTAGAAGAGCTGCTCTCTAAGAACTTCGGACGCTCCCTCTGGGTCACAGACGTGGACAGTATCTCTACCACAGCCTTCCTACATTTGAGCTCCCAGGAAAGCACACAGCCATTGTAAAATCTTCCTTCTTTGCTTCTACAAAGTTTAGTTAGTTTTGTAATTGGAAAAAAAATCCATGTTAATGCTTGTTCATTGGCTTGAAATCCTTGGAATACGCTGTTACTGACGTTTAAAAGGAACTGTTCTTGTCTTTCTGTATACACTAGGTGTTAGCAAGTTTTGGTTGTTCGGTCTGAATTTTATCTCAGTTTATTAAGCAGTTCGCTTCAGGTCTGAGGAAATAGCTTGGAGGTAGAACACTTGCCAGTGACCAATGTCTCCCCCACAAGAGAGATCATAATACATGTGTTTCAGAATAAAATAAATACCAAGTTGTCTTGTATTATAAAATGTGTTAGTGTCAGCTAGATACACATTAATTCAGTCTCAATAAACCATGCCGTCTTAGTTCCCTTTCTTATTTCGGAGACAGCAGCACCTGGCGAAAGAGACTCAAGGGAGGAAGGGTGTATTGCGGGTTCTGCCCACCATTGTAGGGAGGTTGGATGACAAGAACTTGAAGCAGCTGGTGACATCACGTCCACAGCTGAGGGCAATGAACGAATACCTTCAACCGAGGGCAATGAATGAATACCTTCGTGCTAGTGCTCAGCTTGCCTTTTTCACTCTCTTACAATCCCCTGTCCAGGGAATGGCACCACCCACAGAGGGTGGGTCTTCCCATGAGTCAGTAAAATCCCTCGTAGACAAGCTCACAGGCCAGCCTAGGCTAGACAACCCCTCATGGAGACTCTATTCCCGGGTCCTTCTAGATTGTCTAGATTTAGTTAACAACTCAAACTAACCATGCCACCAACAAATTCAACCTCCTTTTCCTTCTTTCCATGTTTTAAAAATTATTTTCTTTTAGGTTAGGGTACAGAGTAATGGGTTTCATCTTGTTATCATCATAGACAGCTGCCGTTATACCATTTTCCCATTTGTTCAGCCTCCAGCTCCTCCCTTCCCATCTACTGTTTGGTTCTCTTTCTTCCCTCCCTTAGTTCACTCTTTAGTTTTCTTATTATCCTGCTTCTTCTCTTCTTTGCTTCCCTTCCTTCTTCCTTCCCTCCTTACACCCTTGCCTTTGGGCTAAGTCTTTCCATGTTGTATTAACTCTGGTAACTTCTAGATTCTGGTCAGCACAAAAATACTTACTTGGGGCCAATGAGATGGTTCAGCCAGTGAAGGTGCCTGCCACCAAGTTTGATGACCTGAGCTCAAGCCCTAGAACCGAAAGAGAGAACAGAGTCCCACAAGTTCTTCTCTGGCTTATACAGACACACACACACACACACACACACACACACACACACACACACACACACACTTTTGAACATAACTAACATTTTTTTTCAATCACTCATTTGCACCTCAGTATTATATACCCAGTCTGGTGCTCTTAGAGCACCTAGGTATTTGGCATTTTAGTAATATTTGGAAGAGAAAGTCTTCTGACCTGAGCTGTTGCATCAGGGAAGAGGTAACTGTGGAATTAGACCCAGGAAGTGTTGAAGAAGCAGTGAGTCACAGTTCCCTTATTATTAGGGGTGCAATTTCAGGATTCCTCTCTGCTGCACTGTTTCTGTAGCTCTTTCTCCAGCCATGCAAGGCTTTCATGTCCCTACTAAGCAGGTTGAAAGTGGAATAAGATTGATTTTTTTTGAATAGACAGTTCATTCACTTATAGCAAATGTTTTATGAGGTAGCTCAATACGCCAAGCGTTGTTCCACATCCTAAGGCTCCTTCCTGCTATTGAAGGAATAACAGCAGTGAACAGTTGGCATAATGTAGTAAGTACCAGTGGTGATGAGATCATGAGGATAAAGAAAGCAACGTCTAGGATCCTTCTAGAGCAGCAAGGCTGCCGTATTAGATGGAGGCATCCACCAAGGATGCAGAGCTTGGGGTGAAATGTAAGAACACCCACCCCCAATATCCCGGGAAGACCCCTCTAAGGAGGAGAGACAGTAAGTCTGGAGACTGTAGCGTGGTTCCTGTGGGAACAGCTGGAGAGAGGGCAGGGGGAGAGAAGTGATGGGGACCGTGGGAGAGGCAGCCAGTGACCTCAGACTGATTGATTCTGGGCGAGATGAGAAGTCACTGGGTGAGTGGAGCAAGGAAGTAATGTGCTCTGGATTGCCAATTAATGTAGTTTATGAAGATGAGCTCGTAGCGAGTTGACTGATGCGAAGAGACCAGACAGTAGGCGACTGCAGTAATCCAGGGAATAAAACATGCGTGGGGACAGGGACAGAGGTGGCAGTGGCAGAGGCTCAAAGCGTGTCCTGTGGAAATTGCTGAAGTCAAAGTAATTGAGCATGAGTCTGTATTTTTTTTTCATCTTGATCCTTCGAGATGCTCATTAGGAATTTATCATTGTTTCTCGTTATTATAAGAGTCTAGCCCATTGGCCCCACCCTTTCCACGCCTGCGCTTCTCTGTCCCTGGTTTCTACCATGTGGCCCATCACCATAGCCCCTTCTTCGTGTGTTCTTTCAGCTGTGCTGGTGTTTCTTCTTCTGTCACATGACCAGCGAAATCTCTCTCTCTCTCTCTCTCTCTCTCTCTCTCTCTCTCTCTCTCTCTCTCTCACACACACACACACACACACACACACACACACACACACACACACACACACACACCGGGTTTGACCCAATCTTCTTCCTGCTTTCTAGTCTAATTAGCGCAACAGGGCTAGAGAGAAGCACCAGGGCACGTTAGTTGCACTGCTAGCAGATGACCCTAAGCCAACTCTAGCATGCTAACTCATCCACTTCTGCTGCTGCTCTCTCAAGTTATATGTCATACCTTCTCATGTCTCCAAACCCTGGACTCCCATGGCTGGTGTAGCCTCTGGAAAACCAAGGCAATCAGAAAGTAGCTTTTCCCTCAAAACTTGCACCTGTTCCTATATACACTCACCTGTCCTGCCACCGCGATGGATAAACAGTTGCTAGTCCTTTTCTCTCCCATTGTATCCCAAGTGCCCAGTTTTTGGCATGCAATAGGCACTCGGTGTCTTCCAAATGGAACAAATAAGGCCAACCTCTAGAGAACGTTAGATGTGCAGTTTGCCCCATCCTCTTTGGGCTGATGGCATATCTCTTGCTTGCACCATAACCATCATTAGATGAACACCCCGAACTTCCTTTCATCTTGAAGGAAACTTCCTTTAATCTTTCATCTCCTTCCAATTCCACCAGGTTTTCCGTTCCTCTTTATTTCTCCAAAGAACTGTCTAGACTTGCTGTCTCGACTACATGTCTTCAGAGTTTCCCTTGAAGCCCTCCAAACCCTCCACCCTTAGCTCACCACTGAAACTACCCTCGTGCCCAGTAGGCACTTTTGGGGTTCCACACCAGTGCCTCTCAGAATGCGTCTTCTCCTGTCAGCAGCGTTTGACATCATTTGTGAATTTTCTTGGAGTATTTACTAAACACCACATTCCTTCCTGGTTCCCCTGTCCCTCATTTGTGTGACTTCCTAGTCCTGACTTCTTTTCTTCTGTCTTTCTAAACTGATACAGTAGGCTCAAATATGTGCTTCTATTCCTCTGTAACAGATTCATGCCTTGGGCGATCTCAGTGAATCCCCTTAGTTCTAAATCTCATGTGTGGAAGTTTTCTAAAATTCTATTTAAAAAAAAAAAAAGGCAGAATCTCACACTGTAGCCAGGTTGACCTGGCACTTATAATGTAGCTTGACCCTACTGCCTCAGTCTCTGAATACTGCTATTACAGATGTGGGTTCTCTTGCCCAGCTTTAAATATCAATTTCTTGCCTGAACATAAACATTTATCTATCTGTTGACTATCCATCTTCCCTTACCATAGATTTATCCAAGTCCAAGTATGTGGTTCTCAGAACCCTCTTAAAAACACACCAAAGGAAACTCAGTCACGATAGCTTTTTCCATCTCGGTGAACCCACACCATCCTACCAGGATTCTCAGCTAGAAACATCAGGCACATCTGATTATTTTGTCTACCACTGCCAGAAAACTCTGTGGGATTACTAATTCTTAAACTGCCTTTAAAAACATCTCAAATTTTTTAAAACCGAGCAGTGGTAGTGCATGCCTTTAATCCCAGCACTCGGGTGGCAGAGGCAGGCAGATCTGTGTGAGTTCGAGGCCAGCCTAGTTCCAGGACAGGCTCCAAAGCTACAGAGGAACCCTGTCTCAAAAAATCAAAACAAATAAGCAAATAAATAAAACCCCTCAAATGCGGGCATCCTGCAAAAGCGTAGGTCGGCATGTGGTCCATGAGAGCAGGTATACGGCAGGTGAGAGGTGAGCTGGTGAGGACAGCTCAGGTTTGAGCTGGGCAGTTCTCTGTGTACCGAGCTGGCTTGCAGTAGGAACAGAAACAATGGGGAGAGAATCAAGGAGTTTGACTTGTTGCATGGATAGTCGGAAATCATTCACATTTGATTTTATAATTTACGTGATATATCACATCTGACCCCAGAAAAGAGGGAATGTTTTTACAGGCCTGTCTTATGGACAGGGTGGGCTCTGTGGCTTGAAATTGTTCCTGATCAAAAGGAAAAGCTCAGTTCTTTTTTTTTAAGATTTATTTATTTTTATTCCATGTGTGGGAGTGTTTTGCTTGCATGTATGTATGTGCATCATGTGTGTGCGCGCGTGCGCGTTTATGTGGGTGCAGTGTCTACAGAAGCCAGAAGGGGTGCTGAATCCTTTAGAACTGGAGTTTCCACCATCTGTGAACTGCCATGTGGGTTTTGGCACCTAAACCCAGGTCCTCTGCAAGAGCAGTAAGGACTCTTAATGGCTGAGCCATCTCTCCAGCTCCAAGTTCAGTTCTTCTTAACAGATTAGTTTAACACAAAGCCAACTCTTGCCAGAGACTGTAGCAAGCAGATTGACTGGCCAGTCAATGATGAATGTCAGCTTTATGATGAAGGTCAGCTTTATCAATCATAAATCATTAGGAAACACGACCAGAAGCTCATTAAAAGACAGGTACTCCACAGTTGACTGTGGTTTATGTTAATGACGATGTATGGATTTAGATAAAGTATGGCAATTGACTATTAATACGGAATATATTAATAAATCTTGAGATAAAAGTCATGTAATTCAAATAGTAGATACGGACAAGATATTTAATACAATTTAACAACCATTCCCAATAAAACCCCAAAATGGAGTGAGGGTCAGCAGGATGGCTGAAGAGGGTAAAGTGCCTCCCGTGCCAAACTGATGACCTGAATTCTATCCCTCAAACCCAAGATAAAAGGAGGGAGAGAACCCAATCCTAGATGTTTTCCTCTGGCCTCGCCGTGCACGCTGTGGTATGTATGCAGGTCCCATCAGAATGAGGTGTAAGAGAAGGATGCTCACTGCCAAGGTCACTCCTTAACCCTGAAGGGGATGAACTGTCCAGCACAGTTAGAAAAGCCGTACTCCAGCAGCATTGTCTCTCAGTGGTTGAGTGCTTTCTAGGCACTTCTGTGAGATCCTGAGTCCAATTCCGTGCACTGCCAAACAAACAAACAAACAAACAAACAAACAAACAAACGTCATATCCCACATAAGAAACAAGCACAAAGGTTTGAGGTTATATTACTACTCTTGGCACATTTTAAGTATGTGTACTTGTTAAATTTAGAAAAAAAATGCAAATTCTAAGCAGTGTAAATAATGCAGTGCAGTGATTTAGGAAGCTATCAAGTTAATATGCAGAAATCAGTAGCTTCCATATCTACAGTCAGGGTAAGAGGAGCCAAAGGTAACTTTAGTCGGGAGTGTATGCTGTCTGTACAAGTAAGCTTTAGAATAGTATGAAAGCGCAGAAATATGAGGTGAGGAAATGTTCTCAGAGTAGAGAGCTCAGTGCGCAAACGCTGTCATTTCTTCCAGAGTTGATCTGCTAAGTTAACTCTATAGGGAAGTGGATTTGCTCTGTTCTGTCTTGGGGCTATTGGAACAGGACCATGGGGAGGCTGGGCCCAGGCTTTGGTAGCTGGGGCGACTGGAAAACAGAAGAGCAGCAAGAAGGGAAGCTGCCCGTGAAGACTTGTAAGCAGTCGGGAATCTTGCAGTGTGGGCCCTGGATGCATGGGCCAGCAGTACTTGATACCAAAACCAGAATATAGTTAGAAACGGACTAGGTCTTCACTGGGTGTCGTAGATCATGCTTCACATCAGATTGAGTCCTGTGAACATAGACGGCTCTCGATTTCCTATCTCTCTTCTCTCATGTTAAGTCCTGTGAACAAAGATGGAGCTCTGCGTCCTATCTCTGTACTCATGTTAAGGTCAAGGCTGCAGGTTCAGTTCTTACAATGTTTAAAAAACAAAAGAAAACACTTCATTCTCAAAGAGTGCCAACAACTTTAGAAAGTGCAGAAGAAGCCACTCTCGAGGGCAAATTCTCCTGGGAAAACCCTGTTGTGTTTCCTAGGGAGGTTGGGGCCAGCCTGGTGAGAGAAGGCTGAAGAACATAGGAAGTGCGGGAGCTAACACATGCTTAGGCTGCACAGGAGCTAAGGCAAAGCATCTGATTTGCATCCAGCAAGTATTGCATTTCCCGAAGTGCTTGGGGTAGGGGCTCTGACCTAAAATGGAAGTTGTTGCTAGAGCAGAGGGTGGTGGCCAAACCCTTAGAAAAGAGACCCTGAGGGGTATGTATTCTGCTTATTTACTGGGGCTAATTGTCCTAGAATAATTATCCTAATTATCCCCCATGCAAGAACTCTTGCCATGTGTAAGGCTCGACAATCTGTTTAAGGGATGAAGAAAGGTAATTTGCTAATGAGAGCCACACGTCTTTGATATTAAAAGCAGTAATGCGGCGTGGCAAGAAGAAAGTTTAAATGGTTTCCAAGTGTCTGTGCTGCCCGTATCTAAACAGCGGACAAACACGCGTGAGCGAAAAGTGCCCTCAGAAGAGGGAATTCAGATATTCCAGAAAATGCCCTTGTGTCTCAGCTGTGGAATCACAGAAACCCTGCTCTTGGTTCTTGTGTTGAGTCTTCCCTTCAGCGTTCCGTCCACGTGAGGTTTGCAGGGCGATCCATTGCAGGTGCCAAAATGCTTCCCGCAGGTAGATAGGCCGGCTCTCCAGGTGCCATTGTGGGGGGGCTGCATTGGACGGTGCGTTCGTGGATTCCGGGAATGTGCACAGAGGCTCCATTGTCTTAGCTAAAGGGCACCAGGTGCCAGTTACTCAATCTCGTGCATAAAATTCATCCCCAGAGTGATGTGATGGATTGGAATGTTGGCAATAAATGGTTGGCCTTGGTGGTAGTAACAGAAACTGAAATTGTCTTTTCTAGTTCCTGTTATTTTTTTTTTTTTTTTTGAACCGGCACCCTGGGGGTGTTTTAGGTTTCGTTAAAGGAAATACTTAAAGCAAAGGAAGACTTTGAAGACAGCGGCAGGGGCCTCGCTCATTGCTGTAACCGTGCACCGGAGGCTCATTTGAACCTGATGCAGAGAGCACAGGTTCGAGACAGCTTCCCCACCTGTTCAAGCCGGTTCCTTTGCTTCCTTATGTATGCTTTGGTTTCTTTAACTGTAAAGAGATGAAGCCACATGTGGCTCGCGGGGGACAACCCTGGTTTGCAGCTGCTCGCCCGTGTAATTATTAATAGCTCGGCTCTTGCTCTCAAAGGTATTGGAGTTTTGATGTAGATGGTATCTCACTGTTCTCTATCCCCCCCCCCCCAAGAGTGTTATAAGGGTGAGCGGATGGATGTCTGGAAAGCCCTGTGTGTAGTGCCCGGAACGACATACTGTGTGCTCACGTAATGATGATTACTTTTATTAAACTGTCCAAGCCAGACATCAAAGAACATGGCACAATAGACAATATCTGCTTTATGAAAATTTGGCCACCCTCCCAATCATCTTGTCTCTTATTCTGCCCACATGGAGTTCTCTGCCTGAAGCAATGGATTTGAGCTCTTTTGGCAGCTACAAAAAAAAAAAAAAAAGATCTGATTATCCTGACTTCACAGGTCGTCCCCATCCATAGGTACAGCTCCTCCCAGCAGTCCTGCAGTTTCTAACTTTGTAATCCTAGCATCACAGCTTAAAACTTCTCCAGAATTTGTCCCCTCGTTGTCTCCCGTTTTCCTTAAGAATCCTACAAAAATGGGTGTTTTGATGCTTGTGACTGTCGTTTTAACAGTTTGGAATCTGAGTCTCAGAAACAGGGAACACTTTAACGTAATCACACAACTAGAAGGCGTCAGGGAGAGGATGGGCCCAGGGCTTCTCAGACTCAAAGTCTTTTTATTGTACCGTGTTACTTATTAAAAGGGTGGCATGGCCAACCTGCCCCCTCCCCCAATTTCTTCACTTCCGTTGGGTCAGTTTTTGGCTTCTCTCTCTCCATCTTTGGTTGATCTGGCATTCCTAGTTAAGGATTCCGGAGGGTTTGGAGAGATGAGCACCTTGGCGTGGCCTACAGTGTGAAAAGAGACTATTCTGCTGGAAAGGGAGGGGTGGGGATGGGTGATGAGCAGAAACAGGAAGAGGAGACCTGTTACTGGGCTGGTGTAGGAACCAGGCAGTTAAGAGATGTTTGTCATCCTCCACTCGCTGTAACAAGTACTAAGTAACCATTTGTAAGAAGACAAAGGTTATTAGTGTCTCCAAGACTGGAAGTTTCTGCCCACAAATGGTTGGTCTTCTGCCCACAAATGGTTGGTCTTCTTGTTCTTGGGGCCTGTGGAGAGTCAACATTTCATGAAAGAAATGAAGAATCAAGCAAAACCATCTACGTGTAGCCAGAGGACAATACATCAGCAGAAGGAGGAGCCAGAGTTCCTGTCTCCCCTTTGAGGGCATTTTCACCATGAACCAAATCCTCTCACTTGGCCCCCACCTCCTAACAGTCCCAACATCGTTAGGTAGGATGAAGCTGGGAAGCGGCCTCTGACACACGGGGTGTAACACATGGGGTGGGTACCATCCAGACCATATCTCTCTTAATAGAACCCATAGGAAAGACTGTCGCTGAGACTCCGCCGGGTGTTCCTGGTCCCTGCAATGTTTGTAAACAGATTGGGTCCGGATCCTTCTGAAAGTCAGATCCTTCTGAAAGTCATCCACCCTGGCCTTCTCTTGGTTGGATGGTGGTCCTAAGGAACAGCCACATTTGCATATTGATTTCCTGTTCCGCTTGCCTAGGAAATCTGCTCACCAGAGAAGAGAGGGCTTTGGGAGCTTGGTAAAATAGATTTGCTTTGTGTGTGAGCTGTCACACTGTAGCCAGCCCTGGGGCTGATCCTTCCATGGCAACCAAAACTGCAGGGAAGTTCTGCCTCTCTGTGAAAGCTGTCCACTCTGACATCATCCAGAAAAGTAGGTTAGTGGGCCTGCAGAGCCTCCTCCGGGTGCTGAGGAGACAGGAGTGGTGCTTGTCGTTGGTCCTTGGTGATGTCATCTGGGAAAGGAACTCGTATGTCGTCCACCAGCCCAGGCTCCCATAGCGCTTTTGCCAGGAGTTGCTTTCTACCTTCCAAATTTATGCTGCCTGTTCTGCTGGAGTAGACTTCTAACTCACTCGATTGAGACTCCACCTCAGACACGTGACTGTTCTACAAACTGCCATGAAGTCTCACATGAAGTCAATTTTAATATGCATTTATGTGTGTCCGCACCTTGCAGATAGAGAAACGTGTTAAAAGTCCGAGTTAACGAGAGTGTCAAAACTGCAAAAAGCCTGGAACCGATGGGTTTACACCAGAGGGCTCGGCTTCTGAAGCCTCAGAAATCCACTTGATCACTTGATGGTCTATTTATTTTATTTTTATACAAGTGTGAGCAAGCACATGCCACAGTGTGGCAAGTGGAGGTCAGGGTCAACTTGCAAGATTCAGTTCTCCCCTCCTATGTGAGTTCCTGGGATTGAACTTGGCAGTGGGACGTACCAGGACCCACTAAGTCATCTTGCTGGGAATTTTGTAAGATCTGTGTGTGATCTGATAATCAGACTAGTGTTCAGGTTAGTGCTATAGTCTGTTGTCAGTGACACACGCTCAGCTTATGCAGAGAGTCTATTTGTCTAGTTCCAAATATTAATCTACATTTTTTTTTAGATTAAAAAGAAACTAGATGGTCTTTTTGTGTTTTGCAAGCTAGCAATGGTAAACATAGATATTGAGATATTTAATTACACACACACACACACACACACACACACACACACACACACACGTTTTTCGAGATTGGGGTTCTCTATGTAGCCCTGGCTTTCTGTGTCTGTCATGCCATCGGATTTAGCAGTCACGACACATGCACCTAAGAGTCCCTTCCTGCGCAGAAGATGGGCAGTGCAGCTCTTCCCAGCAAAGGAAAGTTCAGCGTTTCAGAGAGGCTGGGACTTTGTACCATTCAGCCTTGTCCCTAGACCGTTTTTCAGATTTGTGTCCCTCAAGCAGTAGAAGGGATGGGTATTTTTCAGGCAGTCTGTTTTCATAGCACTAAACAGTTGTTGTAACTGGAGGTTTCTCTTCTGCCTGCCATTTTGTAAATAACCACTCTGAGGCTTAATATTAATTCAAACTGTTTGGCCTATTAGCTCAGGCTTATATTAACTAGCTCTTACAACTTAAATTATTCTATGTTTTACCATGAAGCTCGTGACTTGTTATCTCACATCTTGCTTCCCCCAGTGACTGATGTTGTCACCCTGACTCTGCCTTCTTTCTCCCTGTCTCTCTGCTTGGATTTCCTGCCTAATTATATTCCGGTCTGCTATAGACCAAAGCAATTTCTTTATTAACCAATGGTAATAAAATATATTCACAGCATACAGAGGAACATCCCACATCAAGTGATGGCAGTGGCCTTGTGTCTGAGTTGACATAATGATCTAATTATTCTTTATTAATAAAAACTTGGGAGTCAGATATTGGGGTAAGAACCTAAATGATCAGAGGAGGGGTAGAGAAGCAATCAGTGATCTCCTCTCTCTTCTGCTCCTCCATCCAAAAGGCTGCCTTTCTAAGCCCCGTCTTCCTGCTTCTGTCTCTCCATCTGTCCTCAGCCCTCTAAAACCTCCATGTTTAATTTTGGTCAGGTAGTGGCTCACTCCGCCTTCTGATTCAAAGCAAGCTTTATTGTCAGAATACAGTCAAAATATCACACAACGGTGATGGACTAATGTCTTTCTGTATTTCTGTTTCTTCCGTGTGTTCCTTACATCCTACAAGGCATCCAGACACGCCAGTTAAAGCTAGATAAATATTTACAAATGCAAACAAGTCATGAGAGAGAGAGGGGGGGGGGCAGAGGGAGAGAGAGAAAGAGATTCCTTACCAATACTAAATAACAGTTACCTTTGCTCTGGGGCCTTAGCCAAGAGTGGTTAAAATGACCTAGGAGCTGCTTACACAGGTATCTACTTTGGAAAGGTTCATGACCCTATCATCTTCAACACCTAACTTGTATAATGGCTTTTCAGTTTAAATTCTATAAACTTGATTAGTCCTTTCACATTTATTGTATATATTAAATGGCTATTTCCTCACAACAAGCCAGTTGTTTTGTTTTGTTTTTTAAGCATGGTGCATTTGTTTTGAGTTCTTGGGCCATCCTCATTACAGAACTGGCTGCCCGGGAGCTCTGGTGAAGACTTGTTTAAAATGCTTGCCAACACAGCTTTCTTGCTTACACGTCTTCAGGTATTGCATGGAAGGGCACTGAAGAAGGCCTCTTCAGGGAGAATGCTAATCTGTATCAGAGAAAACACAGCTAAAATATTGTCCTGGAATTCCGATAAGGCCCAGAGCACAGCTTCAGTCAGCCTCTTAGAACTTAACAATTTCACACTGATTTTTTTTTTCTTTTAGCCCATATAGATAGCTTCATAAGCACCCAATAGTTGAACAATGGCACCATCGTTTTGTGTGTGAAGCATTCCTGGAGGTCAAAGCCTAAAGGAAATAGGATTGAAGCTAGAAATTGCTTTGAGCAAAACTGAATTTTAATACAGATAGAAAGTGGTGGCCTTAGCGATGACATTTTTCCGGGCTTCTAATGTTAGACAAAATCCATAGGCTTTTAACCATGGCAGAGTTAAGCAAAACTGGAAGACTGCAAAGGTTCTGTAGGTCAGCAAAACCTCTGCTACGCTGGCATTCTCCAGACGAAGGACACAGCGAATCACGTGTGGAAGGTCAGGCGCAACAGGAGATTATTGCTCTGCTCTTAGAAGGGGAACCTTTTGGGGACTTGCTTTAAATTAAGTTAGCCTCATTTTTTTAAATAACTACTTGTAGCTGTTTCTGCTAATTACATACATTGTTTCTCTCTCCCATGGCAGTGTTCTCTCTCTTCATCTGAAGAAGAAAGATTTATCAGCATCAGACGACCTCGGACGCCAACCTCAGCTGACTTCTCCGACCTTCACACTCAGACAAACTGGACCAAGTCCCTGCCGCTGCCAACACCAGAAGAGAAGACGCGGCAGCAAGCCCAGACAGTCCAGGCTGATGTGGTTCCTATTAACATAACTGGTATGTTTGCAGGGTGGACAGAGTCAGAATGTCCTTGGGAGAGTGTCTTTGGCTTTGTTTGCTGTATGCTGTCAGCATTTTCTTTATGCACCCAAGTGAAGAGCTATGGGGTGGCCTCCTCCTACTCTTTATGTGATGAAGAAAACACTAGAACTGTGTATGTATGTATGTAAAGGGAGAACGCGATGGTTCAGCCATTCATGGAGAGATGGCTTTTGAACTGCGCTGTTCTTAACTAAGATTTTGGTTCTGTAGGAATATCCTGTCTTTGTGGTCCTTAGCGGCAAAAACTGTATACTATCATAAGAAATATTTCTAGAAATGAAAAGGAAATATTTCATTCTGTTTATACTGATTATTTTCTTACCTTTTGTTTGTTCAAATGGAAAAGAAGGAATGTTTGAGATAAAGGCATCAGCTAAATTAGTAACCAAAGCATATCTTTTAAAAAAACAATCTCAGTAGAATGATAAGAGTATTCGCTCAGTTTCTAAAAGCTGAGTCTCAATCTTCAAATAAAGATTCATTTCTGCCAAGGGAATGATTTTAAGAATTGGCCCATTGGCCATGCTGTGGCTACTAATTGTTGAGTTGAATCATCGACTCTTTAGATGATTAAGGCAACAAGAAATAGAACCCAGAGGGCTCCAAGCCGAGCGTTCACAAAGAGCCCGGATTTGCCGTCTTTATTCCGCTAGTGTCTTCCAAGAGAACTGGTGAGCAGTGTGAGTGGAGGGGAACAAAATGCAAAATGGTAAAGCGTGGAAGGACGCTTAAAAGAAACCCCACACTAGCTCAGAATTGAGAAATAGATGGTTATTTATTTAGGGGTAAACACACAAATCAGATCCTCTGCTTAAACAGAGAACAGAAACCGAATCCAGCAACCCAAAAGAGAGTAGCCGCATGCTCTACATCGGCTTATATAGTATAAGAGGCCACGCCCCAGTGGGCAGGTAACCACTGGCTGTAGTAGCTGGACCAGGCCCCATGTTTAGTCCTCAGTGTGTGTGTGTGTATATATCCACACGCATAGCTCATAGTGGCATCAGCTCTGTTGGTGTATTACATAGGAATTAGTGATTAGTGTCATATACACAAAATCTACACAAAGCCTTCTCTCTATGTCCTTAAAACTGGCTGACTGAGAGGAAGAAGTTTTCATTAACTATTAGGATGAAAGCCTATAACATCCTTCTATCTTTTGAGGCTATTGCTGTTGGAAGTCTTGTTACCATGGTACTAGTAAACTTGCAAGGCATAATAACATTTAGATAAGATGTGTTTTTTTAAAAAAAAAAAATAGAGTATATTTAGAAATTATGTGTAGAATTTCCATGGAAATTTAATAAATACATGGATTACTTCCAATTCCATGTACATATCTTACATTTTTACAAATTTAAGCCTTAAAGAAACAGCATGACATTTTAACCCATTTTTTTTTTCGTAAGCAGCATTGCTGATGTCTGTGAGCATGCCTCCCTTCTACCTAGCTCATGTAGTTAAATTATTACTGTTCTAAGTGGCTATGCTGGAGAACAGTGTGGTGCTTACTCCTTACGTCATTAGGCGTCCGTAAGATATATTTTCCGCAAGAAAACAGGTCATTTGATGGATGAAAAGCAGAAGAAATGTAACTCTATGTGATTAAAAGCATCAAGATAATACTCTAAGCTATGCATATTATGTCATGAAGCATGACAACCCTCTAAGGAATGAGAGCGGAAGGTTCTGCCTTGAAGTGAGGCGCAGGAAACTAGGGTAAGGAAGGGTTTAGGCAGAAAGCAGTGTTTGCAATAAAAGGCGTCCTCGCAGATGGCTCGCCCAGGTGTTCCTCTGAACGTTCTTACCTGTCTGGCCACTAAATAGACAGGAAGTACAAAGATATAAAAGGAGGCTTTCAAATCCACCCACCCTAGGTGAATGAATGCCGACAATGAACTGGACAGCCTGAGACCTGTAAAACATAATCTGTTTTTAATCGAGTGGCTGGCATTTTCGCAGAGCGCCAACATTAACCTAACAGCTGTATACATAGTGATCTGTTGTCTGCGTCTGCGTGTTCACATAGACACACGTGTTTCTGAAGGATGCATTTCTCTAGTCTGGTCCAAAGAAGCAGTAAGTTTAAAGCTTAGCTTCCGCTCTGGGTGGTTGGGCTGGCACGGGTTCCTCAGCCTCCTACACTTTATTTATTTCTAAGATCCCAGATTTCTTTAGATAAAAATGCCACTGCTTGTAAGAAATGGCCACATGCTTCTGGATTTTGGTGATATTGATGTGCTCACTTGGTTTTTCAGTACAGCTCTGGAAAAACAAATGCCAATATGTCTACGACTTCATATCCCGAGTGGCACCTAGCAGGGTTAGAGGTACAGAGCAGTGAGCCAGTGGCTCAACACAGTAAACCACTGGCCTGCAAGGGAATTTAATCCCTTTCATTACAGTCTTTCAGAGACTTGGTATGTTCTAAAGGCTAAGAAGAGGAAATGTTTTAAATAAAAAGAACATGTGACCGACCGTGTGCTCCATCGTCTGCCACACAGGTCAAGTCTTTCACCTAAAGACTTAGGGTACAGGTCCACACGCTCTGAAAGCATTTGTAAACTATTTAGCTCTGATGCTGGGCTGATGCTGGGTATCAGTGATGGGGAACAATTCGATTCAACAGATAATTATCTCCTAACGACACAGCACTGTTGAGGATGCCAGGGTCCACAAGACACAGCCTCGACTTAAGGAAATGTTTGAGCCCAGCCTGTGGCAGAGCCCTTTCGAGGTCACAGTGTGAAGCAATGAGAATGTTGTAGATAGATTTTCATCCTCAGTGCTTTACAGTTTTCTTAGTGATTGGGTGATGGTTTTTTTTTTTTTCTACCCAACCCACAAGGCCAGAAAACTGGGGACTAGGCGCAACTTTCTGAGACTATTTTGCCCACGTTGGATGCCTCCCTGGAGAGAATATCTTTTCTTTGGCTTCAGGAAACTAATAAAGCACTGAACGACTTCCCCTTTGCAGTGCTGGTGAAGCTGTTGTGTCTTGTGGTCTGTTTATCCCCAAACGGTCCAGACTGCTGTTTCAGGCCCTGCTCTGAATTGCTCCTGCTTTTCTCTGTTCAGAGCCAAGTTGCAAAGATTTGCAAGCTTACACGTATTTATTAGTCTGTTCCTCAGTGGATGGTGCGTGTTTAAAATCTACCTCGTCTTAATGAGGCCAGGCTCACACTTCATGCCTATGAAGTAGAAGTTTCATTGTCTGCCACGTGTCCACTTTAAAGCTATGACAATATTATTAAAACAGAGTGACCAGTTGACACTTCCCTCATGCACAGGATGATGCTAGAAGTATGGGATTTCTATGAATGTGTGTATTTTTAAGAGAATAACTGTGTAAAAAGCCTAATCCTCCCAAAACTTCCTTTAACCAAAATGGCAAATCACTCAAATGAGTCTGTGACTGATGCTGGCAGAGACCTTCTTACTTTCTGGTTTCTCACAGTGTGCTAATCTGCTTGGACTTGGGCAAACTGCTCTGTGGATGCGGTCCTGGGGTTCCACAGTCTGAGATGAGATTAACTTTCAAAGATGCAGATAGGAATTGGGGGTGCAGCACTTGCCCAGCCTGTGTCAGACCCTGGGTTCAAGCCCTAGCACCCTAAGAAATTATGAACAATAAAGGGAGAGTTGAGCTTGATAACAGCAGTGTTGCTGGGTCTCACTATGGTGGAAGGGCTTTATCATTATAAGGCAGTCTGGTTTCCATGCCATTCACCTCCCATCCAAATTGATAGCCTTCTTGACCAACACTTGATAAGCTCTGGCTTCCACTTGCTGTATCACACAAGCATGATACTGGTCTCTATGAGATGACCAGATGGGTACAACGTATTTGTTGCCCCTGCTACATACATGCTGATGGAGAGATTGATCTTTGTGATCTAAACTCTTTACAGAGTGCTCACTTGCCAGGTCATTCATTCTCCAGTGACAAACAGTCATCCTGGCAGTGTGTCATTAGCCAATTTGGAGCTCGTTTGGAAGTGAGACGGAGGGGCCCTCCTTTGGAGGACACACAGCAGACCCTGGAAACAGCCTTCTGATGATAAAGTGCTTCCCGTCTTTGTGCGTCCCCCAGCCTCCATCATCATGTGACTGGCTAACCTCATTATTAATACCTTCTTATCATTTTACAAGCTTCTGGAAGGACGTGCATGGTGTCAGCTTGCTCGACAATAACATTGCTTTGCTTGTTCTACTATTCTACGTTAGGGGAGAATTTCGATCGTCAGGCCAGCCTTCGGCGGTCTCTAATTTACACAGACACTCTGGTAAGACGACCGAAGAAAGTCAAAAGGAGAAAGACTATTTCAGGAATCCCTGACATCATTCAGAAGGAGCTAGGTACGGTTCATCAGCATTGCATTCTGTTGCCTCTCCTCGCTGCTCCATTTTACCGCACTAACCTCATGTGGTTCTGTCAGTTCCACACGTTCAGTGGCCAGCTTCTGGGTGAGGTCTTGGGGGAAGTGGTCCCGGTGCAGTGGAGCTGCTTTGGGGAAGCCTGATGGGGAGGAGATTCCATGGAAACTTAGCACTGTGGAAATTTAGGGCCTCCATCATCCTCTCTGGGGACCTTGACATTTTATTTAGATCTTTTATTTAGCTCGTGGGCTTTCTCGGATGGAAACCTCATTCTAAGAGTCTACCTTTGGAGAAACACTGGCTAGGTTGTCCAACAATACTGGTGACATGTTGTCCTTAGAAGTGGCAGTCTGAGGTTCTTCAATGGTGAATGCCAACGCTGTAGAAAGTGGTCATGAGGGCACCTGCTGCCAAGGCTAATGGCCTGAATTCAGTCCCTGGGACTCACATAGTAGGAGAGACTCAACTCCCAAAAGTTGTGCTCAGACCAACACATATGTGCCATGGCACACAGGGCATGTGCACACGTGTAACAAATACATGCAACAAAATTGTAAAATATGTTCATATATGTTTGGCAATACCTCCATTTAAAGCAGTTTCACAAGCTTCTTTTGTTCAACTTGAAAACAAATCAGGCTGGTGGAGTTGTTAGCTCACTGTCCGCTTGCCCTCTGCGCTCATGCTATTTTTCCATATGCTATGATAATGCTTTCATCCACCTCTTGGAACCAGCTCCTCCCCGCAAGCTTCAGTGGGGCCCAGCAGGAGCGACAGCAGGAACAGCTTAGCACACTCCAGTGCCAGGCTGCTCTGGTGTGAATCCTGACTTTTATTCATCCTCTGAGTATCCCTAGACACATCACTACCTTTCTGGGTCCCCTTCTCAATTCTAAGGTCACATGGGATGGTGACCTTAATAGAATCTCTCTCATAGGATTGTTTGAGGACCAAATGAAATTATATATAGGATGTGCTTGGTCCCTGGTACACTGTAATGGTCACTGCTCTTATTGTGGGATGTAATGTTACTGTCCTGAAATTCTCTTACTCTTCGTCAGCTTGTGGACTTATAATAGTTACCCTGGCCTGATGTTTTAATTTACTTTTATTTACTGTTGAAGGTTACACTCGAGAAATGCAAGAGTCATTATCTCTGAAATTGCTTACAAGTCTTTGAGTCAAAATGAGCTTACCCTAGCAGCACTGATATATATTAATTACATGCCTCGAGGTCCTGTTTTAGCTTCCAGGGCTATAGAGATTGCATGTATTCATTTCCCTCCAGGGTTGGTGTTTAAATACCTTGTAGGAGGAAGGATGAACCCACTTTTCCTTAAGTGGCATTTCCCCCCTTACCAGCATCCAGTCCTAGAGTGTTTACACCCTCCCTTCTGGACCGTAGAAACATTTGGATAACATTTGGAACAGTAGTGTTTTGCCTCTGCTGCATAGATCTCCAGTGACCTTGTTCCAGTGCAGGGGTTTCAAAGCAAAGGCAGGGTCTGGAGAAATGACTCAGGTTAAGGGAGTTTACTGCTCTTACAGAGGACCCGAGTTTGGTTTCCACTCCCACTGGGGTCCCACAACCGCCTGGGATCCCAAAGCTCTGACCTCCAAGGTCACCTGCAATCTCTTGCATATCCCCCTGTGAATGTGCGTGCATGTGCCCACCCACACACAGGAAGTAAAACAAACAAGCAAAGGACAACAACAAAGAAAACAGAACAAAGGCAGGACCCGGCACGGTGATTGACACTTGTAATTCCAGCGCTTGAAAGGTTGAAGCACTGCACAGTATTCCTGAACTGTCTGTAATCTATGCACTGCACAGTATTCATGCAGTCTGTAATCAATGCACTGCACAGTATTCATGCACTGTTTGTAATCTATGCACTGCACAGTATTCATGCACTGTCTGTAATCTATGCACTGCACAGTATTCATGCACGGTCTGTAATCTATGCACTGCACAGTATTCATGCACGGTCTGTAATCTGTGCACTGCACAGTATTCATGCACGGTCTGTAATCTATGCACTGCACAGTATTCATGCACGGTCTGTAATCTGTGCACTGCACAGTATTCATGCACGGTCTGTAATCTGTGCACTGCACGGTATTCGTGAACTGTCTGTAATCTATGCACTAGTGGCAATCGCACACTTTGTTCTCTCTCCAAAGCTTGATTGTATCTCATTCTCTCAAGTCATCTCCCCTCTTGAGGTTGCAGCTCCTACCCGTGAGAAAATAGCCAGTGTCCAGACGCTCAGCAGTTGTCTGATGGGTCTTGGGATTCCCAGGCAGTGCTTCTCCATGAACTGGAGAAGATGGGCTTCAAAGGAGTAGCCATAAAACCAGGCAGCTGAGCTCTCTGTAAGCCTCCAAGGCTGCCTTTCCAACCAAAACAGTATGTTCTAGATGACTTTGTACAGCGTGTAATAATAGTTTGGCCAAGATAGAGATACACATCAACACAAGTATTCCCTATGGGTTGTCCTCCAGTGTCTGTTACATGAAACCAAAAACCTGATAATTAGGATATTCTGGGGGATTTATCTTATTATTTCATGTGTATCAATGTTTTACCTGTGTGTATGGATGTGGAACGCATGCATGCCTGGTGCCTGTGGAGGTCAGAAGAGAGTATCCAATGCCCTGGGATTAGAGCTCTTTCAGAAGGTTGTGAGCTGCTATGTAGGTGCTGGGAATCAAACCCAGGCACTGTGTGAGATCAACAGGTGCACTTACCTGCTGAGTCGACTCTGCAGCCTGAGAACTAGGATCTTTAATCGCTTGCATTATTAAACCAACCAGGAAGAGCCAATAACTCAGTTGCTTATTTGCTCTTCTGAAGTGGTCCCATCCATCAAAGTCAGTTGCACGTTCTGCAGTTATAACATTGTTTTTAACTGACGAAGAGTTCCTTTCTCTTTTGCATGTGACTTGGGATCACCAGTAGGGATCACCTTCGCCATATTGCCTATTCTACAGCCTCTGCCACGTAGGAGGCAACTGGGATCGCTGTACAGTCAACGATGTGCCTGGGTGACTGCTAGGGGGCACTGTGTCTGAGAGCAGGTGGCTCAGGAGATCTGAGGCAGGAGAATAACAAGTTCGGCGTCCACTGGGACTACAGGATGAGTTCAGGGTCAGCGCAGGTAGCTTAGCAAGAATGTCTCAAAGTTAAAAATCCAGAAGAAGGCTGAGGGGGCCTGGGCTGTGTGTAGCTTGATGGTAGGGCACTTTCCTAGCACGTACAAGGCCCTGGACTCAATCTGCAATATTGGGGCAGAAGTCAAAACAAACTAGAGGACAGTTGGGGCTGGTGATGTACGTCAGATTGGTAGAGTGCCTGCGTAGTGTGCACGAAGCCCTGGGTTTGATCATCATCCTTATCTAAAACAGAGGTGATGATGCTTGCCTGTAATCCCAGCCCTCATCAAGGAGGGGAGGCAGGCAGGCAGAAGTCCAGGATCACCCTCAGCAACACAGAAAGTGTGAGGCACATCTGGGCTACAATGGGAGGAAACTTTTTAAAAAGAAGTAATTAGATAACAATTCTTTTTTTTAAAAAAAATTTAGTTCTTAAATTTTTTTTCATATAATAAATTTTGTTCTTCCCCTCCACCAATTCTTCCTTGAACTTCCCTTTCTCCCCACCCACCTAACTTCATGTTCTTTGTCAAAACAAAACAGAATGCACATTTGTGCAGTCATGTGTGCTTACACACAGCTATGACCAACATGGAGTCTATTTTGTATTAGCCAATGGCTCCTGAGCCTGAGTGTAGTGATCCATTATTACTCCATTAAAAAACTCATTTTCCCTCTCCTAGCAAGTATCATTTGGACATAGCTTCTCGGCTAGGGGTGGGAGCCTTTGTCCACTTCCTCCGCTCAGTGCTGGGATCCTGGGATCCTGTCTGTCTTGGACCTGTGTAGGCCTTGCATGAACTGCCACATTCTCTGTGAGTTTATATGTGCATCAATCGTGTTCTGTCTAGAAGACATTGATTCCTTGGAGGCATCCATCACCTCTGGTTCTCACAACCTTTCCACTTTCTTATTTCTGAGTCTGGAAAGAGGGGTTTGGTGAAAACATCCCACGTAGGACTGAATCTTCCAAAGTCTCTCACCCTCTACATATTGCCCAGTTGTGGGTCTCCATGTTAACTCCCATGCACTGCAAGAAGTGTCTCTGATGTGGGCTGAGCAAGGCACTCATCTCTGGGTATAGCAGTATGTCATTGGAAGTCAATCTTTTGCTATGTTCCCTTTGCAGAAGAAAACGTGGCCACTTTAGCAGTGTCGGGTATGGGTTCCATCCCATAAGCGGCCTTTAAATCTAATCAGCAAGTGGTTGGTTACACTAAGATATCATGCAGGCAGATTGCTAATGTCGCTGGAGGAGTTTCATATCTGGGTCAGACTGATGACTGCTTTTCTCCTCTGGTAGCATGGAGAGTACTTTGCAGCACTGTGAACATTATTCAGCAAGGGGGAAGAGTCTAGTTGGGCACCAGCTCCATCTCTCCATGTTTGATAGCATAAGTATGCTGCATTCTTAGCAATAGAGTTTCACCATCAGGGTGTAGAGGTAACCAATAGTATTGGCAATAACCTATGATGTTTAGCAAGGATAGAAGGTCTGGGGGAACCATTTGGCCAATGACTCAAAAAAAAAAATAACCAATATCTGATAATAAGGATTTTAATTGGTAGTATATGGTGTCTAGTTGGGGCATTCTCTTCCCATAGTTTATGGTTACTACATTTAAGTTCCCTTTATGTCTGTCTGTCTGAATTTCTACAGCAGTAAGTTTGCATATGGCTTTTCAAAAGGCTTTTATTACATTCTATTTTTAAATATTGACTAGAAGGTTTGGTGGATAGAATGAGAAGTAACATTTGAATAAGATTCTACTTACATGTTTTAAATTCAAATAAATTCCATGAGCTCTGGTGGCACCTGAATGGCTGGCCTTTATTCCTAGTCTTCCTTTTGTAGTTAGTTTTGTTTTATTGTTTTGTGTTTTGTTTCCTTGGTTGGTTGGTTGGTTTTGTTTTTTCGAGACTGGCTTTCTCTGTGTAACAGTCCTGGCTGTCCGGGAACTCACTCTGTAGACCAGGCTGATCTCAGACTCACAGAGATCTGCCTGGCTCTGCCTACCAAGTGCTGGGATTAAAGGCGTGCGCCACCACCACCCAGCCATTAGTTTTATTTATTGTGTTTATCACTTAACGTTCATCTTGTGCACTGCACTGAGACAACTGAAATTCATTCTTTTGGGAGGGGGAGGTTGTTTTTCAAGACATGTTTTGTTTCTGTAGCTCTGGAACCTGTCCTGGAACTAGCTCTTGTAGACCAGACAGGCCTTGAACTCAGAGATCCGCCTGCCTCTGCCTCCTGAGTGCTGGGATTAAAGGTGCGCGCCACTACTGCCTGGCTCTGAATTCATTCTTTAAATATATGAGAGACTTTGTTTTGAGAACAGAAGTTTCGTGGTTCTTCTGATAGGTTTTGTATTAGTTATATCTCATCCATTTTTATAGCATCTTTAAGAAATATTGTTGCTTTAAGAAGAGCCCTGCAGCCCAGCTGTAGATGATGAAGCTTTGTCTCTGGCCCTGTTTTCAGAACCTGGAATGATTTCACACCTTACATTTTAGCCAAAGGGACCAACTTTTGTTTGTCATATTTGAACAGTTTAATAGTAATTGTTGAAAATCTACCACAAAACTCTGCAGATTTATGGGGAGGGGATTGCACTTTTTAACCCCCGCCCCAACTCCACACACACAGGCAAGGATCAAGCCCTGGGTCTCGTGTACCAGGCATGAAAGAATTCTATTCTCAAACTGTATCTCCAGGTGACTTCCCTGATAGTAAAGAAAAGGGCCTGTTATGGAACGGAATTGAGATATCTCTGAACGTCCAGAATTGAACTGTACCTACACAAGCCAGCCTCCTGCTGGGGTGGTTACAGCAACGTAAAAGAAGCTCTTCTATAGGCCTTACCTGCTATCTTGATGAAACTCTTAGCTTTGGGTTGGTGGAAGTTAGTGGTCTGCTAACTTAATAGATCCCAAAAGGTTTTTTTTTTTTATCAATTAGTCACAGGGTGTTAGTTCTAACACAGAGGCAGGCAAGGAACGACTGTTGATGGGTCTAAAGCTTGCTCAGAATAAGGTAAGCAGCCTTTGGACCGGCAACCTCCCAACCTCGCCACACCACTGTAGTTCTAGTTAGCCCATCAGTCCTTGCAAAATCGGCTTCTCTCCCAGCATCCTCAGGAACAGTTCCTCCTGCTGACCAAGCATCACATGGTGAGCATGTAGAGGCTACATATTATTTATTAACTATTATAGGTTCATTCCCAGGGTCTGATGCTGATGAGGCTGAGTCAGGCCCGTTGCGCTCTTGCTGAGAGACACCTTTATGTACATATTTGTGTGTCTGTCTGTTTTCAGTGAATACCCAGGGTAGAGAAAGGTGGCAGATCATCTCTGCTAGCAACACAGGTGTAAAATGAGTCTCCATTGTCACAGTGAAGGAAAGGGATGTAGTGATGAGCTGTGGGCTGCATTCCCGCCGCCCTGCTTTCGGCCTCCTGACTAGCTTATGCCCCAAAATAATTACACAGAAACTGTATTTTTTTAAACACTGCCTGGCTCATTAGTTTCAGCCTCTTACTCACATCTTGCTTTAACCCATTTCTAATAACCTGTGTAGCACCACGAAGTGGTGTCCTACCGGAAAGATTCTAGCGTACGTCCATCTTGGGCTGGAGCTTCATCGTGTCTGGCATCTCTCTGAGGAGAGGCACAGCGGTCTGTCTAACTTAAGAGAGGCGTGGCATCTGACTGAGCCATCTACCTCACTTCCTTCTTCCTGTTCTGTCTACTCCACCCACCTAAGGGACGGTCTATCAGATGGGCCAGGCAGTTTCTTTATTAATTATCCAATGAAATCATCAGATAGATAGAAGACACACCTACATCAAAGGGATTTTTGCTAGGGAGCCTTCTTTGTACTGACATCTCTGAGATCGATGAGAGTGGGCGCGTGCGTGCGCGCACACCCACACACCCACACACACTATGATGGTTATGTTTTGTGGGCAGGGAGAAGTCTTAGGAATCCCAACCCCTGTCCTTCTGAAGGCAGCCAGCAGTGCTCAGCAAAGCCTGGGTCTTGATTCCTTTACGTCCAAAGCATATCTGCTGGCCTATAACTTGTTGCTTTCCATTTGATTGGAGTAGAAAAAAATTTGACCTTTTTCATTATTCTTTTTCTTTTTCATATGTATACTGTATATACACTATTCCCCTTCCCATGACCCCATTACGAATTCACGATTTCATATATATTTATATGTATATGTGTATATGTGTTTGTGTATACACACATTTATGTATATGTGTGTGGTGTCTTCAGCAATAAGCAATAGGATCTTACCTTCCACTTCTGGGAGGAAACTGAGGGCAACAGCAATACCCTCCCTTTATTTTGGGGGGAGTTACTTGGACTCCTCTGACCAACAACTTAAAAGGTTTCTTATGCCTGGTCCTGAGATTTTTGTTAGATATAGTCTGTAACTCCTTGGGAGAGCATTATTATCACCCCAAGTGTTGTGAACGTATCCAACTTCGCTAAACCCATGTGCGCAACACATAAATGTTATGTACAGTTTTAGGGAAATGTAAACTATGATTCCCTATGACTTTTTCAAACACTCTTAGTGGTTTTTTAATCCTTTCCTCCTCCCCACCTAAAGCTCCTCCCTTTTCCCATTTCCCCTTTCATATGACCTGCAACCCTTAGTCCCAAGATGATGTCATAATATATGTGAATATCATGTTAAGAGTTCATATTTTACAATCTGATACAATTATTTTATATATGTATTATATTGGTTTGATCTTCCCGTACATATTTTATGCCAACTGGAAAAAAAAAACCATGAAGCCATGGTTTTGCCACCATTTTTAAGGATTTGATTCATACTGGGAATTGGTTTTATTTCCTAGTGTGTTTTGGATAAGTCTTGGCTTTGTGATTTTTCTTTCGTAAGCTCTGTTCCTTTCTGTGTGGCTTGGCATCTGCTTATTTACAGCTCAGTTTTTACCATCCACTTTCCTCTTGTTTCATCCCTTCTTGTGGTCCTTTCTTTTTCTTTTGAACATACTACTCTCTGGTTGGTTGTAAACTCTGAGAAATAAATATCCCTAATTTGAGGAAATGTTCCCTGGATCGTTTCCTTAGCTCTTCCCCCATCTAGAACACAACAGATTGCTGTTGAATTTTGAATGTCACCAACAGACAGAGGATAATGGCTAAGACGGATAATGGCATATTGAAACACAGATGTGCCCGTAAATCAGTTTTCTTTCTCTTAGGACTTCCTTCTGACATGGAGAATCAATGTAATTAACACTGGTTTCCGACCAATATCATTTGAATGGTTTCTCTATGGCCCCACTGTCTGACCGCTCAATTTATTGGGTGCTGCACTTTGTGTTGTCACCGAGTGTTTACTAATAGTTATGGGGGTGCAATTTTGTTGTTTGGGGTGTGGATGTGTGAATGTGTTTGTGATATGGCGTGTGGGTATGTGTGGGGGGCCAGTGCCCGTGCAGATGTGTGTGCATGTGGAGGCTAATGGATCTACCCGCTTTGCTTTTTGAGACAGGGTCAATCACTGGTCTGGAATTTACCAAATAGGCTAGAATGGTTTCCCAGTAGGTCCTGGGATCACCTGACTCCACCTCCCTAGCCGAGGTGGCCACCCACCATGCTGGGCTGTCGTGAATGTTTCTGGGGATTGAAGTCAGATCCTCATGTTTGGTTGACAAGCACTTCCTAACCTCTCTCCTTAGGTCCTGTTGTTTATGGGGATAAGGTATCACTCACTGTATAGCTCAGACTGGCCTAGAACTCGAGATCATCTGCCTCTGCCTCCTCAGGATTGGGATTATAGGTGTGCACCACCATACTCGGCAGAAGCCACTTATTTGAAAAGAAAATCTTCCACAGTACTCTGTAAATGGAGACTGCTCATTCTCGCCTGGCCGCCCAGACCCGAATAACCACACAGAAACTCTATTAATTCCAACACTGCTTGTCTTATTAGCTCAGGCTTCTTATTAAGTAATTCTTACAACCTAAATTAACCCATTTCTGTTAATCTGTGTATCGCCATGAAGCTGTGGCTTACCAGGTAAGGTCCTGGAGTCTATCTCCTTCCGCAGCTACTTGGTATCTCCTTGACTCTGTCTACTCCCTCTATATATCTCTGTTCAGATTTCCTGCCTGGCCAAGACAGTTTTATTCATCAACCAATAAAAGCAACACATATACAGAAGGACATCCCACATCAGTACTCAGTAACCATGATCTAAAAAGGAGCACACAAGCATGCTATGTGCATCAGTCATGTTATATAGGAAGATTTACAGGGCTGATTAAAAATAAAAGTACATGAACTTGATGGCAATGGTTTGGAGACACCAGGAATAGTCAAACTCAACTGGGTACCAAATCAAATAGAAGAGGATGTGGGGTTTTGTTGTCGATGGTGTTCTTTTTGTTTTATTACAACAGAATCAGAGGGTGCTGAGGGTTACAGGTGATAGTAACCTATGGCTTTCTCTTTTCAGATAACAGGCCACTTTCTGCTTTATCTCCAGCATCAGACACTGGCCAAGATGATGATGGTAGTGGCTATTCAAAGTACACCCCAGACCACTACTCCACACTAGGAAGGCTTGATAGCTACCGGTCCGTGGGGCAGTGCTTGGAAACCAGGGACTCCAGCTGTCAGACCGAAGATGTGAAAGTCATCCCACCATCGATGAGGAGGATCAGGGCCCACAAAGGGCTAGGCATTGCTGCCCAGATGAGCCACCTCTCTGGCTCCTCTGGCAACATGTCTGTGCTAAGCGACTCGGCCGGTATTGTCTTCCCCTCTCGCCTCCATAGCGATACTGATTTCCACAGCCTCCCACGTTCTGGCGCGAGAGCGAGCTCCTATTCACTGGAGGCAAGGATGGGTGCCCTGGGCTCTGCTGACGATCTGGATGACAGTTCTCCCTCCCAGGAGGGTAGCTCACGGGGACATGAAAACTTTGCACATTTGGGAGGTGCCTCGCGGTCTGGAATGCTTTCGCGGCCCAAATCGCAGCAACTGACATTCTTGGAGAGCGAAAACATCGCAAGTCCAGCCTGTGTGGTTTCACCTCACGCAGCCTACTCTACCAGTGTCATCCCCAATGCCACATTGCTGTCATCTTCAGAGGTCATTATTATTCACACTGCCCAGAGTGCCGGGCAGCTGGACAGTAGAACACCTGGCTCATCCACATACTCAAAGATAAAACCTAGAGACCGCTCCACACCCCGATGTTCTGTGAAAGATGGCCACCTGTCCCCCAGTCACCACTGGAGTGAGAGCCACACCATTCCTTCTTCTGCCCCCAGGGCCACCACACTGTTAGCCCTCTGCGATTCAGAGGGCTCTCTAAATGCTCCAGCAAATAGGGAGAATGGGTCTCAAGCCATACCCTATCATTGTAGAAACAGCCTGAGCTTTCCTGCCCACCCCCCAGATGTGGATGGCAAGAGCGAGTCTAGTTATTCCGGGGACAGGGGGCATGGCTCTGAGCCTTGGGATTGTAAAGCCTCCAGCAATGGGCGGTCATCCCCTCTGAAGCCACACCTGGCCACACCTAGTTGCTCTACTCCCACGAGTAACATGAGCAGCTGCAGTTTGGACCAAACATCTGTCAAGGAGGATGCCAGGTCCCTGTATTCCGAGGATCATGACGGTTACTATATGACCACTCCCAGTGATGCTGGACACGAGACTGGGAACTTGTACGGTATCAGTGACGGCTTTGGGAACCCCAGGCACAGCATGGTCAATGTTTTTGATGGCAGGGCTCCGAGAAGCCAAGGGGATCAGGCCCATCCCCAGGATAAATCCCTTTCCAGAAACATCTCTCTGAAGAAAGCAAAGAAACCCCCTCCGCCCCCATCCCGGACAGACTCCCTGCGGAGGGTTCCTAAGAAGAACAGTCAGTCAAATGGGCAGGTGCTCAACGAGAGCCTCATCGCCTCGCTCCAGCACTCGCTGCAGCAAAGCCTCGCCGGCAAGGGCAGCAGCTCCCCTTCCCAGAGCCCCAGCAGCGACTGCGAGGAAGCCTGGCTCCCTCGGTCCCGAAGCCAGAGCGTTGTCAGCGAGGGGAGTAGCATGACCTCCACCACTGCTCCCAACGTGTACGCCCTGTGCGGGGCGACGCCGTCGCAGAGCGACACAAGCAGCGTCAAGTCAGAGTACACAGACCCTTGGGGCTACTACATTGACTACACAAACTTGCCGGAAGATCCAGGGAACCCCTCAGGCGGCTGCTCAGCTAGCAGGGAGGCGCCAACTGGAAATGGGCCCGTCGGTCACATCCAAGAGGGCTCCAGAGTCCCAATGCCCCAAGTGCCTGGTGGCTCCGTTAAACCAAAGATCACCTCGCCAGAGAAGTCACAGAGAGTCACCTCTCCATCCAGTGGGTATTCCAGCCAGTCGAATACACCCACAGCACTCACCCCCGTGCCAGTGTTCTTAAAGTCAATGTCACCAGCAAATGGGAAGGGGAAGGCCAAGCCCAAGGTACCAGAAAGGAAGTCGTCTCTAATCTCCTCCATGTCCGTCTCTTCCTCGTCCACTTCTCTCTCCTCTAATACTTCTACCGAAGGAAGTGGCGCCATGAAGAAATTGGATTCAGCCCTAGCCTCGCCCCTTGCTCCTCCCCCTGCTCTGCCTTCCCCCTGTTTGGCAGACAAGTCCCCTTTTCTTCCACCACCTCCTCCCCTAGCAGATTGCTCAGAGGGCTCTCCTCTGCCTCCCTCGCCGGTGTTCCCCCCTCCACCTCCAGAAGCCCTTGTTCCCTTCTGCTCCTCCACTGACAGGTGCCTTTCTCCTCCCCCCACAGCTCTTAGCCCCCCTCTTCCAAGATCCTCACCTCCTTTGCCAGCACCTCCTCCACCTTTCTTGCCCTCATCGGAACCCCCTCCCGCTCCACCCCTGGACCCCAAATTCATGAAAGACAACAGGCCTTTTTTCAAAACCTCTAGCCAGTCCGAATCCTCCAGGGAGGCTCTCCGGCGGCCTGCCAACAAGGAGGAAGGCTGCCGACCCCCCATGCCCCTGATCACCACGGAAGCGTTGCAGATGGTGCACTTGAGGCCAGTGAGAAAGAACTCAGGCGCCGAGGCAGCCCTGTTTTCTGAACCATCAGCTCAGGAACAACGAACTCCGACTGCTCCACAGTATCACTTAAAGCCATCTGCTCTCCTCAAATCCCGAAATAGCATAAATGAAATGGAGAGTGAAAGCCAGCCTGCTTCTGTGACGAGCTCGCTCCCGACGCCTGCCAAGAGCCAGAGTCAGGGTGACCATGACAGTGCAACCGAGCGTGGTGGCCTCCTGAGCTGCAGTGATGGAGCTCCGTGTCCCGGGTCCAGCCTCAGGACCACTCTGCTCTCGGACTCTTCACCCAGCAGGAAGCCACCTCCCATCTCCAAGAAGCCCAAACTGTTCCTGGTGGTACCACCTCCGCAGAGAGATTTCACAGCGGAGCCCACAGAGAACGGGAGCGAAGCCTTCCCAGGCGTGCCCAGCCCTACCAGGGCAGAGGAGGAGGCTGTGCAGAGCCAAGAGGAGAAAGCTAGCCCAGCATCCCGAGCTGGTTCTCATGCTACGGCCTCCACCCCCAGCAGTCCGGTTCTGGAAAGAGGAGCTGCAGGGTCCTTGTCCCCTGGCAGCGTGGAAATCAATGCCCCCATGGTCCAGCCCAGTGCCTCACTTGAAGAGTCAGCCAAGAGCAGCGTGGATGATGAGGGCAATGCGGAGAGCTGCCTGTCTCAACAGGGCAGAGAAGGTAAGCCTGGCTGCTCTCTGCCGTACTCCTCTGCCGCTCTGGGGCTGAGCCAAATAGGGCTGCTCAACACTCAGTGGAGCCAGGTGAAGCAGCCCAGAAATAGGCGAAAGCCAGCACTGTGTGGGCTTCTGACACACCAAGCTGCTTCGTGAAATTGTTAAAGGGCTGTGTGTGTGTGTCTGTGTGTCTGTGTCTGTGTGTGTTTGTGCGTGGGCGTGCAGCAGGCTGGGTTCCGAGAAGCAGGAGTAATCTCTCTGCAGAAGCGCTACAAAGAAACATTCTAACAAAATTTAAGAGCAACTTAGTCCAAAGTCTGTTGCAGCAAAGACTGAGCCCTGACTCTGTCAGTTGAGTGTTGTGTCTCCCTCTTTCTGTAAAAACTCAAACTGCAGACCCACCCGGCTCTCACGTCAGGAATGGCAGGGAAGCAGCGTATCTCAGAGCCCCACCAAGGACTCAAGTGCCAGTCATCACATCTTGTGTTTGCCCATCTCTCTTCTCTCTAGCTGGGCTGCTGGAGCCCAACACAGCTGCTGCTTCCTCGGAAGTCGGGGACATCTCTAAGGAAGAAGGGAGTGATGGTGTGATGACCCCCACTAAGCCCAGGACCACAGAGGACCTGTTTGCAGCCATTCACAGGTATCCCAGACTCCTTTGGTGCACTTGAATATACTAATTTCCTCCGTCCAGATGGCGCCTTTGTTGTCTTGAGATTTCCTTTGTAACCAGGCATTCAGCTCTACTCATTTTTAGGTGTCTTTCTTATACTTTGATTTCAAGTCTGATTTCTGTTTTACTTTGTTTCATTGATTTCTATGATGACATTGTGGACGGTGTGTTGCCTCCTGGTAGACACAGCTGTGGCTGGCAAGACACCTAGTGTGTCAGTCATGTGACCCAGTGCTTATTTACAAGATTTGGCTCTGGACTAGGGTTAAGAATACTGCATTCTGGGAACTTAGGGTACACAGACTAGTTCTACAAAGCCATGTTCCTAAGAATGCTATAGTTGATTTATTTATCATTATTTGTTTGTTTGTTTGTTTTAGAAAACCCATAATTCCATAGTGCTTTCTTTTCTGGCTCCTTCATTGTTTCGTCAAGAGTATGCTTCTTTTCTTTCTTTCTTTTCTTCCCCCCCCCCAACTCCTCCCAGATCTGCCCCTGGCCAACTTTCATACTTTCTCTCCTCCCCCCCCAAAAAAATTTTTTTTAAAGCCACTTGAGCTGCCATGGCATGTGGTTGGTATACCCAGTCTCGCTACATTGAAGAAAACTGACTTTTCCTCTCCAAGCAGCTATCATTTGTGAATAGCTTCTTAATGTGGTGTGTGACTTTGTGCCCACTTGCCTTCTTATGTGCTGGGATTTTGTCCAGCTTGAGTTTATGCACATTTTATATAGACTCAAGTTCATTTGCAGGTCAGCTCTGTTGTGTCTGGAAAATGCTGTTTCCCTAAAGTCGTCCATCACATCTAGATCTAACAGTCTTTCCACTTGCCCCTTCCACATCCCAGAGCTTTACTGGTCCTGATGCAAGACCCAGCACTCCAAAATCTTTCAAGGAGTAGGGTTCTTTTGCAGGAGGGGGAAAAAAAAAAAAAGACTCTTTAGTTACTATGTACTCCTGGCGCCACCTGCTGGCTTTTAAAAGAAGTACACTCAGTCGATTGTCAAAGGGAATTGTTACCTGTGTTTAAATGGTTACCCATGAATGTAACTGATTGCACACTACAGCCTCGTTTATTACGTTGCTTGTCTGTATACAACTTAGTCTCTGTATAGCAGCATCATACTAGCAAATGCTAAGATCGAATATGTACAAGCACTTTAATGTTATGGAAGGGAATGTTCTTGCAGCTTAGATTTCCTTACTACCAGGGTTTCTGATAACTCTTGTAATGTTTCTATGCTGTCAAGACTTTGATTTGACCTGTGTGACTGTCCCTATTTTCCTTTGGAGACCTATACCCTATAGAATCACTTGAATCTCTGGGTAAATATCCCGTGCCAGCACAGCTCCCAAGAGCTTAAATGAAAAGGTTGTTGCATGCAGTAGAAGAACGTCCCCCTCTTCCCTGGAACTCTGTGCAATGCAGAAGAGCAGGGAAGCAAGCTGGGACTTGAGTTATCAACTTGAGTTGACAAAGAATTATACACATGTCTATCTTTTCTTTGTTTTATTTTTGTCTCTCGGCTGTAGTATTGTTCTAAAAGACCCTAAAGACCACTTTACCGTTGCTACTCTGGTTTCTTTGATCTCATTAGAAATAAAAAGGGAGCCAGCTACCCAGTTCTTTCTTGAAACAGGGAGATGAGAAACGCGTCTTTCGAGAGCCAATTAAGTGGCATTTGTAGTGGTTTACGCAGATGCTTCTAACTGTAGCCGTGTTGGGCACATAATAAGCCCTCGACAAATATCTTCTGAATTAATTGAAACCAATTGGAAGTTAAGTGTTAGGAAATTCTTCTGAGACCCAATGTCTTTCATCTAGGATGGAATGCACTGGGTTTCTAAATATACAGGAATCTGTATTTATAATCACAAGCTGCAGGGATGTGTGTTGCCAAGTAGCTGTGTGTACCAAATACCCGGTCTCAAGGAAATCCAACTGTTGTGGAGCCAAATTACTGCAGATTTTTTTCCTAAAAATATTCCAAAGGTCCCTTCCATATTTTATTTTGGCAACCTTCAGGAGGCACTGAAGAATATGTGGCTTCTGCCTCAGGGACAGTGCCATCTATTACAGATATAGAAATCATCCCATTTTGTATTATTCTCTGCACACATGGGACAAAATTAAAGGCCAAGTAGCCTCAGGAGTGGATTGAAAAGAGAGAGCTCAGTTATATGCTGGTTTCTGTTGTCAGGATTAATAGCAAATTAGCAGGTGTAATCAAAGTCCATCTGAAGCCTGGGACACCTAGAACTTTACATTCATGTCCTTCAGCCCCTCAATTCAAATGTCATATAAAGACTACCCAAACTGGAGCGTAGCTTTCAGGTTTTATCATGCAAATTAATTCTCTTCAGATTTAAGGCCAGATGGAAAGTGTAGAACCCCAGTTGAGGTGTGAAACTTTAATATTTACTGAAGTAATTAGACTTTAAGCCATTGTTAACTATTTAAATGCCTGTTATAGCCATCATCTTTAAAAACACAACACACACACACACACACATGCGCACATACACACAGAGAGAGAATGCACAGACAGCAGAAGTTTGATTTTAACTTACTTTGTCAGAGGCAGCTGCCCCCTGAGAAACAGCAGTCATTTTTTGTTTGCTTTTTAAATCTCGCCATCTCTTTTAGTTCTATTATCGACAATCAAAGGCCCTAAATTCCAGAGAGTATGGCTCTGGCTTTTTGTGTCTCAGCACCCTCTGACCATTTAAAAGCAAATCAGAACAGGCTAGTGCCGAGAAGACCGGGAAGGCAGAGTTGCTTCCGTGGCAAGCAGCGTAAGCGGCAGAGATGTGTGGTTACATGAAGAAGGTCCCTCAAGACTTGAGTTGTACTAAGTACGTCTGTGTGTGCATGGGTGGCGGGGGTGGGGTGATCATTGTCTAGATTTCAGTTTCTTTTTTAATCCACGATTAGACTGGATCCCTTTGCAAACCCTTTGCCAGCTCCAGAAATCTGAAGCTGTTCTTACTTCATTCGCTGCTCCCGTTGACCATTGTGCAGAACTATTGAACAAAAGTACACTCGGCACACTTCATTGGGGTAGGGGTATCTGGTTCCCTGTGCTCCTCTTTAATGGTTGAAGTGTGTGTGTGTGTGTGTGTGTGTGTGTGTGTGTGTGTCTGTCTGTCTGTCTGTGTCTTCCACAAGGTGTGACAGGAAGATGACAGGTGATTGTCACAAGGGTTGCTAAGGATTGACTTTCCTTTCAATCTCAATTTTGTTTTATTGTAGATCCAAAAGGAAAGTCCTTGGCCGGAAAGACTCAGAAGATGATCACACCCGAAATCACTCTCCCTCCCCACCAGTGACACCCACAGGTGCCGCCCCCAGCCTGGCCTCTCCGAAGCAAGTCGGCTCCATTCAGAGAAGCATGAAAAAGAGCGCCACCAGCAGCGACAACTTCAAAGCTCTGCTGCTAAAGAAGGGGAGTCGCTCTGACACCAGCGCTCGCATGTCGGCTGCGGAGATGCTCAAGTCCACGGACCCCCGATTCCAGAGATCCAGGTCTGAGCCTGCGCCAGACGTCCCAGACAGCCCGTCTAGCTGCTCCCCCAACAAGAACAGGAGGGCCCAGGAGGAGTGGGCCAAGAACGAAGGCCTGATGCCTCGGAGTCTGTCCTTCACAGGCCCTCGGTACAGCCGCAGCCGGACGCCACCCTCTGCAGCCAGCAGCAGGTACAGCATGCGGAACCGCATCCAGAGCAGCCCGATGACCGTCATCTCCGAGGGCGAGGGAGAACCTGCAGAGCCAGCAGACAACAAACCGCACAGGACCCTGGATGTTGCCAGGGGATGCTCTCTGGACAGACTGGAGGGGCAGAAGGTGGACCGGGACAGCCTGCTGTGTGGAGAGGAGTCAACCTCTGTGGATGGAATAGTAAGGGCAGAGGGCAAAGGTCTCTCAGAGCACTGTGGGGGTACTGAAGAGTTAGGGTCAGAACCTGCCTCTCTTGAGTGAGGTTGGAGGGAAGTGTATCACTCTTGGAAGTCTATGTGGCCTTTTCCTGGCTTGTGGGGACACCACTCAGCATTGGTGTTGGGGAGGTCTCGGCCTTGCGGGTCATTTAGGACTCACTTGCCACGTGGCTTAAAAAGCAAGTAGAAGCTTCAACTTCTGAAAGTGCTTCCTGGGGAAGATTTTTGTCGTTTGTTTGTTTTTCTCAAAAATGCCGGGTGTGTGGATATGTGCATTTTGAACACTTCATTCTAACACGTACACACACTAACATTGTGTATAGAAATAAGAGAAAAAGTCAGAGCTAAGGTAGAACGTCATGGAGACTTCTGGACCATGATGGTAACTGCTTTCAAAGCATTATGGGTATGGGAATGAGTGAGTTCACTAAGGAGAGATTCGAAGCTGTTACTTCTAAGAGGCAGTGGGGCTGGTTCTAAACATGGGACTCATGGAAGCCAGGGAGGGGCTGGGAAATTGCTAAGCAACTCATTGGTTCAGGTACTTTTCCGGGGGAGGGGCTTTGCAATTGCCGCTGCCGCTGCTGTGGCTGCTCCTTCCTCCTGCTCCTTTTGTAAAAATAACCCAAGTGGAAGTGTTGAGGCCGCGTCCTGTGCCTACTGCACACACTTCTAGCCTGATGTCAGAAGCATGGGTGGATGCTTTTTGTTTTGTTTTTAAATGAATTCCCTCGAGTTGCAACCAAGCCCTCCACCAGCTGAGCTGACCGGGTAGAGGAATGGGGCGAGAGAGAGCCAAGAAGAGCAGGGTCTCTGAGAGGAGGGTAGGGTAGTGAGTGATGCTGCTGGATTTGTTTCCTGCTTATTAAATGAAATATTTTCGGAATTAATTCAGAAAGCGTGTACTGTAGAGCTGTGGGTGGAGCTTTTCCTTTACAGAGAATTTTGTTTTAAAACCAGACTTTAAACTTCCGTGTGACAGTTTGTCACTTGAAATGTCAACATTTGCTAACTTTTGGATCTCCTTTTGGTTATACCAAAGAAAAATAATACAGCTATTTTTACCCCCCCCCCCCCTTGAACTGCTTGCAGCATCATGTCCTAACTTAGGTTTACCAAAATCTATTATATATTATCTCACTTTGAAGAAAATGCTGACTCTTGTTAGTGAAAGAAACTGATAAAATTGGTAGGGCTTGGCTATTAATTAGCCCTGGGAAATGAGTTTTTAGATTAAAAAGACTTTTTTGCACCATTTGATTTGTGTGGTTTTTATTATTATTATTATTATTATTATTATTATTTGTATTTGTTTATGAGCTGAGTCCTTTCCAGGTTCTTCCCATCAGAATTTCAACATGCTTGAGAATTGAGATAAAAGTGTGCAAAGTGTTTGTTTACCATAATGCCCTTGTGCCCCTTGTTCTGTCCCAGGTTGCTGTGTATCCAGATTAAACCAGTGGTTACACCAAGCTTCTGTAGCCGCCATTGACAGCTTGTGACAATATGTGCAAGTTAAACCACACAGGCAAAGCACCACAAGGTGTCCTCTACAGAACCCTTGGTAGTGTTTGACGTACATCCTTGTGAGAAGGAAGAAAACACCTCTCATCCTCTATGGAAAACAGAGCACTCCTCACAGCCACAGATGGCAGCTTGACACATGACCACAGGGATTTTTTTTTTTAATCCTTTAGGTCAAATTTCAACTACACGGGGCACACAGATCATTTCTTGTGAATCTTAGAAAGCTTATATGTTGAGTTCTGCATACCTAAAAAAAAATATGAGAATGGTGCTGGGGAGATGGCTCAGAGGTTAAGGGCACTGGCTGCTCTTCCAGAGGTCCTGAGTTCAATTCCCAACAACCACATGGTGGCTAACAGCCGTCTATAATGAGACCTGGTGCCCTCTTCTGGCGTGCAGGCATGCATGCAGGCAGAACACTGTATACAATAAAAGTTAAAATTGTGTTGTTAAAAAAATTAGAATGTATGTGGTTATCAGAAATCCTGAACTTAATATATCAATATTTGTTTGAAGGCAAGATGAGGAGCATTAGAACTAATTATAAAATGATTTTAAAATCCCCATTTTAAAGATATTTATTAGGTTTTTAAGTTTGTTTTGAATAAAACAGTTGTAAAGTCAATATTTGAAACTTTTTTGTTTGTACGTGCATTTAAATTTTTTTAAGTTTTCAATGAAGTACTTATTATAAGTTGAACATATTTTTCCTTATATCCTGTCTCTCCCTTACTTCTCTCCCACTAATTCCTGATCCCCCTGGATATTTTTATTCCTACTTTCTGTGTGGCTGGTGTACTACAGAATCATTGAGTCCTTGACTGGATATGAAGTGAAAAATGGTGAGAGCCAGACGGTGCTGGGGGTGGGGCAGAAAGAACATGACAGACTTTGGGCAGTGCCTCTAAAGACATAAGGAAACCCACCTGAAGTGAACATCCTAAAGTGTTGAGTGATGGTGGACCAGTGGTCTAGCTGGTGTGGTTTGTGGAGGGATGTGGTCTCACAGATGTGGGTAACATACAGGGACAGAAGAATCTCGACTCGTGGTGTGGCCTCAGCTTTGCTGCTTCCCTGGAGCGAGGACCACTTCTGCTAGTGGGCTAAGTCATACTCCAAGGCGTGTTCTTGGCTTTGCACCTAGGTCATACTCCAAGCTTCATGAGAGCTGAGTGGATGGCCCTTCTCGTGCCCGAGAGCTAGAGAAGCACCAGGGCTAAGTGTCCGCTTCATTTTTCTAAGAATTAGAGTATTTGATCTGTCTGTTGGGAACAGTCTTAACAGTGAGTGGCGTGTCATCCTCTGAATTTTAATTGAAATATGGGGACAAGAATGAATACACACACACACACACACACACACACACACACACACACACACACACTTGTTCTCCACATCCAGGAGTCCTGTATCCATAAAGTCAACTAACTACAGATCAAAAACACATCAGAGAAGAGGATGGGGTGGCCTTGCTTATCATGAGTGAGTCTCGTATTAGACATTTCCTAACTGTTCATTGTAGGAATTACAACAAAAGAGAAAAGGGGTCATTTCAGTGTCTCCATTTTCTCCACCCACAGGTGGTACCCGGCACTGTGTAGCTAGTATCCAGGGAAGCAGGATATACTAGATGGATCCCATGGTTTGTGCATGAATATTTGTCTCAGCCTACATGGAAATAAATGTTTATATTGGTGACATTCCGTCATTTGTATCTTGTGACGGGTGTTGCTAGTTCTGCCAACTCTATGATGCAGTGATTCTTATAGGATCTAAGTAACACCAGTTAGGGGCACCATACCACTTAGAGTCCCATGTTTTCATCTCCCCCAGCATCCTTATGGTATTCCAGAAGCTGTTGGTTCAGTCTTACAGGTAGTAGTACAACCTGCTTTTAGGACCAGATGTGCATGGATGTGGAGGTCAGAGGTTTGATGTTGAATGTCTTCAGTTGTTCTCCATCTTATTTTTTTTTTTGAGTCAGGGTCTCTCTTTGAACATGGGGCTTGATTGGTTGAGGTTGTCTGGTCAGTGAGCACTAGAGATCTTGTTTCTCTGTCACCAGTTCTGGGATTATAGGTGCACAGTGCCATACCCAGCTTCTTACGTGGGTGCCAGGGCTCTGAATCCAGGTTCTCATTCTTGTGTAGCAAGCACGTTACCAGCAGATCCACCTCCCTCCCTTCTGATCTCATGCTTAGTACGCACTACACGCAGTCAGTTGTGCATTCTTTTCTTTCTTTTCTTTCAATTTTTAAAATTTATGTATGAGTGATCTATCTGCATGTGCAACTTTATGCCAGAAGAGGGCATCAGATCCCACTATAGATGGTTGTGAACCACCTTGTGGTTGCTAGAGATTGAACTTAATGGCTGAGCCATCTCTCCAGCCCCATGTGTTGTTTTCTTTACCAAAGATACCTCTGGTACCACAGGATCTACCAAACCGTATGGCCCAGGTGGCTAATTCCTTTACATCTGTCATTTCCAAAGAAGCCTTTCAACTAAGGACAACTCAACCTCTCTACTATGACAGCATTCTCTTGGGGACTCTACCTGATGTCTTAAGCATACCTTATTCCTACTCTGGCTTAGTGGGGACACAGACTCCTTCCAGTTCCAAGATCTGTAAATTACTTACTGAGCTACTTTCCAGTTCTTCAGTCTGGGTAACTTCTTTTTATTCTTTCACATAGTCAAGTGCAACTAACTACCCAAGAAGATCCACAGAAGAATTTTCTTTATTGATCTTGCTCTACCCTGGGTTTCTTTTGCTTGTTTTTGCATTCCTCCCCCACTCCACTCCTGCCCATCCACCCCCTTTAATTGTGCTTACCATGTCAAACAAACTCCACCAACATTGGTCTCCCATGACACTGATTTCTGTCTCTCACTTCACTGCCTTGGCTGGTGTCAGCCTCCCCATCCTTTCTTTGCTGCCTAGAAAATGCCTAGAAGACATTAGCCTGGGCAGTCCCCATGGAGATGTTATTTCCTCCTTCTCTGAAAGATCACATCCTGTACCCAGTGAGCGCCAATGTCTAGACACAATTATTTTACATATTTTGTCTGGAATTTTGCTTTAAGATATAAGGGTAAATTGAGTTCTTGTTTTTCCCATTATAGCCAGAAGCAGATGTTGCCCCACAAGACAGCTAAAATGCAGTACTCAAGACCACACTGGTTTTGTTGGTTTTTTTTTTTTTTGTTGTTGTTATTGTTTACTACTCTGGTTGGGGTAAAGTAGTTTTAGAGGACTACACTTTCCCCAAGAGGAAAAACACTATGTGGCTACTTTACCTGCCAAGAAGGTCAATGGTAACAAAGACTAAGGAGCTGACTCAGTGGTCAAATGCTTATGAAGCATAAGGACCATAGTTCAGGTCTCTAGAAACATAAATGCTTGGTGGAACCGACCACCTGGAACTCTAGCTTTGGAAGGCAGAGCCAAGCTCCCCAGGGCAAGCTGGTGAGCTAGATTAGCCATATCATACAGTCTAGGCTTGACTGAGAGGCTGTGCTTCAGTGAATAAGGTAGAAGAGTGGTTCAGGATGGTTCCCAACATTAACCGTGGGGCTTTACATTGACACAGTATGTGCACATGAAAATAAAAAAAAAAAAAAAAGGAAAAAGACTAGGGAAGGAGCAGCGGTGAGACAGGGACCCAATGATGCTGTCGTAGGCTAAACCTTGTCTAGAATGACCCTTCTGTTCTAATTTCCATATGCCTCTTCCAGTTTCACGAGGAGGAAGAACCACAAGACTTCTTGAGATTTCTGGGTTTTGAATGCTTGCTCATTCATACAGGGGCCCAGGATGCCTCTTTGTCCTTTGTGGGTTCTTTTTACAAACAGACTTGCCGAGATATTGCAATGACCATTCCGCTGGGATGCAATCACCCCTTCAGTCTTGAGCTTGTGACCAGAGAATTGACTTCACTTTGGAAACTGCCTGATGAATGGGTATGCTCTCGCTTGCCCCATTTCTCCTCCATTCCTAGCTTCATTGATGCATGTAAAATAACTACTTTGGTGACTAGGTCCCTATTGTGTCCATTCTACTAAGAATCTCCAAAAGACTTTACAGATCACGCCCCCTTGGCCACCATTTTGAGGTCTGCATTACATGGTCACCATGGCTAGCTTCTTCAGTTACCATCATATCTGACCCATTGTGGTCTCATCATCTACATTGTTCCAATAAGCCAACTGAGATCCACCTCAGTCTTTGCTTCCAGTGTTTTCACCATGGTCCTAGCAAATATTGAGGTCCTGCTCTCAAACAGAGTCCTCTGATGGGACATCTAGCTCAATGTCCCTTTTCTAGCCTGCCTCCTTCCCTGGTCCATCCTCTGCTGTGTGGCCACTACATCTTGGTCTTTCCATATTTCTGTTACCTCTAAGCTTTTAGGAGCCACCCTAGGCTGTGAGTTTGAACTGCCTTCTGGGGTTTCTCATTGTGCTAAATCCTGTTTCCTGAAAGATATCCCAAGAAGTCCCCCCCCCCACCTTATTTAGTGTCACAAACCTGATGCCTTTGATCAAGTATCATTAGAAGAGTGGTTCTCAACTTTCCCAAGGCTGCAGTCCTTTGATAAAGTTCCTTGTGTTGTGGGAACCCCAACCATAAAATTATTTTGTTACTACTACACAACTGTAATTTTGCTACTGTTATAAATCATAATGTAAATATCTGTGTTCTCCGATGGTCTGAAGTGGCCCTGTGAAAGGATCATCTGACCCCCAAGGGAGTCATGACACCCAGGCTGAGAGCTGCTGCCTTAGAATGCAGTCCCAGGAGGATTCCCCAAGCAGACCACTTCCAGGACATGGTGGCCCAGCTTTGCGGCATCTTTGGCACATAGCCCTTTAGTCGTTAATCTGAGCCAGCATAGCCTCAGCAGGTTATGGTGGAATTAAAGTCTGGTTACAAACCTAGAAGGCAAGAGAAGGGGCGGGGCCAGTTCTTGAGGAGTGCCTATTGCTCTATGTGGGAAAGAGCTTCACAGGGACTTTCCTTGGGCTAGGGCAGAGGATGGAGGCTCGGGTAGCTCTGTATCTTAATGACTGAAGGCTTAAGATGTTCACAGTCTTCTAGGGAGGCAAAAATTGTGTGGCTGGGGCTAGGATGCAGGTCAGTTGCTAGCATCCTTGCTTACTGTGCATCAAGGCTTAGATTTGAGCCCTAGTACCTCATACACTAGGTGGATTAGTTGTTGCTGTCGTCCCCTGGGAAGTGACAATGTCTACTCCTTCTCCTGAGGCCCCAACGTTGGTTTTATTAAAATTTACCCACCCAGTAGAGAGCCAATGGTTTTTTTTTTTTTTTTTAAGGCCTACTTACAGGCAGGAGTATGGGAGACCTTAAAGTAGCCACCCTGGAAAGTCTACACCCAGCTGGGATGATAACTTCGCTTCCCCATGGAAGCCCTTCCCCCTCATCTTTCCCTACCTACACGTTCCAGCCCCTCCCAGAGACTCAGGTCACGAGCAATTAGGGAAGAATTGGATACAACTGGTTAGGAGGCATGGCTAGTCAGGTGAGGGTAATGATCCTTCCTCTCCCTTCCTTCTGAGAGGGAACATTACCAGTCCAACAAGCCCAGTTGTAAGACTCCTGAAGATGGCAGCAGTTTGGCTCAGAAGATAGCTTTGTACAACAGCGACGCTGGCCTGAAATCTCCGTACACGGCCAGCAGAGGTGAGAGGATCAGAAAGTCAAGGTCCTATTCAGCATAGTGGTTTAAATAAGAACGCCCCCTAGTCTCAAGACTCTGACCACTTGGTCCCTAGGTAGTGGTGCTCCTTGGGGAGGCTCGGGAGCCTTCAGGATGAAGTATATCACTGGAGGCAGGCTTTGGCCACTTGCCACTTCCAGCTCACTCTGCTTCCTGCCTTTTGGAAGATGTGAACGCTCAGCTTCCTGCTCCTGCTCCTGCCCCAATGCCTGCCTCTTGCTGCCGTGCTTGGATTCTTATCTTTCTGGAAAGGTAAGGCCAAGTGAACCCTGTCTTCTGTGAGTTGCTTTTAGCAACCAGAAAGGAATGAAAGCAAGGAGTTCAAGACCAGCCTGGGTTAGAGACCTGGCCTTTAAGAAAAGGGGGTGGTGGTGGTGCTTATCTATCGGCCTGTCCTCACTGTGTTTTAGCCTCCCGTGCTTGATTCTGTCTGGGCTTCACAGACCTGGCCTGGTTGGACATTGGCTGGTTGGTAGTCAGCTAGTTTTATCACCGGAGTCCACACTTGACCTTTAGGTTTTTCAGCTTGGCGCCACGGGGGGAGGACTTGTAATAATTGATTTTGCGTGTGCATCAGTGCCTGTGCGTACATCTGCAAGTTCTGTGTGTACATGCATGTGGAAACCAGAAGCCCGTGTTGTTCTTTAAGTATTGTCACCTTAACTTTTGAGATAGTGGCTCCCATTGGCCTGAAACCCGTGAAGTAGACTAAGCTGGCTGGCCATGCCATGGTGCTCTCTTCTCTTTGAATCCACCTCCTCATCAGTAGGCGTGCAAGAGTGAAGCTCCATACCTGGAAATTTTAAGTGGTTCTCAGAATTGACCTCAGGTCCTTGGGTTTTTTGTTTGTTGTTTCTTGAGGTGCTGGGGGAAGGGCCTAGGCACTGGTATATAGTGGACGTGGCTAATCTAGGTTGCCAACTTGACACACCTGGGAAGAGAACTTAATTGGAAGTTGCCTTCCTCAAAATGATCTGTGGGCATACCTCTGAAGACAGTTTCTTGGTTGCTAGTTGAGCTGATATAGGAAGTCCCAGCCTACCATGAGCAGTGCCAACTCTGGGCAGGTGAGCCTGGGCTGTACAAGGATGGTAGCTGAGCCAGCTAGGAGTGGCAGCAAGTGTTCCTCCATGATTTCTGCTTCATGTTCCTGCTTTGGGTTCCTCCCTTGGCCCATCTGAAGGTGAATCTCTGCCACAACTCCAAACTTCAGAAAAGAAGTGGCCATTCTCAGGTCATAGTAACAAGCCACAAGTAGGATCAATGCCAACCTCACATCAGTACCCCACTTGAAAACAGGCCACTCAGCAGCGTCCCAGCCCTGGTAACTGCCCTCTTCAGCTACACAACTCAATCAATAAATGCTTTAGAAAGCCCTTTAATCCCTGACTCTAGGTTTCCTAAGACCCTACATGAGGTCAGCAGTTTTCTTTATCTGAAGAGCTGGTGCCCTAGCAGCTGGTCCCATTCAGCAGGCAGCACGTACAGCGTTTTAGTGTGGGCATCAAACACAGCCTCTTCCTTTGCCACTGTCACATCTACCCAGGATGCACCCTCTGGAGGTTCTTCTGTGTAGGCCCATATTTCTATATAGTGTGGCAGCCAGGCTCTGAAGCCATAGGCTCCACCTGAGGCGGTCATGTAGCCCTGCAGACCAGCTGTCACTGCCCTAACAAAAGGTCAGGATGTTGTTGCTCCTTTCTTTGTAATTTGAAGGATGCCTGATATAGATGCTAATTCAAGCCTACTTGACAGCTAGCGTACACAGCAGACAGGTAGATTTGGACGTGACAAAACGCCATTTACCTGGTTATCTAGGAGAGACAGAATGCTGGTGCCCCCCCCCTGCCCCCGCTCAGTTTATGTTTTGGTATAAAAGCTGTTTGGAGATTAAACAAGAGGAATTCTTCTGCATGTGAACTCAGGACTTCTTGAGGGATCACTAAGAATCTCCCTCCTGATAAAGCCATGTGAGTTGTGTCTTTATTCCCACGCCTCCATGCTGGTTCAGAGAGAGTTTATGTTGGGGTCTGGTTGAGAGAAATAATTTATGGTCCAGGCTAGCACCGGACCCTGACACTTCTGTTTCTATAGCAAACACATTACTGACGGAACTCTCTCCCAAGCAACCCTCATCTCATTTCTTGATAGCACATGCCATTAATTTCAAGTCATCTTATTTCACTGAACTTCCTCACTGTCTAAGACGCAAAGTCCCTTCAGACAGGGCCCCCATCCTTCACAGCCACTGTGTTTTACAGCAGGCAGCTGGACTCAGTAGATAAAGGAACCATGTTGATGAATAGCAAGTCAATGATGAGGGACCATGAACATTGTCCCAGGGACAGTCGGCTGATCTGAACCATGGAAATAAATGCCACGTGATGGAACTGCTTGGGTGTTTGGGCGAGGCAGGTTGGAGATTTTTAAGAAGCTAAGTAGTGACTGTAAAGGGAGGAACGAACGCTGAGTTTCAGTGAATTCTTGTCAAGAAGACACAGATGGCTGTGTGGAAAACAAAGGGTACATGGGACTGACCATCTTAATTCCTGAGATGTGGCCTTACGGTCCAAAGCTCCCAGGACACCTTTGGTCACTCTTTCCAGGGCAACTAGATAAAGAGGCAAGGTGGTGGGGATACTATGAGCAAGCAAGCTGGGAGCTGTCCTACATGAGAGTCAAGGAAAAAGTGGGATTTCTTGTTGGGGAATCAGATTTCCAAACTTGGAGTCCATTCTGGGTGCAGCTATTGGAGGCACTGAGTTTACAAAGACAGGATCTTGTTCATGGAGCAAAACTAGACCAACAGCAAAGAGGAAGGGTACAACCTAAAAAATGTCCCATAGAGAAGGGAAGACACAAGAAGAAATGTTAGCACAAAGGAAGTTCCACAGTCAGGGTCGGCCATGAAATTAACCAATCTGCTGCTGCGAAAATAAACACTGTCTGAATCTACCAATTTATGGTTGAAATGGCTTTAGCTTCTAAAAGAGGAAAAGAGGAAAATGATATAAATTGAACTTGAATGGGAGCAAAAAGCAGGCTTTTTTTTTTAAAAAAAAAAAAGCATCATTTTAGCTATCAGAAATGGGTTCCTCTCATTTAAAATGGAAATTATGCATGTTTCATATAGGACTGCATCTTAATGGAAATATTTGCTTCCTACCAGCAGAAGTTAGTACTGTGGACTTTCATCAATAGGAGAGACTAAAGGCATCCCCCAGCTAGTGAGCATATATATCCACACTATAAAAGTCATTTCTTTTTGGCAAGCATAGATATGTAAGGAATCAATAAATTCAACATGTAACTCAAGGAAATAATGCTGAGAATTAAAGATTTTCATATCTGCAGTCATTTAAAAAACAGAAATGTAGCTTGTTTTGTATAAAAAATGACTGTCTCAAAGGTTTCTCTGCAGAAAATGTATTACCTCAGTTGGCCTGGTGAGGGAATGAAAGAAAAAAGCGAGGTCAATCTGTGTCCCTACAGTTTTGTCTGGGGGAACTTCTTAAGATTGCTGTGCCTCAGTTTCCCCTTCTATAAAATACTGATGCTCACATATAGATTATTCTGCAGTTTGTGAGGATTCAGATGAAGCATTCAGAATAAACTACGTAAAAACCAGCAACTATGGGGGCAGATCGTGGTCTAGAGCAGCGCTTCTCAACCTACGTATGGGCCAGGACAACTTCAGTAAAACTCGTCTCCAAAAGTATTTATATTATGATTCCTAAGTGTAGTATCATTACAGTTATGAAGTAGCAATGAAAATACTTTTATGGTTGGGGGTGGTCACCACAACATGGCAGCATTAGGAGGGTTGAGAACACTGTTCTACTGGAGAGTTAAGTTTTACAAAGATACCTTCTGACATTCAAGTTGGATCTCATACATTGTTTAGCTGCATCCAATCTACTGGCACCTCAGCCTCCTCTATGACTATTTCTCAGGAAGCGACTGTACATCTCTGCTTACACAGTCAATGAGAAGTAAAAGCCACGCCACTTGTGAGCCGTTTTAATTACCAGGACGTCCCCGAGAGCTAACCTACTTTACCCCTGCTCTGAAAGCCAGCATCCCAGGAGCCTACATTGGAGTGAGACAGCGGCCAGGAACCGGAAGGTGATTTGATCTTCCCAACAAGACCTGACAGCACAAGGAAGCAAGACTTTCCAACCTCCTTGATTTCCAACCCACATTGAAAAGAGGAAGAATTTCCTTAAAACCTCTAGAAAGACTACATGAAACACTTGAAAAATTCAAGTGAATACTAAAATTAGGTATTTGTGTGTATTTCTTCAAAAGGCCCACCTGTCAGGTAGCAGAGGAAGTCCCACCACTTCATCAGTTTATTTTCTGTCCCCAAATTTTGTCAGCACTTTAAGGTAAGAGCTTTCTTTATGTGGGGATCAGTAGCTGGACAGGGACAAAGACTCAACAGAAAAACATAATAGTGGCAGCAGAAAGAGATATTTTTGTATCCAACATAATTTTATTTCTACATAGAACAAATATTTAATGGTTTTTTTTTTTTTTTTTTTTTGCTATTACATGGAAGTTAGAGCATTCAAATGTCATAAATACAAGCAGAAGAAGGCAACTTGATGGTGATCGTGTGAATAAGAAGGAAATGTCATGGCATTGCCCTGGATCCTCATAGAGATAGAGGCCATCTAACCTATGACCCATTTATAAATTTGTCTTGATATACCCCGTACTTAAATAAAGCTTCTCAAAAGGCACACTGGGAATAAGCATGATTCGGGATGGTGTCTAGGGTAAGACACCCTAGAAGAGCAGTTCTCAATCTGTGAGCTGCGACCCCTTTGTGTGTGCGGGGGGGGGGGGTCACATATCAGATATCCTGTAGATCAAGTATTTACATTATGAAGACACTAGATACTTCACTTACGATGCTGCTGATGTCTGCATTCGACAGAAGTTCTGCCCCTGGCAGTGATCTTCGTTTTCTTATTCGTTTTCCTGGGAGGGCTCATTTTTCTGAATCAGCCACACCTCATTATTTCTCTCAAGTAACTGGAACGGACTGCTGTAGCTAGCAGTATAAAAGACCTTTTCATTGAAAACCTTTCCTTCTTCCCTCAAAATGTTTGCTAATGTCAAAAGTTGTTCTTGATTCTTTTGGCCACTGGAGAATCCGTCAAAGGACCTACAGGGGAGAAAGTGACTGGGCATGAGTGGTTTTACTATGGAAACCAATGCTAATCTGAGATGAAGAGCAGGGTCTGGTGCCCTGAAAGCTGCAGGAAGTGGCTTCCAGGCAGCCACTGACCTGTACAGCTAGGCTCATGAGGTTCACTTAGGAGAGACGCAGGAAGTCCCATCCATTGACTTATTTGGAACTAGCATCTTCTTGTGTGGACTCACATATACACAAGTTACCCTGGGACCTTGTTAAAATGTACATTGAGGGTGTGTTGGAGAGGGCCCAAATGCATTACTAGGAACTTCCCAGAAACAAACTGAAGCTTCAATTTAGAGAACCACACAAAAGCTCTCCCAGACAATCACTCCTCTTCCACACTCCCAAGTCCCTCATCTCCCTCCCACTCATCTGTCTCCCTTCCTTCTTTCCCTCTTATGTACAACGTAGGCTGCCCTGAAAGTCACTATACATCAGGGAGTCTTGATATATAGCTCAGGCAACCCTTAGAGGCATTACGTTGTTGTGAGATATGTGTACACTGTGTGAAGATGTATTTGCTGTGATTGGTGTAATAAAGGGCTGAACAACCAATAGCTAGGCAGAAGAGACAGGTGGGACTTCTGGGGAGGGAGAAAGGAAGGGGAAGAGATGGCAGAGGCGCAGGGGAGACTCCAGAAGACATGAACAGAAAACAGGAGATACAAGATGAAAGAAAGGTGAAAAATCACATGGTAAAACAAAGATTAATAAAAACAGGTAAATTTAAGTTCTAATTGTTAGTGGGACAAGCCTAAGCTAAGGCCAAGCTTTCATAATTAATAATATGTTTCCATGTCATTTGTGAGTTGGTGGCCCAAAGAAAAATCTGACTACACTATGTCGCCAGGACTAACTTCAAGTTCATGGTCTTTACAACTCAGCCACCCCAATGCTAGTCCTACGAAGTGCGCCATCAAGCTGGGCTTCCTTGCATTTGTTTCTTTGTTCTGTTGTTGTTGCTGCATACTTTGAGATGGAGTCTTAGTTGCTCAGGCTGTGTCAGAACTCTCAGGTTTAAGTTAACTCCTGCCTCTGCCTCCCAAGTACCTGGGACTACAAAAATGTGTTAACAGACCCAATTCAGACACTCAGTCAAATGCTTTCCCCTTTTCCTCTTCTGGGGCAAAGAGAACACAATGAATTACAGATGACTACAATATAATTTGGACGTCTATGCATTTGTAGTCAAATGAAAGAGATCAACATTTTCACAGCATTATCTGAACATCCCGAGAAAGTATTTTAACAGAGATAGGACCAAAGGGCTCTAGGAATACTAAGGATTGGGACCAGTCCAGGCTAATAGGTGTCTTTTGAGTTGGTCTCAGAATGAAGGATGGTTTTCCTAAACAAAGGAAGGACAAAGGAAAAGCACTGTCACAGGAAAGCATAAAATGAGATCCAAAAGGAGAGTTGAAGCCAGAAGGAAGACCTTTGCATATTAACCTATGACCTTCCGGGACTATGCTACATGATGCTGAGCAGAGAGGAACCTGATTAGATCTGGTAAGAACGTAGGCCGAGAGACAGGACAGATTAGTGGATGGAGCTGCTACAAGGACAGGAAGGGAAAGAGGATAAAAGTTTACTAAAGCACATAAACAAAAATTTCCCCAGACAAAGTCACCGCAGCACACTCACCTGCTGAAGTACAGGACATGCAAGGACAGTGGGTTTTACTTAGAAGGTGAAAAATGAGAAACAGAGTATTTTTAACATGCTTCATTGGTATAAATTTTCTTACAAATGTGCCAGTGCAAAAACAAAACCCAACCAACCAAACCAAAAGAACCGGTCTGGCAGCCTCAGCTAAAACCTAATCCTTCAAAGAAGAGCAAAGACCATGCCTATTCTATTCAACAATGTCTCCCCATACCGAGAGGCACACTGGCAGATGGCAATAGCAAGGGCTGGGCCACCACAGACAATCCCCACTATAGCTATACCTCATGGAACTGTGGGAGGGGGTACAGCACATCATATTAGAAGAGTGACAGGTATGTGATTGTAGCCAGGTAGAAGCTACGGGGAGGTGACTCTAAAACAGTGGTCCTCAACCTTCCTAATGCTGTGACCCTTTAATACAGTTCCTTATGTTGAGGTGACCCTCACCATAAGATTATTTTGCTGCTACTTCATAACTATAATTTTGCTACTGTTATAAATTGTAAGTATCTGATATGCAGGATTTCTGATATGTGACACCCCCCAAGATATTGTGACACACTGTTCTACAGCATGATAACTTTGCTGGGCTTGGGAGCACCCAAACTCATGGGATACAGCTATGTGGGGGCATCATGGGCCTAATCCCTGTCCAGCACAGCTTTGGAGGTCCAGCCTCCAGTCCAATGAACCTGAGGGGCAAAGCCTTAAGTCAAAAAGATGAATCTAAAGTCCTGAGATTTAGGTCTTGAGGCCCATTACTAGTTCCCCATATGGGACGCGGATGTCTCTCCCATGCGTGCCACAGTGTTGTGCCTTGGAGCCCATAGCTTGTTTGACTTTAGAGGACCACAGCTGGTGAGAATTTGCTTTGGGATGAATCATGCCTTGTGCCTCAGCCAGATTTCATTTGGATGATATTTAAATGAGTCTTCTGAGTCAGTGCTGAAATGAGCTAAGATTCTGGTGTTGCAGGATATTTGTTTACACTGTGTGAAGATGTGTCACTGTGACTGGCTTAATAAAGAGCTAAACCGCCAATAGCCAAACAGGAGAGAATAGTCAGGAGTTTAGGAGAGATGCGAGCAAGATACTGAAGAAGTTGGACATACGGTAACGAGGACAGCCACATGGCAGAAGGCAGATTAATAGAGACAAGTTAATTGAAGTTGTAAGAGCTGGCTGGGGAAAAGCCTAGGCTCAGGTCAAGCTTTCATAATTAATAATAAGTCTCCATGTTATTTGTGAGCTGGTGGCCCAAAGGAAAGTCTGACTCCATCCTGGGTTAATGGAATGGAACTGAATGCATTTTGTATGAGAAAGACACAAAGTTCATGTGCTCGGGACAGAATGCTGTGGACTGTGGACTGAATGTCTGGATCTCTCAAAAATTCATACTGAACTCTCAAAGGGGTTCCAAGGTACTCATATGAACCAGAGAACGGTCCCTAGCCAGTCACTAAAACTCTCAGTACCTTGAACTTGAACCCAGCTTTTAAAAAGAACTACAAAACACAAATGTCTGTTTGTTATAAGTTATAGTATTTGTTATAAGTTTATAATATTTGTTGTGGCAGCTCAAAAAGACTAAGACAACATCTTAGACTTTTTCTTTTTTTATTTTGAAGATATTGTTCAGGTCTACCTAGACTATGGGAAAGGTGGCCCTATGCTCTGGGTGATATAATTTGTGCTATGTTTTATATGGAAGGTAAATAATAGACTTCTCAATAAATAGACTGTATCTTGCAATAAACCTTAGTAACATTTTTAAAACTGAGTCGGTAGGAAAACACCATGAATGCATTAGGCTGTGCTTACAGAAGGGCGAAAAGCCTGCTGAAATTGCTTAGGGGGCAAACGGCGAGTGCACACGGGTGAAACAGGCTGGTGGTGGTCAGCGGGGCCCTGAGCTATCTACCACTTACCGCACAAACACAGTCATCCCAGCTCTGTCTTCAATGAAGACATCTGACTCTGAAGGCCTGGGGGGATCGGATTGCTGCTCGGAGGGGACACACAGGGAAATGGTAATGGTAGACTCGCTAAAAGGACTTGAGCCGGGCTCCACGTAGCTTGTCACTGGAGCGGTCAGCTTCATTTTCATCTCTGCAGCATGGGAAGGGAAATCACCTTCAGTGTTTTGATGGCTAATTTTAATTTTAAAAGCTATCTTTATGTGAATTTTTCGACTTACTTTATAGCACCAATATAAATATGCCCCCTTGAGATAATGTCTCATCTTTTTTTTTTAAAAGGGTGGCAGTGGAGTGACAATTATTTATAATCTACATTAACGTTTTCTGTAGTGTTGTATTCTGGGGTTAATGAATTCCATTTTCAAACATAAAGGAGAAATTACAAGGAACATGAGACAATTAATCATTTTTCTCTTTACAACTCAGAAAATGAGGTCCTATAGACTAAGAGACCTGCAAAATTATACACATACATACGCAAATACACACATGGGGGGGTAGGGGAGAGGGAGGGAGGGAGAAAGAGAGAGAAGACAGTGAGTTCTGACTTGCCGTTCATGCTCCTGAACATCTCCCTGTCCCTTGGTATCACTAGTTAGCATTCACAAATTATTAGCGACACTTGCCACATAGGTAAGAATTTCTCCCTAGTCATAGAATCCTCCCCCCATTTCATCCAACAAAAATTGGGGACGAATAGAATTAAAAGGTGGACCCAGCAGCACCTTCCTCCAGCTACACGAAGCTTCCTGAGGCCAATCGCATACAGTAACATGAGGTTTCCAATGGTCTGGTTATTCATCTATTACAGACGAGGATTTCTTTGCTATGTTTAAACTCAATACCCTGAGGATCTCTGCGGGTACTTTTACCTTTCTCATTTTTGCCTTGAATGTAGCCATTCAGTTTTGTGAAGCCAGTCTGGATGGCTGAATCCCAGTCCATTGACTCCACACAAGTGCTGACCCACTTGGCTGGTTCGTAGTGTCGGATCTCATAACTTCCGGGCTAAAATGGAACGGAGAAAACTTCCAGTAGCAACTCCTGGGCATCGGGAGGTGAGAGGTAGCAATACAGGCAGCCTTAATCCCTAGTCTACCGGAAGACTGCTGGCCAAGGAACTGCTGGGGCCTCTAGGTCTAGCCTGAGTTTCCAGTCTTTAAGAAGGGCCACTCTGGAGATCTCCGATGGGATGGGGGTGCTGATACTGCCCTGAGGCCATGTTAAAAGAAACATGCATCCCTTATATAGAAGTACTGGGTCTGCATAATAACCAGTTCCTCTTCACTTCCTCCACCTCAGACAGGAAGTGGAGGCATGACTCTCACCTGGAGGGGGGTGGTGGTGGTAAACAAAGCATCTCCTGCCTGGTTTAAGCAGGCTCTAAAATAGCACTTTTTACTTAACTCTATGGGACTCTTCAATCTCGCGATAAAGTAGCCCAGAAGCAACCCTTGTGAGCCCCGGAAAACACCTACCTGGGGGTCTGTATCCTCTGGAGACTTCCAGCTTGGCATCTCCACTGCAGGCTCCACTGCGTCCTCGGCCGCCCCGAGGTCTGGCTCTGGCTCCTCGGCCATGGGTAGGGACAGCTCGCCAGGGGCTCGCGCCTGGGTCTCCCTGTTTGTGTGCACTAGTCACCTTGTCCCGAGTCCCCGCCCCGCGGGTGCACCGCCTTGCACCCTTTACGGCGGGGTCGGCGGAGCCGCGAGGGGGCGTGGTGATGCCCAGGGAGTCAAGTCCTCACCCCGCTCTTGCGCCAGCCCTGGCCACGCCCCTCCACAGGGTTAGGAAGAAGGGCCAGGATCCACCAGCTGGCCTGTCATCACCGGGCTCTTCTGCAGCGTCTCTGCCGCCCAGGTCTTCCTTTTGCATAGCCCGGCGGAGGGTAGCAGTGGGCGGAGACCTGAGCAACTGCTTTTAGGTTTCTGTGGAACCGGTCTGGGCGCCTCTCCAAAGGCGGCAGACAGATGCTGTCAGCTCCTCTGCAAAACCAGTCTCCTCCCGGCCACAGCAGAGTACCACCTGGCCCTCGGGGGCCACTTCCCAGCAGCCAGAGCTCAGAGAATACCAGGAACTGGCATTAGTGACTCTTCAGACTTGGAGTCCAAACCCATTTACACTTGTAGGGCAGCCGGGTCCCCAGTTTTCAGGGCTGCTTATTGTACAAAATTAGTGGAAATCCAGAGTCGTTGGGAGGAGTCTTGGGCTATCTGTTTCCTTGACCCTTTCCAGAAGTGACCTGAAGCCTCATCAGCACTTGGGGGCGGGCCAGAGCACATTGTGCTTCTTAGATACTTAGGGTTCTTACTTTCCCCAAAAGATTTGTTGAAATAAATTCATATACAATTAATCACTCTCTTTGGAACTTTTATAACTGTATACAATATATGTCGATCATATTCATTCCTTTCTCTCTACCCATCATCTCCCTCAAAGATTCCTCCCATTACACCTCCCTTCCAACTTCAAATGGTTTTTATCATTTATTCAACTAGTGCTATTTGCATGCACTGGGGCAGAAGGTGCCCTCTGAGGCACTGGGAACCTACCCATGCCAACACTCCTAAGAGAAACGAACTTCCATGTCCCAGCAGCCAGTAACAGATGCAGCTCTTGGTAGCAGGGACCCAGAGGTCCTCCTTCCTTATGTATTACATGTATGTGTATTAATTTACCCCTACTAGTCAATGAACCAGATACAGTGGTGTTAGGAAAATTGTTAAGAAGAGCCTCTCCGCCGACGCAAAATAACTCCAATTAGACCACATTAAAAATGTCCATGTTTAATAAATGCTGCACTCCTGGGTGGACTGGGACAGCATAGTGGGGAGAAGAGCTCGGACAAACCACGAGTTCCTTTTTCAGGTGGGAGCCTAAATAGCCTGTGGGGGTGGTTCTGATCCTCCCTAGGGAGGGGTCAGTTCAAGGCAGGCTAGGAGCTGGAGTTTAACCAAGACAACTCCCAGGCCAGGGGCTGGGGTGATGCTTCCAATCATTCCAGACTTCTTGGATATAGGGGTGTTAGAGGGTTGGGTCTTACTTTCAATCAAACAGATGGTGCATCCCATAATCCCAGTACTATGGTTTGGAAGCAGGAAGTTCAGGAATTTTAAGTGACGCTTGATGAGACACCAAGTTTGAAGCCACTGCGCCTTCCCCCATTGGCTTTGTGAGAATAACTCAGAAACAGAAAAATCAATAATAATAATAATAAAGTGGACTACTTAATGGCTTTTAAGTATACTTATGGAGTTATGCAACCATTACAACGCTAAGACAATTTTTAAAAAGCAACCTCTACCTCAGCCTTTAGCCTTACTCAGCCCTGTGCTAAATTAGCATTTTTTGTTGTTGTTGCTGCTTGTTTTTGTTTGTTTTTATTTTGTCAATTTGGCACAAACTAGGGTCATATAGAAAGAGGGGGCTTAAACTGTGAAAATGTCCCCCACTAAATTGACTTGTAGGCAACTCCGTGGGGCATTTTGGCTGATTAATGGTTACTGTGGGAGGGGCCAACTCCCTGTGGGTGATACCACCCCTGGGCAAGTACTTCTGGGAGGTATAGAAAAGGTAACTGGGTCTGGGAGTGGTGGCATGCATGGCATTAATCCCAGAACTCCACGAGGGAAACACAGGCAGATCTCTGTGAGTTTGAGACCCACCTGGTCTACCAAGTGAGGTTCAGCACAACCAGGGCTATGTAGAGAGAACCTGTCTCAAAAACCCATTAGGTTAAAAAGAAAGAAAAGAAAGGTAGCTGAAGGTGAACTTGGGAGCAATCAACATTCTTTCATGGTCTCTGCTTCAATTCCTGCTCCCAGGTTGCTAGCTGCACTCAGTGTGGAAATGTAAGCCAAATAGACCCTTTCCTTCCCAAGTCACGTTAGCGTTTATCACAGAAGGCAAACGAGGACACTGACTTCTAACTCCTGGAGCCATCCTCTAAGACGCTGTTAATTTCAATTATCTTTGTTTGGATGGTTTGGTTGGAAACCCAATGCCCTGAAAAACAAAACAACAAAACAAAACAAAACAGATTTCCACCTGCACCTCCCATCCTGGTAGGTGACTCTGTGTTTAGGTCATTTCTGGAAAATGTCAAGGAACTAGGATGATGTAAGTGTCTCTCAGATACTTCATATGAGTAGAACCATGGCAGTGTGTGCTCCTGTGTGACTGACTTCCTCTGCTTAAAATGTTTTCAGTGTCCAGGCATGCTGTAGCTTCACTCTTTTTCATGTTCAAATAATGCCCTTTATAAACATTTTGTTTATCCATCAGTAGCCCGTAATTTTTTGGGTTGTTTCAACTCTGGGCTATTATGAACAATGATGCCATCAGCATTTGTGCAGGGAGGGGCAGAGGGGAGAGAGAGAAGGAAGGAGGAGGGAGGGAAGAAGGGAGGGAGGGAGGAAGAGAGAGAGAGAGAAAGAGAGAGAGAGAGAGAGAGAGAGAGAGAGAGAGAGAGAGAGAGAGAGAGAGAGAGAGAGACTGTTTTCAGGCTTTTATTTCTCTCCTGGGTGGAATTTCTGGGTTAAGTGGTGAGTCTGCTTTGAACTGACAGACTGTTCTTCAACCATTTGACACTCTTAGCAGTAGAGTGTGGGTGCTCTATTTCCCTACATCCTCGGCAGTTACCTGACCTTGAAAATTGTATTTTATGGGTCTACAATTGGCCTTGTAGATGTGATTTCTATTACACGAAATTCAGAGTTTCACAGTGTTCAACTCAGTGGCGTTTAGCACATTCACCCGGCGCCACTATCTAATCCCAGAATAGTCTGTCACTGCCAAAAACAATCCGGGAAACTGAGCAGTCGCTCTCCCTTCCGACCCATACCCTCGTCCCAAAGCCTGGCACCCACTGGTCTACTTCCCGTATCTCTAGATTTGCCTCCTCCAAGCGTCTTGAGCAATAGAACCACACAGTGTGTGTTCCATGTAGTGGCTTCTTTCACTTGCTGAGAGAACTAGCATTTGCAAGTTCTACCCGTGCTGTAGCCCAGATCAGTCCTCTGTTCTCGTCATTGCTGGAAAATAGCCCATTGTTTGGACCCGGTAGTTGAAGCTACTTTCTTTCTTTGTCCTTCCCTGCCTGAACTGTGCAAACACCTCAGGCCACACAGTGCTGTCTAGCTGTTACATGGACTCTATTATTATTCAGAGCTAAACTTCAATTATTTAGTGCAAACTCAATAATGAATTTTGACTTTTTTTAAAATGCCTGTTACACTTACAGAATATACAATTCATAGTGATGCCAGCAGGTGACCAGGCTACTTTTCTACTTTTGAAATTGGTGATTAGTAATATACAAGAGCAGAAGAAAGGCCAGGTTTATTCCAAATTAGTGGGATTGTATTTTAGGAGACATTGAATAAAATCTAGGACTGTCAAGTGTTACAGCTATATTGCAAAATCCTTAAGTTTCAAAAAAAAAAATCATTAAGTTTCTGACTGATGAGTTCTGGTTAAACTGTTCTGTTAGCTTAAACTCAACCAAAGTTTTCTGCAACACTATGAAGTATTTATTTACTTAAATAAATACTTAAATAAATACTTAAATAAAAGTACAGTGGGGTCCCTTTACTAGCAAGGGCTCACCACTGTTAATCCCAACTGGGAAAGGGAGTACCAGATACTTTTCTATAGTAACTGTAACTGCATCTTCATGTCTGTGGAACTCCTATTTTACACAGTCCCCATGAGTGCTGAGATCAATGAATCCTGAACCTTTACCATAGGGCAATACAGAGTAGGTTCCTGTGAGCTTTACCATAGGGCAATACAGAGTAGGTTCCTGTGAGCTTTTGGTTACAACATTTTTTGTCAATCAGTGATTTAGATGCCCTACTAAATATGTGTGTGTGTGTGTGTGTGTGTATAGTTGATTCATAAACACTGAACTTATGACCAATATTTTACCTTATGCCTGAATGAAGCTTCTCTAGCACATGAATTTCTCCCCAAGGCTTTTTAACAACCTTCTCTTCCAATGCGGAGCAGTAGGCAGTACCTGGAGGCCATTGCACACAGAGACTCACCAGCCAAGAATGCACGGAGGAAGAAACCATGGCAGTGAGAGGATTGCAAACAGGTCATTGTTAGACTGTGACATCTGTAACAAGAAGGCAGAGCAGCCTCCCTGGGCTCAGTGGGTGCGGTGTGCACTGGGCAACCCAGAGGTGTCCTCGCTCTGTGCATGTCCAGGAGAGACTGGAAAGCTCATGAGTACAGACCTCTGCTGTCTCTAAGCTCTCCTGCATTCCTCCGGCAGAGTGATCCTAAAGGCCCACGATCTGCATGCCAGTGTTACCTCCACGCTTGGTGCTGATTTTCTGCATTGGCTACTTTTATTGATGCTGTTTAGAATAACACTGATAAGAAACAGCTTCTTAGGGGGCTGGAGAGATGGCTCAGAGGTTAAGAGCATTGCCTGCTCTTCCAAAGATCCTGAGTTCAATTCCCAGCAGCCACATGGTGGCTCACAACCATCTGTAATGGGGTCTGGTGCCCTCTTCTGGCCTGCGGGCATACACACAGACAATAGTGTATACATAATAAATATTAAAAAAAAGAAACAGCTTCTTAGAGTTTGTGGAGCTACTGCCCACCATGGTGGAGAGGGCGTGCAAACAGGAGAGCGAGGTGGTTTGTGGCATCATAGTCTGCAGTCAGGAAACAGAGAAGATGAGAAGTGGGGCCAAGCTCTAAACTTTAAGCCCACCCACACTTCAGTGGCCCACTTCTCTAGTCAGTCTCCACCCCATAATGGTTTTACAATCTCCTAGAATGATGTCATTGGCTGGAGACCAAGTGATCAAACTCACACGCCCATATGGGATATGTTACATTCAAATGACAGTAACAAGTATTTGGATAATTCCAGCTCTTTCCAATGAGCTGGATACCGTCAAGTTTTAGTTGGGACAGACCCTAGAGGTCCTGGAGGAGATGTCGGCTGTCCCTGTGGTGCCCACAGAATCTGTGAGGATAAGAAAAGAATAAGAGGGGAAGGAGACATGGCTCAACACTTAAGATGACTGGCTGCTCTTTCAGAGGTCTTGGGTTCAATTCCAAGAACCCCAGTTGGCAGTTCCCAACTGTCTATAACCCCAGCTCCAAGTGATTCGACACCTTCACACATACAAATGTGCAGGCAAAACACGAGTGCACATAAAATAAAAATATATCATTAAAAATAACATTTTTATGACACTGGAGAGATACGATTTTTAGAAATTATAGTTTGATGAGAATTTGCTCTGAATGGGGCTGATAGGTAGTGAAGCATTTTTCTCTATAAATAAAGTTTTCTTCCTAGCCTTCACATGTCTTAATTGTCTTTTACTGTGGGATTGCGTCTTTGCTCCCACATCGTAATTACATGTTTGTTTTTAAAAATTATTTCTGCCATCTTAAATGTGCTAACTGTAAAATGGATAACTCCGTAGTATACTAGCAATAAGCATTATGTTGGCATCTTAGTTTTGATGAGCACTATGATACTCTTCCATTATTTAGACTCCGGACAACCTATGCGGATCATTTTTTACTGAGCACCTGCTCAGCAGAAGATAAATAATTGCTTGATAAATGTTGAATGAATGCCAAAAATAGGATTTAGTAGATACATAGATAGCCATTGAATATTTTTAGGAGTACCTGTGAGCAAACCACCTTTTTCTGCACCACAGGAAATGGAGAGAAATGTGTTGAATTGTGGGGTGAAGGGGCGAGGAAACTAAAATCTACGGTGCAAATGCCTTTACAAGCAAAAACATCGATTTTAGTGAGTAAAATGTGTATGGCTTCTGGCACTTAGAGGCCCACCATATTTGTCTTAAAGGGTTCATGTCCTGGGGACCGGGGAGATGGCTCAGTGGTAAAGTATGACTACTCAAGCATGAGGACTGGAGGATGCCACCCCAGCATCAAATAAAGTTGGTGTACGTCCATAATCCCAGCACTTTAGGGCAAGCTAAGCAGATTGTCAGGGCTAGCCAGTCTAGCTAAAACTGGAACTTGAAACACTGAGAGACTTTGCTTCAAAATATAAGGTGGGGAAGTGACAGAGGAAGACACTGGCCTCTGACCTCCACAGACACATGTGCACTCATGGACATGCACACATGCCTATACACACGACATACAATGTTTAAAAGGGTTCGTGCTTCCAAGTTAAATTAGACTACGAAGTATTTCACAACTAGATAGCGTATGTTTTCCAAAGCATTTAGAAGAGTCCTAGTCCTTGACCATCTAGGAGAAAATGGTTCTAATAATAACATGATTGAGATCCGTTGCTAAAGCCTTCAGGCAGCTAAGGGAACCCTCCACTCTTCAGTGTGGAGCTTTCAAAGTAGCTACAGAATCATCACACTGTGTCTTCACTGGGACACATTAAAGAATTGGCTCTTAGTCCCATGTTTCTAGACAGTGGCTTTTAGAAAACAATTCATTTATTCTTATGGATATTTTTTCCTGCTCAGTTTACTTTGATTTAAAAAAAAGTATCTCCCAAGAATGAGTAGACCTCAATAAGAGGAACGAACAGGAACCAAGTTGACCTCTTGATGACCTTTATAAAACTGATGTGTTACAGTGGCACACTGTCTCTGCTCTGTTTCCTCCCAGCATATACACAAGACAGTCAATTCTAAGCCTGTTTATGGATGCTGCATGGTGGTCTCTCAGGTCAAGGTCATCCCATGCCTGATTATTTGGGGGTTTGCTTTTAGGAGCTCAGATCCAGACAGACATAAAGAAGTGACTGGTAATTAAGAATTGAAAGGGGGCTCTGGAGAGATGGCTCAGAGATTAAGAGCACTTGCTGCTCTTTCAGAGGTCCTGAGCTCAATTCCCGGCAACCATATGGTGACTCACGGCCATCTGGAATGGGATCAGGTGATCTCTTCTGTCATGCAGACATGCATGCAGGTGGAACACTGTGTACATAATAAATAAATAAAGGAAAAGAAAGGAAAAAGTTTATCAGTCCTGCCTAGGACACTAATACTTCTCAAGCTGCCTTCTAGGAAAGACTATTTATTACTTCTAAAGAGCATTTCTAAGTCAGTGATTAAGAGCCGTTGGCTACTCTTTCAAACGACTGACCCATCCATGTCAGGTAGCTTACAACTCCAGCTTGAGGGGACCCCAGATGCTTCTGCAAGCTCTTCAGTGCATGTGTGCATGCACGCACGCATACACGCACACACACACATAATGTAATACAAGAAATATTTTAAAATATCTAGTTCATCAAAAACCAATATGTGATTCTATTTGCAATGATTACTAGCAGTCCATGCTGTGTGACTCTTATTCCACAGATGAAATCATTAATTCTACATTAATTCAATTGGTATCAGTCGGGTAAACCAATGACATGTGTGGGTGTTTCATAAAAGTTAACTTGCTGTGTCTCTACTCTCAGCTGCTCTAGTTAACTTAGATTATTCACACACGATTTACAAGCCAGAACCTGTTTGTAGATCATGTTTTGAGGAATTCTGGTTTAGGTGACTGTCCCACTTGGATCTGATACAGAGTCTCATACATTATTACCAATGGCTCTCATACCATTCAGCCAAACATTAACAGTGACTCTCATACCATTCAGCCATACATTACCAATGGAACTGGCTCTCTGGACACTTAGCTTGTACTTGAACTCATGAAAGATCATTGTTATATATTATACAGTATAGATGATGCCCTTTTTAGTATACTACTTTATATTCTTTACATTATACATACATGAAAATAAATATATAAATGCTTGTCTTTGTTTGACTATTTATTTCTGCCATGTTCAAGAAGATGCCCTCATTCCTGGATTGTAATTTGTTTTACAAACCGACTAATAATGAGTCTAATAGTGAGTTGACATTAGCTTCTTCAGGCATGAAAATTTAATAGAGGAGTGTGGACCAGCTGGAATCCTTCCAGGTGCCTTCATAGCCCAAGTTCTTTAGGCATCCCCTTGGAGTGCAGCAGACTCAAAGCCATGCTTCTGTGTTTCTTTACACACCTCTTCTGCTTGTGCAAGTGTACACATTGAATTTTTTTTAATACCAGTGAACAGGATCTGGACATTAATCCTAAAATAAGTCAAAACCCCATTACTATCACGGATGGGTTCATGGTGGCATGTAGTCAGGCATAGTTCTAGATCTACATCCTTATCCATAGGCAGCAGCCAGAGAGAGCATGACACTGGGGCTGGTGTGGATTTCTGAAACCTCAAAACCTATCCCCAGTGATGCACTTCCTGCAACAAGGCTGCACCTCCTAATCCTTCTAATCCTTTCAAACAATTAAGCATTCAAATATATGAACCTATGGGGGCCAGTCTTATTCAAGCTACAAGAGCAGTCATTCCTCCACCAAGTTAGAAGAAGGTGTTTTCTTCTTGACTAAAATTTACATTTAAGAATCTGTTTTCAGTCAGGCCCTGCTACTTCCTGTCTATGTGATCTAGGGCACATGCTTCAGCTCATGGAATCATTCCTACAAATAAACACTGTTGTGGATCATTTGTGACATGTCTCTATAAACTCACAAATACTTGCTCCCTAGATGGTTGCACTATTCTGAAAGGTTGTGGAAACGCTAGGGGGCGGAGCCTCAGAAATAACAGTTATCTCTTAGCCCAGTACTTTGCATGTTGTGTCCTGATACATGGTAATTATCCAGACAGCTTTTCATGCATAAAAGCTATGAATTTTTCCTGATGCAACATCTTAAAGATGCTTTCTAGTCCACTGGAGACTCAAGATGCGCACATTCCTCTCAGTGCCTTGATTATATCCCTTCCATTCTTATCTTTTCTGGCTAGAATTATTTCCCCCTCAAATACTACTTAGCTGTTAAACACTTAATTTTTCTGGATGTGATTTTATTTTCAATTCTGCTATTTCTCAGAGTGAGAGCAATTAGTATTATTAGGGTTTGCGAGTTATGTCAACATTTAAATAAGAATATACTGTGTATATCTGCTCCTAATACCATTCTGAGACATCCTGGGAGGACTCACTTTTACTTGGGCACTAGGAAGGTGTAAAGCATTAGTAGATGCTGTTAAAACCTGCTATAACATTGTTGGGGGGCTTCCGAGGCTCCCCTTAGCTGAGGAGCTATTGGAAGTTGATACCTAATGGCTGCTAGAGAAAGAAAGTCACTTTTCTTTAAGGGTTTGGCTCCTGTTAAGACTCCATGTCCCAGTGGATAGCCCTGGATCTGTGCGCATATGGGGAGTCCTAATTGGACTCAGTGGGTTTAATTAATTATGAAAGGAAGATATGAGGTTGAGAGGAAGATGTGATCAGGTGGTGTTGGAGGGAATTGGAGTAGGGTAAGGGGCAGTACCTTGTATGCATGTATGACATTTTCAAATAAAAACTGGAACAATCTGTTATAATCACTGTCAGTGTTAAGAATAAGTTTAAATTTTTATATTATAAGCATTTGTCTTAGTTAGGGTTTTATTTCTGTGAAGATACCATGAGCGTGGCAATTCTTATAAAGAATAGTATTTAATTAGGTGGCTCGCCGTTCAGAGGTTGAGTCCATTATCATCCTGGTCGGACGTGGCAGCAGGCAGGCAAACAAACATGATGCTGGAGAGGTAGCTGTGAGTTCCACATTTTGCGCAGACAACAGGAAGTGGCCTGAGACACTGGATGTGGCATGAGCACATATGAGACCCCAGAGCCTGCCTCCACAGTGACATACTTCCACCAACAAGGCCATACCCACTCCAACAAAGCCACATCTCCTAATGGTGCCACTCCCTTTGAGGGCAATTTTCTTTCAAACCACTGCATTCTGTTTTCAGCCCCCAAAGGCTCCTAGCCACATCGTAATGCAAAAATGCATTCAGTCTAACTTCAAAAGTCCACATAGTCTTAACTAAGTTTGAAACTGTTATCAAGTCTAAAGTTCAAAGACTGTTCTGAGATTCATGCACTATCTTAACTGTGATCCCCTATAATATTAAAATCAAAAAGCAGATCACATATTTTCCACATATAATGGCACAGGAGACATAATGGGCTATGAGACCAGCCTATGGTTGGTTGAAAACACAGCCTCAGTGACTGTAATTGGATAAAAGGAGCAAGACTGACTATGATTAGCAAGTCTCCTTGGTTGTCCTTGGTCCACAGTGTATGTTAAGCAAATGATTGTGATTCGTGCTTGGGCTGTATAAGCAGGCTAAGTAGGTGGCCTCAGTGAGTTGGCTAGAAGACATTTTCCTGTGTTGTGTCTCCTCATATATTGGAATATCAGGTGCAGTAAACCTTTTCTCTGTTGTACCTCATGTTTCTTTCTTACTTTCAGTAGTTTGGACTGAGCTATAAACACAAAGACGCCAGGGAGGGAAGACAATGAGATTCAGTACTAGTTTCTAATTTCTGGTGTTGGGTTTCTAAACAGCCTTGCTTATGACCAACAGCTGGGTCCCAAGCCCTGCACCCAGCTTCCCAGTACAAAATACTGGCAAATGCCACTCGGTGGCTGAAGAAGTAGCCATTGCTAGAGGCCTCAGGCCTACCTGCTAGCAGTGCCCACAGACCTGAATTTTTCCTGCAGCCCTAGCATGGCCCAGTTACTTAAGCCTGCCTGCTGGGTCTCCTGACCTCCAACCCACAGGAAGCCTGCACATTGGTGGTTCTGGAAGGCCTATTGTTCAATTTTTTGGAGAAGGCCTTCTAGGTATCCTGGCTTCCAGGTAGCAGTAGGTGCCCAACTATACTTTGCCTCCCAAATGTTGTCCCAACATAGGCAAGTTTCCTGGATCCTGGCAGGAGCCATTGATAATTTATGTGTTCACTTGGATAGATCAATAATGGCCAGGGTAGGAAGAAGGGAAATTGAAAAGAAAAAAAAATGAGAGATGGGAGTGGGGAGGCAGTGGATGCAGAAAACAGAAGGTTACCAGAAACCAGAGAGGAGAATCTATAGGTCTTGGTCATCACAAAAGGTTCCAGAGAACTGTCTAGTCTTCAGAGTCAAGGGACTCAGACTCTATGCTTAATGTTGTAGCATCTGTCCACTGCTAAGAGCCAGAAGCTGCAACATCCCAGGCCCATAGAGAGACCGTAACACTGGTGAGATTGAGCCCACCATATCTAGGCTGTATAACATTAGGAGATCCCCTTACCCTTGCTTTTCTCTGGCCACTGCTGACACTCCCTGCTGTCAAACACGGAAGGAAGAGAAAGCTGTTAGACATCGGCATTTGCAAGGCTTCCTGTCCACCCACAATTTCTATCTAGGAAGAGCACAAGGACCTTCACCCAGTCAATGGGTGGCTCTGCCTGCTGCTAACCTTGTCTTGCAAACTAAGCTGGCTTAGTGTGCAATAGACATTTGTAAAGAATGCTGGGTAATACGTGAGGGCTTACGGCTCCATTTGAAAACCTAGTGTTGTGTAAACACATTACCCTACTTGTGAAACTCGCCTGTATTTTGTGGTCCACTTGTGTTATCTGGCATAATAGCTCTCAGCCTTAATTTCCTATTGCAACTCTGGCTTTATTTCTATTTGACTAGTCTGGGTGAGTCCTGGTTTCTGTTTCTTAAAGTTCATCAAGTATGTTGGGGACTATTATGTTCAGGTGTGTGACTTTTGTTTACGCTGCATTTGATTAACTGTGAAGCTGTGATTCTTTGCCCGTCTAAAACACCTGATGGGCAAATATAAAGATGAATGGCCAATAGTGAGGCAGAGCAAGGATAGGCGGGGTTGACAGGCAGAGAGTATAATAGGAGAAATGAAGAAGAGGCGCAGCAGCAGCAGGAGAACAAGGAGAGGAGGACATCAGGGGCCAGCCACCGAGTCACCCAGCCAGCGAACGAGTAAGAAAGACATACAGAAGTAAGAAAGATAAAAGCCTGGGGAAAAGGTAGACGGGGTAACATAGTGAAGAAAAGCTGGCAAGAAACAAACCAAGCTAAGACAAGGCATTCATAAGTAATAATAAGCCCTCATGTGTGTGATTTATTTGGGAGCTGGGTGACGGGCCCCTCAAAAAGCCAAAAGAATAAAACATTACACACCACAAGTGATTTTGCTATGTAGTCAGGCTTGCCATTCCTTGGTTTGGTCATTTGAATGAGAAATTTCCACCATGCCAGTATTTGAATAATTGGTCCCCTGCTGATGGCACTATTTGGGGGTGGTTCAGGACCAGAGGTGGCTAGTAGTCTAAATGATTTTTATAGTCAAAGGCCATCCTGAGCTCCCACAACCAGGACCAGAGGTGGCTAATAGTTCAAGTGATCTCTATGCTATCTATACGACTGACACAGGACCTGACCCTTCCTTAGGCCTGTAAGCCAGTATAGGTAACCTGTCGGTAGAACCCATCTTGGAAGAAATGACATATACCCTGAGTCAAGGGTCAATGTAATGAACGTTTTCTTGTGCAATGGGGATTGTAATGCACCAGGAAACTTTTTCCCAGATTGCACTGAGTTTTAAATATCCCGAAAATGACACACCTGGTTTTACACTCTTTAGAAGTCTTGTTCCAGGTGGACGAAGTCAATCTGGGCTGAGTTTTCATTCTCATTTCTCCACACCATTCACTTCCTTGCCTGACACCTGTGGGCACCCCCTCCCTTGGAGAATAAAGGTAGCCATAGTTAAGAGGAGGAGTGCCTGTGAGCCAATGACACTCCACTTTTAGACTCTGAAATTTGAATTCATGCAGGAAAATGTCCTTCTAAGTTTTTTCAACTATTCAAAACACCCTTGTGTTGTTAGAGGTACAGAAACAAGCGGCACGTAGGATCTGGCAAGTCCAGTCTTAAGAGTTTGTATCTGTGTTCCTGCTTCAGTTTGGTGGCATAAAGTATTTCATTCCCTAGATTGCAAGAGCATTTAAAACAAGTCTTAATTGTTTTTTAAAATTATTTTCTGTGTATGGATGCTTTTCCTGCATGCATGTCAGTGCATCATCTGTGTGCCTAGTGCTCGTAGAAGCCAGAAGAGGGCATCGAGTCGCCTGGACCCAGAGTTACTGACTGTTGTGAGCCATTAGGGCTGGGAATTGAACCCTACTCCCCTGGAAGAGCTCTTACCCGCTGAACCATCTCTTCAGGGGCTAACAGTAAATGTCATCAAAACATTTTAAAACACAGTAATGCCTGTCTTTAGCAGTCTTTAGAAACTGTAGCTGTTGGGATTATTTGGTCTATGTGTAGCAAGCCCGACCTAAATGATTGACAAGCATATGAAACGGTGAAATACAGGCTTAGTTACATACATGCTGCTCTACCCACTCAGCCATCGGTGCGTGTTTCTTATTTTCCTGTTTCCTCTCATTATCAGTAAGGAATGATGCTTGACTCACGGTTACAAGACAGCTGCAGTAGCCCCAGACATCACATGCAGATATGTGACATCCAACACAGACTAAGAATACTTCATGTGCTTTGTGCATTTGTATTGGATTTTATGTGTGTACGCATGTGTGGGTGGGTGCTTGTATATTTATATGCATTTCAGGGCTGAAGTTTAACATTGGGTGACTTCTCTAATTACTCTGTATATTATTACTATTATTAGTACTATTAGTATTATCGAGACAGTCTCTCACTGAAACCAGACTTCACCAATTAGAGTAAACTATCTGGCTAACAAGCCCAAGAAAGCCCCTGCTTTCTGACTCTCCATTGCTGGCAGACTACTGATTACCTGGCTCTTTAATGTGTGTTCTTGGCAATCAAACTGAGGCCCATATGCTTGCCTGGCAAACATGTTACTGACTGAGCCTTCTCCTCAACTGTGTGGTAAAATCCCTACTGTACTTGTTTCTTTATTTCCTTCAAAGACCATTAGAGAATTTTTATTACAAGAAATTTCCCAGCTGGGCGTTGGTGGTGCACACCTTTAATCTTATTACTTGGGAGGCAGAGGCAGGTGGATCTCTTGGAGCTTGAGAGCAGCCTGGTTGTCAGAGTGAGTTCCAGGACAGGCTCTGATGCTACAAAGAAACCCTGTCTTGAAAAACAAAAAAAACAAAACAAAAACAAAAACAAAAACAAATTCCCTAAAAGAAATTCTATTGCTTTTCCGCCTTTGTAGGTTATATTTGCTTTAGTTTTCCGAGCTAAAACCATTATTCCTATCAGATTACACTTTAAAAGGAAAGTACCTTATTTTTGCTTACTTTCTTGTTTTCCTACAATCTACAACATTGGCAAATATGGCATAAAAATGGCAAAAAGATAAAAGCTTCACTGTTTTGATCATCTGTGCTCATCAAAGCATTGTCTAGTTTATATTGTAGAAACAGCAAAAGTTGTTTTTTAAAAAGTATATTAGTGAGTAAGATTTGAAGAATTATGTCACACACACCCCAACACCAACGCCTACTTTGTTATCTCCATGGCTGTTCAATCCACCTCCCAGTTGGGAACACTCACCTCTACTTCCCCATTTGAAAACCATCAAGGCAGATTGCTATTAACCCCAAACTAGCCTGCAGTAAGAGCCCCAAACCCATGAGGAGTGTGGGCTGAAGTCCCACCTGAATGAGATCTGTGTGTAAACATCTCCGGCTGCAGAAGCACTTCTTGTCAGGACACAGAGGCCAGGCTTCTGGTCACAGTTCTGCCTTTATGGGGCTATTACAGCGGACAGTGACTTAGCTCTAGCTTTGATGCCTGTAAAGCCAGGGTTGGGATTATGTGGTTTACGAGGTTTCTGTTAGGGGCAAACCTGTTCTATTTAAGCAGGTGACTCCAAATTTTTCACCTTTATTTTCAATGACAAAGACTACAACAGAGTCAATTATGGTATTCTAGGGCAATACAGTAGTGCTACAGAATATGAACACGACATAGCATAAAAATAGTAAGACAATGCAAGATTATAGTGACTGTCACTTCTACATAGCATTGGTGCTCTGGGAGACATTCTGGTGGAACCCAGACAAATTCCATTCCCACTCTAGAAACTGAACCAGAGGGCAAATATGAGAGCCATGTTGAAAGGAAATAATACTAGAAATGGTTATTTTTTAACTAAATTATTTGCAAACCTGTATTTCCATTTATACTGAAACACAGACCATGAACAAAGCTCTAGGGATGTCTTCTGTTGCTTCTAGAACTCTGTTTCTTGAAATGACCAGAGAAGTTAAGCTGGTTTGGGAGAACAAATTTCATGTGGCAGCAAAAGCAATGGCCTTTAGGTGGCCTGGCCTTTTCCCCTGGCTGCTCAGAACCTTCCTTAGTTTAGGAAGTCACCTAGTCATTCGACTGTTCATTTCTCTCTCAATACTGAACTTTTCCACTTCTCTAAGGGGTGTTGTTGACTTAGGGGAGTTCAGTTATGTCTAAGAACCTGGGGGTCTCTTGCCTAAGGAATTGGGATGTAGGTTTATCTGTTTCATACTCAGAAAGCAGCCTAAGGGTAGGGCGGCAACGAGTCGCAGATTCTTGGATCTGAACGGCCTTTTTTCTTGCATGTCTGTAAAGACCGGCAGCACGTTTTAGAGGGTTTCTGGAAGATTTCACTTTTGCTCCTCTGGTCAGGGTTACTCTTCTTTATTCTGAGGCAGTGTGTCCAGGACCTCTTTCCCAGACGGGTTCCCCATGGCTTCTTCGTAGGAGGGTGGCAGGCAGGTCAGGTGCAGAGTCCCAGAGACCGGCAGTGGGGAGTAGGGGACACTCTGCTCGCTGCCCCAAGGCAGACTGGGCAAGAAGTCGGTCACCTCTCCGGAAGGGGGCTCTGGGAGGTCGATGCTGAACACCTGGCCTTGGACCTGTCGGGCTTGGCAGCGTCGGTACAGGAAGAGCAGCAGGAAGGCCAGGAAAAGCATGCTGGTGGCCGGAAGCAGGATGCACAGAAAAGGCTCCACATCTGCCTGGGCGGAACTCACCTGCTGGGTGCCCTGCAGTTAGCAATGAGATGAGACAGAAGAGGAGGGAAGGTGGGTCTCGCGAGTATGCCCAGGGACCCTTAGGTCAAATAATGTGAATGACACGCCAAAGTGTGTATTCAGAATATCCAAGCACACATTGACATCCAAGTTAAAAATGTTATCTTTATTTTGGTAAGTCCACCTATTATTTTCACTGGGAACCCTTATTACGTACATGCTTACTTTGTTTAAAATTAGGCCAACAGTGTTTTGTTGGCACAGATGACTTACATAACGTTCATCTTTAATTCTGGAACAAAAATCTCACATGGTTATAAGTTCATACCACATGTAAATAATTAATGAGTTTGGGTTTCATAGCTGCACTTACAGTTATAATTAAGCCTACTATGTAATATTGGTAGGACAAACAGAATTGAAAATTTATCGATCTATATATTTTATTTTTTGTAGGTGATGTTGAGACAGCCTTGCTATGTAACCCTGGTTGGCTTTGAACTTGCAGAGATTCTCTTTGCCTTTGACCCCTGGGTGCTGGGATCACAGGTATACATGACTACCTGTGACCCAAAAGTTTCTAAAATTTTTAAGAATAAAAGAATTTACACATAATCCAATATGATGACTCAAACCTGTAATCCCAGCACTGGGGGAAGGAGGGGTGAAAGCAGGAGTACGATGAGTCTACCCTTAGCTGCACAGCGAGTTTGAGATCAGCCCGGGGTACATGAGTCAAAACAAACAAATCATATGAAAATTCTCATACAACCCAAATGGTTTTAATTTTGCAGTATTAGCTCACAAGAATAAAAATGGTTCCTGGTGGGGTAAATAATGTCATGAATTGATGCTTCAATAGCAGAGTTGAAATGCAGACTAAAAATGCTGTTGTAATTGCATGTATACTGTTTTAAGATCAGTTACTAACGATGTATTTCAAAGTTTCTGTGTTATATAAATAAAACACAATGTAAAAATGCAAATATCTGTGACCATGGGAAAGGAAATATTTTAAAGGTGAAAAGAATGTGGTGATGATGATGATGATGATGATAATAATAATAATAGAGGCTATAGAGATGGCTTAGAGATTATGAGCACTCACTGCTCTTCCAGAGGTCCCGAGTTCAATTCCCAGTAAACACTTAGAGGCTCACAACCATCTATAATTAGATCTGATGCCCTCTTCTCATGTGCAGGCAAAATGTGCAGACAGAACACTGTATACATAATAAATAAGCAAATCTTTAAGAATAAATAAGGAAAAAGATAGGAAGAACGAAAGAAAAAGGAAAACAAAATAAGCCAATGAAATAGCAAGTTCACTGCATAGGAATAGTAAGCATAGATGCTACCCTGAGAGTTGTTCCTCTCCTTCTCACTCTTTCTTTTGGACTTCTGTCTGATTTTGATGGAATTGGCAGGACAACTGACTCATCTAGCTTTGTGTGAATAATCTTTCCATATTCCCTAAAGGCTTTACAATGTGTGTCTTTCTGGCTCAGAGTTAAGATGTTGATTCTGTGCTTACACTGCTATGTTTTTTATTCTTGGTAATATATGAATTCAGAACTTTTACCTCAAGTAACCTAGAAAGCCAAAACCCTTCATAAGAAACAGAGCAGCTGTGGTCTTTGGGTTTGACAGCTATCGTTTTTGAAATCCCTCTCCTCAGTGACCATGGAGAACACTTACCCTCTCTGGATGTGCAAATGCTAAATAGTATTAGAAGTGTTCTTGTTTTGCTCTATTATTTAGCATTCAGAGTACTGCAACCTCTTGAGACAAAGTACTTTATTTTTCCAGTTAAGAAAAATTTCAGAGCTATAGGTCAAGTGCATTATAGCAGTCCTAATTTCCTTATTTGATTATTCATGCTGTGATGGCTGAAATTATTATTAATATAGAAAAGTTATTATTCCTTAATATAGAAAAGTTATTATTCCTGCTCATAGCCTCTAAAATTCTTTCCTGTGATCAAAGTTGTTTGTTAATTTCTAATAATTTTCTGATGTCTGTGCTTACTCAAGGGACATTTTAGGAAAATTCTGAGTTGAAGCTATAGCATGTGAAGGATCTATCTTTTTATTTACTAATATGTATTTTCTATGAATACAGGTTTAGGAGATTTTAAACACCAATCTCTCCAGTTTCCTAGAAAATGAGAAAATAAGTTCATTTCCATTTCTTGTGTGGTCAGCCTGCTATCATTTATCCTCTAATTATATAGCATCTTTGTTCTTAGATTTCTATATTTTTTTCTTTAATACTGCTCAAGATTGAAACTCCTTGGTGGTTTTCCAGACAACTTGAAGCAGCTGCTGTATTTCTTAGTGAAAGAGAAAACTTCCTCAATCCCCTGCTCTCCTTCCTGAAGATGCTCCGTTTCTGTGAACTGTTAGGCACAGCATTCACTACACAACTGGGAATAACAGCCTAAACCTCTTAGTCTTGTATATAGCGTCTAGACATTGCATGCTGAGCAAAGAACACAGCTAAAACACATTAATAAAAAGCTCCTGGTTTCTAGCCTCAGGTGTTCTTTGATCTATAATTGATAGAACAAATATTCTGATACATTCTTGGTTGCCAACCCCGCCCCCCAACTCTCACGTATTTCCTACAGATTGCTAATCACAGAACACATATTATATCAGTTTAATACTCTGCGTGTCCACTAAGTTTTACAATACAGGCATTGTTGGGTTAAAGAGCTAAGTAACATACTTCAGGGGGGAAAATGGCTGAATCCAGAGATACAGACCTGCAGTTGGGTCTCCAGAAGTGGCAGGCTGGGTTCGCTGGTTAGCCACTCGTAGGTCCCCCTGCCAGCATGGCCAAACTTCCTCCAACTGCTGCCCAGCAGTCCCCTCATGTTCCTTCCACCCGGCTGCCCAGATTCCACAATGCTGCTTGCTCTCGGCTTGGATTCAGGGTGGGTGTGTTGATAAACCTGCCTTCTGATGAGTGGCAACAAGGAAAATAATCCGAGCCGAGGGACTTCTCTGGACTGGGTTGAAACTCAGTGCTTTTCGGTGGGTTTTGTGGCCTTTCTCACCAGAAGGGTCGCAAAATGTTCTTAGAAATGGCACAGATTCCAGGTGAGTTCCGTGCATTGCGCCCTTAGAAAGTGTGGGTTCATGCTCTCTGTGTATAAAGAGCTGTTCGTATTTAGGCGTGACTAAGACCCACCTCCTTCCCTGACCACTGTCTTCGCAGAGCCACATCTGATCAAACAAAACCACACAAGCTGAATTATCCTCAACGATTCCTGGATTCCATAGTACGAAACAGCAAAGAGGTATTTGGTAAGAGAATCAAGGACCATTAATAATTCTTTACTGAATTATTTAGATGAAAGATGCTTAATGATAAAATTGTACAGAAGCCAGACGGACAATAGCTTAGATTGTTTGGATGCGATGTTTGCTGGTTTCATTTTTTTTTCAAATTGAATTACCAGTATCTAAATAGTCTTCCTTCCGGTTATCTTGTACACTTTATACAAATACTGCTAGCAAGCTTCAGAGAAGAGGCTTTCAGGTTGATGTTTTCTAGGCTAACTTGGGGTTATTTAATCACACGTGTGCTAATTAACATTTCAAATATTGTCTTAGCCTGCTTATGCTACTATAACAGACAGAATAGCTAAGAGTGGGTAACTCATGATGAACAGAAGGTCAAGTGTTATGGATCTGATGTCAGGAGAGCCCAGTATCAGGGTGCTAGCATTTGGTATGTGGTGAGGAGATGCTTCACGTGTCCTCACATGGTGGAAAACGAAAGGTCTGGCTAGTCATGTGATAACCCCTTCATGAGGATGCCAGTCCTACTCAGGAAGGAGATGGTATCACAGCCTGAAGACCTCTGAGGCCCCCCTCTCAATTCTATCGCATTGGTGATACCTAAATTTGGAAGGGGGCACATTCAAACCACAGCAGACGAGTTTGGGATGAAGCGACTGTCATAGATTGAAAAAGTTCTTAACTTGGATTTTTTTTCTCCTTAATCAGAATTATCATCTATTGGCCCATGTTTCATGAAACATATAAGGCTATGTTTCAGGGAGTTATAGACTTAAGAGATAGGGAGAACCCATAGTTACCACCAACTTCTTTCTAAGACCACTGTCCTGCCTGGCAGAACTCAGTCCTTGCCTAACTTACGTGTGTTGTGAGCGTTTGCTAGGTTTCCCAGTATTTTGTCAGTATTCTCAAATACAAGTCTTTCCTGCCCCATCCTTTTGTTTATTTATTGTGCAATTAGCTTACTTTGTACCTCTAGTTAAGATGCTGCCTTGTTTGCCATACATTATACCAGAAGTATCCAGCAACCTGTATCTTGTGTGACTCTGTCCCTGGGGAGATGGGAACAAATGACTACTCATCCCAGACAGGGAACTGATCACAGACTAAAGTGGCTCTACCACCAAAGTCCAGCATGCGAACCAGTTCATTCCATTGGGTTAGTTACAAGAATAAGAGTGAAGGGTTGCTTACGGGAGCAGAGATGACAATGGTATCACTAGAGTCCACCTCAATATAGGTGACAGATCCTGAAACCGAGCCACCTGACCTGCACTGAACAACCTGTAGGCGACCTAATGGGTTAGAAAGTGTCCTTTCCAGGCAGTTTGGTTGTTCTTTGGTCTGAACTTGTTCCAGGCAGGTTAGCTTGTCTGAAAGTGTCTATTAGCAGTCCTTCTGGTTTCTCTATTTTTTCCCCCAAGGGTCTATAGAATCTGGTTAGTCTCAGGGACTTTCTGAAGTCATTGAGTTGTCTACTTCAGAGCTTGCCTGAGGAATGAAATATTTTCCGCCCCCCTTAGAGAAGTCTGTGTCTGAAAGAGCTTCCCTCTGCTTCTCCCCTTTAACATCCTCTCTTAACCTAAAGAAGGAGCCAAGACAGAGGACAAGGATCACATGCTTGTGAAGGTGATGGTGTGTGTGTGTGTGTGTGTGTGTGTGAGTGTGTGATGGTTCTGTGGTGTTGTCTCAGGTCAAGAGGCAGACAATTAGTCAACCTATGAGAGTCTATTGTGAGGCACAGGGTTTGTCTGTGAGGCAGATCAGATTCCAGTTTGGTGGGTGACCAATCAGTGAGGCAGACCCACCTGCATAGCCGGAAGTAGAGGATGCAGGTATGACAGACATGTTCCAGTGACAGACAGGAAGTGTCCCCTAAACAGGGAGCCTGCGACTCTACTCCAGAATTTTGTTACAGATCTTGGATGCAGTCTCAATTAGAAAGCTGCAGTTTGCTTTCTGACCCTTTACTGGACGTAAAGCAACTGGTGAATTGCACAGCATATTATACAAAAACCAAAATCCCTAATTGGCCAGAGTTCTGTTTTGGTTGACATCGAATGGAGCTGATCTGGGAAGAAGGCCCTATTCTGTGAAATACGCCTCTTCCTTAGTGACATGCTCACTTGGCTCTTGTCTTTACAGTCCAGTGAGTCTCTTTTCTGCCATTGTTTCAACTGAAGCACCCAACACCACAAAGCTCCTTGCGTACTTTGTTCGATTGGAGAAGTCTTATGTTTTTTTCATTTATCTGTGTAAAACCTGGGATGAGTTTATAAATGTTTTTATATGTAGCTGTTGCATTGCAGGGCAATCTCTGTTTAAGAAGAGGCAAGTTATTCTTGAAAAGAAAACGAATCCAACTTTCTCCTTCAAGTCAATGTCTTGTTAAAATAAAGTCTTGTTTAAAATGAAAAAAAAATCCTTCTGTCTTATTTCCCCTTAAAATTGTGTGTCTTAAGATTTCACCAAGATGGAGGTTTTTCTCTTAGAAAAAAAAAAAACTGATGGAGAACCCTGCACAGCAGGCAACCCTGTATTAGGATGAGATGTATAATTTTAATTGGGCATGTGAACTAGGTGAACCAAGGACTTTTGATTGCTGGACTTCAATATTTTGATAGTTGGACCTTGGTGGTGGATGGAGGTGAAGGGGAGAAACCTAGGTGCCCTGGTACTGAAAATAAAGGATGGTTGAGGACTCAGCCCTAAGGCTGACATTTATAGCCCTCCCTTAGGGCTCAGAGAAACATGGTGGAAGAGGGGCCAAAAGAGGGTGAGAGTTGGTAGATGGGAAGAAGGGCTGTGGATGTCATCTTCTAAACACTTTATAGCCTTGTCAATTATGAACTCTCAGTAGCTGCCCCTACTGACACCAGCCCGACAGAAGTCAGGCCCATCCAACTGTCAGCTATGGATGGAAAAGGGGGCTCATGAGACCCCACCATTTACTGCTGAACTATTAGTAACTGACAGATTCTGGGAGATGGAGTGGCGTAGTATCCAGGTGTGAACCTACCAGGCTCTAAGGAATAGTTTCAAACCCACAGTCACACGGATGGTCTAGGTAAGTTCTGTGGGGCCCAAAACAAAGAGTCATGGATATGAGAAAGAGATTTGTAGTGTAGAAGGGAGGCTGGCGGAGCTGGGAGGGAAATCAGGTAGGGCAGGGGACAGAGAGGAGCCAGTGGCATTATATACATGTATAAAATTGTCAAGGAGCAAAATTTATTTTTTATAAAGCATCTTATAAATTTAATTTATAATTTTATAAATGCAATTAAATTAATAAATTTAAGACAATAAAATAAAATTAGAACAAGTTGACACATTATTAAGAAAACTCTCAGCAATTCACTCCTAAGTACTGAGGAAATATTTGGTAGGGCATTTTAACACATTTAAAGTGGTCGTAATAACAAAAACTTGAAAGACTCAAATGTTTGTCAAATGGTAGCTGGTGAATCAGATGTAAACATAAAGAGATATTCTTACCTGAAGGCAAAGTCCAGAAAGGGGTAACATATTCATAGCATATCTGAGGGACCTTTGCGGGAATTACATATTTCTTATAAAGTCGCTTGTCTCTGCATGCAGGACAAGTTATTGTTGGCAGGGGTGTAACTTAATAGGAGGAGCATGTGCTTAGCATTCAAAAGGCTCTGCGTTCAATTTTAAGCAGAGAAAAGAAGAAAGAGGAGAAGAAAACGTGACATTTTCTTTTTGCTAATCAATAGTTACAGGTTTTTTATTTTTTATGAGACTATGTATGGCTCTTTGTTTGCTGGTCTACATTTTATAATATTTGTATGGCTATGCAAAATACAAATAAGAGAATGATTCCTGCATTGCAGTTCCATATAAAAGCCACTCTGAGGTAATGTTCCATAATTTCCTGCCTATAATTTCTACCCAAATTAGAAGAAGGCTATTTCCTCTTAATTCTTGTAGCAGGATGCTTAATCTAATACTTGCATTTGAGTTATTTGAGTCAGCTTCATATTCTTTCTATAATAAATCACAGGATTGCTAGTTGATTTACACAAGGACTCATTGAGGAGACGCACACAACCCTGACCTCTGTTTTGATTCACGATTTGGTGAGCTGCGCTTAGCTGACAGAGCCAAGGGTCTGGATTTGCTGCAGCCTTTTATATGGTTGGATTTCAACTCTGAAATCTATGTGGATTTTAGTTATCAAACAAGGTGGTGGTGGGTTTCTATTTTGTTTTCTCCTTAACCTTCATAGAATATGCTTATTAAATTTTTTACACCAAAAGGCAAAAAATTTCCTTGTTTTTAAAAGTATATTTAAAATTTTAATTTTGACAGCTTCATACATGTATGTAATTTATTTTGATCAGATCATACACACTTTCCCATTACCCTCTCATCCCTCCCACTCCTGCTTTTTCCCAGAAATCCCCCTACTTCAATCTTTGTGTGTATGACCAACTGAGTTTAATTGGTGTTGTTTTCATGAGCATGGGTGACTAGTTATTTACTGAAGCATGAGCAATTTACTAGTGGCTACATCACTGGAGAAAATGACTCCCCCTCTAAAGCCAGTGGCTTCTCAGGGAACGGTGGGATGAATGAGTCCATTCTCCATCTATTATGGAATTGTAAAGGGCCCAGTCTCATATAGGAAATCTGTGGTTTCATGAGTGCCAGGACCATGTCATGTCTAGGAGATAGTATTGTAGCACCATAAATCTTTTAACCAGCTCACATTTCGCTGCCCAGAACTGTGTGTGTGTGTGTGTGTGTGTGTGTGTGTGTGTGTGTGTGTGTGTCAGGGTTGCTGGGAACTGAATCCATGATCCATAGCCTAGGCCAGTGCTTTACTACTGAATTATCCCCGGCTCTGCTCAGGACATTTACGGCTTGATGTTAATTACAATACTAAGGTTACTATCACATGAGCTCCTTCTGTTATTCTTTAGAAAGCATGGAAAGAAAATTATATTTTCCATTTAATTATTTGTCTTCTCTGACTTATCTTCCCCCTTTGTTTTTCTGTAATTTTTTTGTGCTCACTATATTTAATTTGCTACAATAGTTTAAGAACAGCTGAAATTCCAAGATTTTTCTTGTTGTATTAGTTGTGAATCAGTTGGACATAGAGTTTGCTTTCTATATTTCATATAATGCTTTTTTGTGCTAACGATGAAGAAAATTTCCTAAGACACACTAACAAAGACTATTAAAATGAACCAAACAGAGTGTAAAATGGTAGACATTTCCCCCTATATTAAATTTCTGTGCTAGAAAATACATTTGAATCTTAGTAAACAGATCAACACACTGTCTTAAGATGTGGTTATAGGAATTAAGTACGTTTATATCTGATTAGGGTGACAGAAAAACTAATCAGTGGGCTGCAGGCATTGTTGTAACAGATCACGCTGTCCGAATCAAACTAAACTTCCGTGGGGATCCAGGAGGTCACCCAGAGGTCACATATCTGGTGTGTTCTTGCTGAAGGTTTGCCTTGACAACCTAGAGGGAAAAGACAGGTGGACTAAATCCACTGGTGATGAGGACCAAAAGAAGACTAACCCCGATGTTTGTTATTGCCTACAATGGCAATAATGGAAACTATTGATCTGAAGTGTACTCTGGAAAAGCATAAGTATTTGTGAGATTGGAGGTTTTTATAGAAAAAAGTTCTAGAGGAATGATTAACATACAAGGGAAAATACTCCCACTGTTGGGTAAGAAAATTAATAGATTAAATATACTACCATACTCATAATAGCCAAGATAAGGAATCAGTCTAAGTATCCACTAATGATAAGTGGATAAAAAATTGAGCACTATATACCATGAATGAGCAGTCAGCCTTAAAAAGAGAAATCATGTCATATGCAACAATATGTGTGGACCAGGAAGCTCTATGTTAAATAAACCAGGTGCTGAATGTCAAATATCACATAATCTCACTTACATGTGACATCTAGAAATGTTGAATCTCCAAAGCAAACCAGAAGGGTGGTGACTAGGTGCTGGGGACCAGGGAGATCAGGAAGTCACCAGTCAGAGGGTACAAATAGACACAAGCCCAAGAACTGTGAGGGACATCATGAAACGGCCAATGGCAGCAGCTGTACATGCTTGAACATTGCTTGAGTAGATTTCCTATGTGCACATGACAAACACGTGGGAAGGGGCAGATGAAAGTGACCTTATGGTTCAGTTCAACCAGCTTTGATGATTCTGTTCAC